>NC_086317.1:51151293-51477681 GCF_036172605.1 Pelobates fuscus
TGCTAGAATGTGATCAACACCTAAGTGCTTTCAGGAGTTTACTTAGGTGATGGTGTAATTGTGTTTCTGTTTAATGTACAAACTGTGTGTTTTTTTTTCTCATCTTTTAACTTTTAACCGTTACTTGTTTTACTAATTGTGTCACAAAATGTCTGTCTAACTAATTACTTTAAAGGGACACTATAGTCACTAAAACAACTTTACCTCAATGGAGCAGTTTTGGTGTAAAGATCATGCCTCTGAATTTTCACTGCTCAATTCACTGCCGTTTAGGAGTTAAGTCACTTTTGTTTCTGTTTATGCAGCCGTAGCCACACCTCCTCTGGCTGTGACTGACACATCCTGCCATGAAAACAAAATGGTTTCATTTTCAATCAGATGTAACTTACTTTAAAAGTATTTATCTCCTGCTCTGTAAATTGAACTTTAATTACATACAGTAATCTCCTGTAGAGTCTAGCAAGCTATTAACAAAGCAGAAAATTTAATTTAAACAGAATTCACAGTAAAGGAAGTGTAAACATTAGATGACTCTTTACATGAAGTGTTTAGGTAGGCTTTTTAAGTCACATGCAGGGAGGTGTACCTAAGGCTGCATAAAAAAGTGATTTCATTCATAAATGGCAAAGAATTTAGCAATGAGACTGTAAAGTGTACAGAGCCAATTTCTTCACTTCTCTTTTTTTTTAAGTTCTTTATTTTTGTAGTGCATTGCATAACAAAACAAGAGTATGTAGACATTTCTTAAAATGACAGTGATAGATATAGACATATCATGAAATGTCGAGGATACTGCACTTTTTTATTGTAAATAGGAAAAACATTAGGAACACAGTTCTATGCAGGTGAAGCAGAGAGAGAGAAAGACATGCTGACACATTGAATTGTAGATAAGTATCAAGACATATATAAACCACTTTAACTAAAGATTTAACTATGACAAATACTCAATTAGGATATATATATATATATCTCGGAACTAACATAAAAAAATATTGCAGGTAAGTTGCTAAGTTGCAGGCAAGGATTGTGGATCGGTCAGCCGATTCCTAATGTGGGAAAGCCCCAGCCTTCGCCACTGTCAGCCACCCTGATGGAGTCCCTCCACTGTGGCCAAGCACACAGACAGCACAGTAATATCCTGCACAGGTAGACATCTCGACCTCCAGCAAGAGCTCATGTCCACTGACTGCAGAGCCTATGTAGCCAGCAACATGAGTGGTAGGCCTTCAGAATAAAGAGATTGTGTTGGGAGTGTGCATACTTGCTTACTCATTATCGGGATAAGTTGTAGCAAGTGTGGGAGCCAGAACCGTGACATACTGACTGACGCCAAGGTGGCGCCTTGTGCTTTATCCTCCGCAGCACCCTTCTGGGAACACATGATAGAGACCCACTCAAGCTGTGTCAGAAAACAGGATGGTACCTCAAATCAGCCTGCAGGAGTGGATGTAAGTCCCCTTTCACAGGACAATGCTTATGATTGTCCTACCACTGCTACCCAAAGGTGCCCAGGCATTTTCTTAAGCTTCTGCAGGGAACTTTCAATGGCTCCAGGCCAGTGGCGGATCCAGAGCCTGATCTCGGGAGGGGCATTTGTAGATTATTTAAATAAATAATCCAGACACAATAACCACTACAGCTCAGTGTAGTGGTTATAGTGCCAATAATGCCAAGACCCCCTCCCAGAGTAAGTAGTCAAACTGTTTAAGAACTGTTTGACAACTTACCTGAGGTCCTCTGGGAAATGGGGCTGTAGTAGGGCAGAGGAGCAGTGGTATGTGTGAGTGGTGCAATGTGTGAGGGGTGCAGTGTGTGTGTGTGAGGGGGACAGTGTATTACCAGTGTGTGTGTGTGTGAAGGTTGCAGTGTGTACGTGAGGGCGGCAGTATATGTCAGGGTTGCAGTGTGTGTTGGTCAGTATGTGTGTGTGACAGTTACAGTGTGTGTGTGGGGCAATGTATGTGTGTGGGGGCAGTGTGTTTATGGGGGGCATTGTGTGTATGTGGGGCAGTGTGTGTATGTGGGGGCAATGTGTTTATGGGGGGCAGGGGCAATGTGTGTGTATGGGGGCAGGGGCAATGTGTGTATATGGGGGGCAGGGGCAATGTGTGTGTATATGGGGGGCAGGGGCAATGTGTGTATATGGGGGGCAGGGGCAATGTGTGTGTGTATGGGGGGCAGGGGCAATGTGTGTGTGTGTGTATGGGGGCAGGGGCAATGTGTGTGTGTATGGGGGCAGGGGCAATGTGTGTGTATATGGGGGCAGGGGCAATGTGTGTGTATATGGGGGGCAGGGGCAATGTGTGTGTGTGTATGGGGGGCAGGGGCAATGTGTGTGTATGGGGGGCAGGGGCAATGTGTGTGTATATGGGGGGCAGGGGCAATGTGTGTGTGTATGGGGGCAGGGGCAATGTGTGTGTGTGTATGGGGGGCAGGGGCAATGTGTGTGTATGGGGGGCAGGGGCAATGTGTGTGTGTGTATGGGGGGCAGGGGCAATGTGTGTGTGTGTGTGTATGGGGGCAGGGGCAATGTGTGTGTGTGTGTGTGTGTATGGGGGGCAGGGGCAATGTGTGTGTGTGTGTGTATGGGGGGCAGGGGCAATGTGTGTGTATGTGTGTGTGTGTGTGTATGGGGGGCAGGGGCAATGTGTGTGTATGTGTGTGTGTGTGTATGGGGGGCAGGGGCAATGTGTGTGTAGAAGAAGGATGGGGGGGCTTTTTTTTAATGTGTTTTTTTTTTTTTTTTACATTTAATTAAAATTAATATATAATTTATGTCCCCCCTCCCTTCTTACCTTTACTGGGAGGAGGGGGGACATCTTTCTTTCCCTGGTGGTCCCAGTGAGGATTCCCTGGTGGTCCCAGTGGTAGGAGTGAACTCGCGCTCCAGGGCTAGAGTTCACTCTCGCGAGATTTGGAGCGTTGCCGTGGTAACCACGGCAACGCTCCAAATCTCGCGAGAGGAGGACCCGGAGGAGCTGCTGGTAACAGCTCCCGGGTCCTCTCTCCCTCCCCTGCCGGTGGGCTGTCAGTAATGTGCCTGCGGACCGGGGAGGGAGATCACTGATCTCCCTCCCCGGTCTGCAGGCACAATGCAGGGCTGGCACTTGGGAAATGTCAGCCCTGCAATAGCCGGCAGGGGAGAATCTCGGGGGGGGGGGCAATTGCCCCGTTGCCCCCCCCCCCCTGGATCCGCCACTGCTCCAGGCTGGTGTGGTGACAAGTTTTGCCTGCAAAGGAAGGATTGTGTCTGCCATTTTGGCAAGATCTACTTTGTAGTGTGGCTCGCAGAACATTTCAAGGAATGTTCTGTGAGCCACACTAGAGGTATGTATATTAGCCCAGGGGGACGGGAAATCCTCCGCCAACCCCAGTAGGGGTGGGTGGGGGGAGGGGGGGGGGCAGAGAACAGCCCCCTGTCCTGTCCAACTCCTTCACTAGACCTTATCAGTCAGGAATTCCTAATTTTGTCTAAGACACCCTGCTAGGTTCAGAAAGATGGATAAGTCTCAAAGGGTGTTAAACGAGAGTGCCTAAGGTTAATAATTAATCAGAATTCAACCCATAGCCAAGGAGCACTCTCTAGATGTGTCTAGTTGCCATTAAGTCCTTCCTCCCACTTCATTTTTAAAATTAGAAAGTCCACAAAAAAATCTAATAAAATATATGTTTTAATTCACTTATCCCATGACTTTCACAACATAAATCAATTAGGGAGCATAAAAGTTCATACAACACCTCACAGCTGGATGTGTGTGAACTAAAGTTTAGAAAAAATGACAAAAGCAGTTACTTAATTTCCTGTACAGAATATTAATCAAATAACATTATAAATAAATAAATATATAAATAGACTGCATTACTAACAGACTACTAATTTCTGTGTTACTATGGTAACATAGATAATGGCTAACACATTACATTTCTTATCTCTTGTCTTGTCTAAAAAAATAATATTAATTTGTAACTGTTTACAGCTATTGATACAATTTAAAAACGAATACTGTTTTTTATTCTTAAGTCAAAAAGAATAAAACTTTACTGAATAAAGTAAAAAATAATGTTTTTTCAGGGAAGAAAATATAGATTTTAATAATGTTTCAACAAAGTGTACTTATTAAAACTTTCTGTGGAATTCATATTATGGAAATAAATCTGTAATATATTTTTCTATTGTATTTTTTGTTAGAAATGTAAATATGTTCTATAAAAATGGTAATTTATGTTATTTCTTAACAGTTTTTTCTTAACTTACTTTCAGGTTATCTATCTTTCAGTCTTGTCATTTTAGACAATCCCTTATGACCAGACAAAATATCAGTTTCCAGCATTATCAATATTCATTGAAAGGTCAAGAAAGAGCAGATTCATGTTCTGTTTTTAGAGGTGCTAAGCAAATATAACATGCATTGCTTTAAAATAACAATGGAAGTAATGCTTTTTAATAAAAAAAATACATACTCATCTAAAAAAAAATTAGGTTTTATTTTAATAAAAAAAAAAAACACTTTTTATTATATAAATGGGTTATTGATAAGGGATACGAATGCTTGATTGCAACATGTAAGCAGTAGCAGTGGAGTGCAAGGAAAGATGAGTTTTAATTATCCAAAACATTCAGTTTGTCCTCTTCAGCTCCTGGTGCTTCTTCTGCCAGAAGCCCACATCAATGTTGTACTCTGGCTCATGTGTGAAAGTACAACATTGAGGTCTGTGGAGAGCAGGATATTCCATAGACTATGTCTTTTTCTCTACACCGGTCACTAACTATGGTGGTAGCTTCCCTGAGATGCACAGTGGGCATGATTCTGTCCCAGCATAGCAGGGGTCAACTTGTCTATTCTTTGATCTGTGACTCTGGCATGAAAGGAAACCATTTTGATCACAGAGCATTGTTATGTCTGTATAAATTGAGATGCCTCCCCTTTCCCGCTCTACCTGCAGCCAAAACTCAGTAATAAAACTTTTGTGCTCTAACAGATTAGAATCAAGTGCTCTTGATCAAAGAGTTGAGCCAACATAAGTAACCTGAAGAATCAGGGTATCATAAATTGTCCATGTGGTCAGATGTGAGGGGCTTTGTTGGAAACCGAGAGAAAGGCTCAGATATATAACTGACTGCCAGCTCAGGCAAAATTAAACTCTTCCTGGACACTATTTGCTCAACATCAGAACAGATGTAATTAGGAGTTCCCATGGGCCTACTGATATTTGCACTAGTGTAGGTTCTGTGTTTTGCTTAACCCCTTAAGGACCAAACTTCTGGAATAAAAGGGAATCATGACATGGCACACATGTCATGTGTCCTTAAGGGGTTAAGTCCCACTTTATTTTAAGAATTTGTGTTTGTTAATGTCTATTTTTTTTGTATTTGTTTTATGTAAGTCACCTACATATTTTATTTTATATTTCCACTCTGAAACATCATATTTGCTTAACACCACCTGATAGGAGGAGAGAACTCCAAAATCCACGTTCCTCATGATGAATGGGCCTATGGCAACATGATACAAGGTCTGGATGTGGCACGCAACTAATCACCGCGTCACTTCTGGTTTCCAGCTGGTCTGCTTTTCATCGGCCATCTTAGATAAAGGCAAAAAAGGGGAAAAAGTACAGTCCGGTAACAAAGAGTCAGTGTTTCTAAAACAATAGTCATATTAACAATGATATGCATATTAAACTTAAGAGATAAATATAACAAAGAAATACATTAAAATAATATAATACGTTTAAAAAATAGATTTACAAAAAAATAGAAAATATTTTATATCTATATATATTATGTATAGCAGAGCTTACATTTTTAAGTTTTGCACTACTAGCCAGGCCTTTAAAGTTACTTGCCACTGCAAGACATTCACCAGGGGTGAATTTCTACTCACTATGGCTGAATTTTCACTTATCAAATTGTGCGTCATGAAATGTAGTATATAAAAATAAATGAGGGAGGCGTACACTATATAAGGAAGGTGGTTTAATGTTGTGGCTGATCAGTGTAGGTCATAAATATCTGCAAGGCCAAGATTACTACTACAGACAGAGGAATGACTGCTTTTAGACCCAGTGTCTATATAATTCTGTGCCTCCCTGCTAACTTTTCCAGCGCAGTACATATATTATATTTTGAGTTAGCTCTCTCACTTATGGGTTATTTATATAGACATACCACATATTTTATGTTCATCAATAATAATGAGGTAATTAGGCAGAGTTTACACTGTTCTGCCTGTGGCTGCATAGCTATAAATATAAGTGCAGGAGATGCAGATAATCATAGCTGATGTTGGTACATTCTGTTAGTGAGTCCTTTGTGCTTTAAAAGTATTATTCATAGCTGACCTTATTTTATCCCTCCTGATAAAACACAGCAAACACCAAAATTACTTCACTTTTTCTCTATTTATTTTACATTTTGGTAGTGATGATCCATTTGGGAACTATATACTAAACAAAGAAGTTTACAAATAGCATGCAAATTCTGTCTAAAAATAACCTATTTCAAAAAATAAATATATATTTTTTGGTGATTTTTTTTAATATCTGTTATGTTAAGTTAAATTTGGTATTTATACACTACTCAAATACAGAATAACTCTGAGTTTTAAAGTGAAAAGAGAAAAGGCAGTGTTTACATTGCTGCCCAGTAACACCTCTTTGGATGTCACTCAGACGGCCATTAGAGGTGCTTCCTGGGTTAGCACTGGTGTTCAGCGTCTCCACTCTGAATGCTCTCCATTTGAATGCTCCCCATAGAAATACATTGATTCAATGCATCTCTACGAGGAGATGCTGACTGGTGCAGCGTGTTGTTGGATTGGCTGAGATCGTCAGCCACAAAGGTGGGGCGTGGCAGGACCAGGTGCAGCAAGACTGGCGTGGCATAGTAAAATCATCTTTTTAAAGTGAAGAGTAATTTACTAACCAAAATAACCAAAATAGTAATTTTACCACTATATTAGCAGGAATACATGTTTGTGTTCCTGACAATATAGTGGTCCTTTAACCCCTTAGGGACCGAACTTCTGGAATAAAGGGGAATCATGACATGTCACACATGTCATGTGTCCTTAAGGGGTTAAAGGAAAACCCTTAAATTACAATGAAACAAACACATAGCACAAACTTCTACTTTTGTTTTGGTTTAGAACGTGGACAATTACGTCCACCCTTAAGGGACTAATTGACTAGATTGTTATATTCTTAAAAAAATAATAATGTATAATTGGTGAGAGGACCCTATATAATTACGGTACTTTTTCATTCAAGTATAGTGTATGTGACTAGTGCTCGAGGGGTTAAACTGTTTTTGCTACAGCTAGAAGCTTTTACATTAAGATTTTAGCTTTAAAAATAACAGCTAAGCTAAGAGAATACAAAACAGGTTTCTGGACTATTTTGTACTTTTCCACTTCAGTTTCTTCTCTGAAATCTGCATCTTTTTTTGCTTTATCAGCCTCTGTAATTACATTTATTCATATTTCACAAAACGTGGCAGTGGTTTCTTTTTTTTGGTTGTTTTAAAGATATGTCTGCATGTTTCAGCAGAATTTTTTTTTTTATCGTCTTTATGCTTAGGCATTTTCAGAGCTGCTCAGCAGCAATAAGTGATACTCATTCATGTGTCCTGTAGTGATTTTGCATACACAGCATTTTTCAGGTCACAGAACACGACGATAGGAGGACGGATCAATACACTGTACCTTTATTAGTAATTTCTATAATGACCCCATTGCAATGCATTGCACAATTCTCTGACACTCAAAGCGAGAAGGACTCCGTGGGTTTTGGCTTTTGTAATTTTCTCAAATACTGCCCTGTGGAAAAGTGAAGCTAGACTGTGACTTTCTTTATTATGAAGAAGTGATACTATTCATTTACATCAAGTAAATGCATTTCATATGCAGAACTATTTATTAACTACTTCAGTATGTTCTTTCAGGCGATGCTTGAACTCAATGGAATGGAATGCCTGAATATTTTATCAAGTGTCAGAAAAACATTGATGTAGAATGCGTAGGAAAGTAGTGTACTTTACTAAGCACTAAGTTGTGCTGAGTTGCCAATCAATTTCAGCCAAGAGTAAAGAGTTAAAAAAAAACTACAAATTAAAAAATCTACAAATTGTCACATATTCATCCACATATAAAAATGTGATTAATGACATTTACTGTTCTGACATGAAAAGTTGTGCCAAGCAACATTACTGTCCTGACAGGAAACGTTGGGCTGAGCAGAAATTATGCAAATGGAGACCTGGTAACTGCCTTTGGGGTCAAAGGCCGATTACAGATACAGATTACAAATCCAGAGGAGGGGTATTTAGGCCCAGTTCTCATCCTGCTCAGTGCCCTGTCGTGGTTTCCCTTGTGGTTGTCCAAGAGCGCGTTCCTGATTCAAGTTTCTTCTGTTTTTTTACTTTGGCTTTGATTTTGAATTCCCTGTATTCTGGTATCCCTGACTTCTGGCTTTCCCTTATCTTTGTGTCTCTTTCTGTATCCCCTGACCTCGGCAAGTATCCTGACTACTCTTTGATACGTTAAGTCCGGCCATTCTAAGGCCCGGTAATACGTTACCTATTAGTCATCTGTGTAACACAATTCTATGTTCTGGATCAACTAGTAATCCTGACACAAGTCCACTATGGATATTTTAAACTAAATGTTTTAAATATTTTTAACACTAGTGACTGCTTATTAAATAAACCTCACAATGTTTTAGTGTTTTTTTAAAGGATCACAACTAAGTAGCATTACAGCACTCAGAGGAACTTGTGAAATAAATTCTGCAGAACAAATGTCCTTATAGTGCAGATTTATTCAGATGATTAGCACATGGCATGCCCACCATGGTAAGTAGCAGTGACAAAGTAATATCAAACAAATCCCTGCACCGGGCATCAAAAAGGGGGGCAGCTGAAACAAACAAACAATTTTAAACTAAATGAATCTGGGGACTGGACGCGTTTCGCATTACTACTGGATAGCTTCTCATGAGGCTAAGGGAGCATCCAGTAGTGACGTGAAACTCATCCAGTCCCCAATTTCAACTAGTGTACATTTTTTTGTTTGTGTGTTTCTTGTATTAATCATCTGAATAAATCTGCACTATAAGGAAATGTGTTCTACAGAATTTCTTTCACAAGCTTATTTGAGTGCAGTATTGCTAATGTGCTGGGATTTTCAGGATTGGAGGAACTATGCTGCTGGCACCGAGGACTTTGGGCACATCCACTGCCATTGTAGAGTGAGTAAGTATTATATTTCCATTGTCGATACTGGCACATTCATTCTAAAAGTTTTCATATATTTTCCCCAATCGGGTAGTGGCACATATTTACATTGTTTCATTTCATGTGTTTTTTGAGGTTTGAACCTCAAAACGTTTGATTGGGAACCTTTATTTTTCAACTTACAGTGACTCCCTGTTAAACCTTAAGGACCAAACGTCTGGAATAAAAGGGAATCATGACATGTCACACATGTCATGTGTCCTTAAGGGGTTAAAGGGACACTGTTAAATTGCAAAGGGACTCTGATAACACATGCTACCTACAAGTGATCCAAAGAATGTCCTGTGTCCTTGTACCTCCTCCTTGTATTAATGATAGCTGGAGTAATTTTCTGACACTATCACACATTAACCTTGAATAAATGACCCCTAATTTGTGTAGCATCACAATTTTGTATATTTGTAACACTGCATATATGTCCTTTTGAGGGCAGGTTGCTGCAAACAAGGAAACTGGAGATTTTACCATGTTTTAATTTTTTTAAATGTATTTGCACTTGACATTTTGAAACATGGTATATATACTATATATGCATAAAGGGGTATGCCCTTTTACCCTATGAAATCTGTATGATTCTGTTGGTAAAAATCTTTGTTTCAATGTGCATTTATAAAGGCAATTCATACTAAGCACGCTCATCATTTCATGTGCTTTGGGAAGAAAAGATGCAAACATAAAAACACCCCAAAAAAAATCTATAAAAAAAAAAATTGAAGGACATTTTGTAGCTGCAAATCACAGCTTTTACTGCAATCTGAAATCTCAGCCTATGCTGTCCATACTTTCAATAGGAGTCCATAGATATCCCATATGCCTTTGCTCAGCAGGAATATTTTTCAAAGATGACATGTATGTCCACGTGGGAAAATTAGGACTCTTATGTAAAACATCAAGAATTGGGGGAAGTGAGACAGCAAATAGCCGCGGATATGAGCATGGTAATACAGAAAAGACAAGGACACGGTAGAAGGTAATTTTCTACGGATCTTGAGAAATTATCTATACACCTGATATGAAGCCATGGTTAAATTGTTCTGCTCTCAGTGAGCTTGAAAGGTATATAATTAAATCAAGTTCAATCTTCTGCAGTTTATATGTTTGTGTAATATAAGCTGCGTAATTAAAAAATCTATGTACTAACATCAGCAGAACATCGGACAATGACAAGGTAATGATTTATGTGTGATCAGATATTAGTTTTGTATTGTGTTGGTGCAGATGAGTACAATGTTTTGTGATGGACATCCTTAAACACTTCCATATTCTACTCTAACAATATTAATAAGTACATGGTAGAAGGCAATTTGGAAATAATTAATCTAAGTCAAACTGTAGCAGCAGATTTAATTGATGTAGAAGAGATAACTAATGTCCTTATTTTTAATGCTACAAACTTGTTTACTTTGTCATAAACACATAAACAACAGATAACATTGCTTTATTTGATTTTTTTCCCTCTAAATATGAAGCTGTAGAGAAATTAAAGAACCAGCAAATTTTAGGAATTTGTAGAAAAAAATAGGTGCAAAATCTTCCAATCGGCTGTATTTTAAAGTCTACTGTTTTGGCTAAGATTAGCAAAGTCCTTGCCAAATCTGCATAATTCCTAGCTTAGTAAATATAAACCATTTGCTTTTTCAAAGAAGAATTGCTGCACAAATTCAGATATAAAAGTATGTATTTTTGACCTTTTTAAAAAATATAATTCATTAAAACCTCAACACAATGACAGCACACCATCTACAGCTTCCATATATGTTTTGCACATGCAAAGCCTGATTAACCTATGACTCTGCATGAACAGATGGTTAACAAATGGCTGTTTCACTTTATGTCAACATAACTCTAATTAGGCATCTGATTCTCGGGGGACCACTCCTCTCACATTCCATAAATATCAACAGAATGACATTATTTAACTGGGAAGGGTATTTGATAACATACTATAGTATTGATGCTGAAACCCCCATTAAGTCTTATTAACTTATAAATTGGCAACATTTTCTGCAGTGGTTTAGAGATAGAGAATAAGACAATAAAAATTGAATAGATGTAACGTTAGATACTTAAAATCTAGGATAAACCTCTACTGTGCTCAGGATCCAGAAGTAAGCCCCTACAAATCTCAAGATCCAGGGGTAGGCAGGCCTCTGAGCAATTCGGGATACAGCAGGGGACTCAAGATAAAAAGCCAAGTACATAATGCAGAGTGAGGAAACGGGGCTGAGTCATGCACCAGCTGAGTCTTCGTCTTGATATCCTCTTGCCTGCAAATTGATAGGTGGCTGATGGTGTCACGGTAAGGATGCAAAATGCATTGTTGCACTATGGAATATTGCCCTTTGATGTAATTTGTGTAGTGCATAGATGAACTGGCTGCCTGGTAGAGGTGGTATTGTTAATGTCAAAAGGTGTTAATTTTATTGAATGGGAGGTCAGAAGGATTATAGCCCTAACTCCTCTTTGAAGCTGGGACACCAACAGAGCTACTCTGTAAGGTGTGAGAAGTCACACATAAGTGGCATGTAAGTCTGATTTAAATATAAACTAACTCTCTAATTTACCATATGTCTAAATTCACTCTTAGATAGGGGGTCCTTTGATTTGTTAATGGCCATTAGCCTTGTATTCCAGTATCATATCCAAAAGAAACAATAATCCTTACCCACAGATTAATAATTAAGCCTCATTTTTATTATATTTAGAAGCACAATCTTCTAATGAAGCATAAACACAATTTGCGTAACTTAACGATAGGGGAAGGGATTATGATGACTGCTATATTGGGTCACAAGTAAGCAGTGTGACATATCTATGGAATGTAAAAATGGTAACAAATTCATAGATGCAATTATTATTTCTGTGGCAAATACATAAAAGGAGATAGAACCAAATGTTTCCATTTAGATTGATGTTGGTCTGGAACACAAGGGAGTGATCACTTATAGTTACTATAGGTACACCTTACCTCCACCTCTGGGCGAGGCTTGGTAATCCACAGGGTACTTGCTTGGGGCCAAAATCATATTTTGAGTGAGTCACCATCTTCCTTGCCAGAGACCCCCGGGGCAGAAGCTTTACTTTGAAAACTTAAGATGTAAGTGATTAGGACTTTTGTTATTTTATCCCTTTTGTTTTTATCTGTTGTTGGTGTAACTAATTTGATTTTCATCTATATGTTTTAATGCACTGTGACTATTGTTTGCTCATAATAAATATTCCTTTATTAAGTTCTGCCTTTGTCTGGTAAATCATGTTACCTGAAGAGTCTAAATAATGAGTGTTTTGCAATTGCATAAATATTGTAAGTTGTAAGTTGTATTTGGTGGGTTTTTATTATTAAGTTACCTGGGGGACAAAGGTGCCCCATTTATAAATTGTCTTGTTGGTGGCAGCATTAAAATAGTATTATTTATATTATTTTGGTTAAGTGTAGGTGGTGTTAAGTTGAATTTTATCATTATTTCCAGTCTAGTGCAGACAAATAATGAACTTTAACTCTTTCACCACCACAACTACGTCACGCACACTCTTGGAGTATGGTATGTTCGTGACAGATGGGACATATGCTGCAAGGTATTGTGGATACAGGGCCTCTGAAAGATTAACAAGTATTCAGACATCTTTAGTCAAGAAAGAGGTTAGATGCACAAACAAACTGCAGAAGGGAAAAGACTGGTCTTATCAGATGTCTCTAATCTAGGTGCAAAAACCTGTAACAGCACCACAGAAAAAAAAAGTGTCTATTGGAGGTATTACACCTAACTGAAGAGACCTGAAACAAAAAGATGGTGGCACCATTGTATCTCTAAGTAAGGGATGTCCACTATATTTACATTGCCTGCAACCAAAAGAAGAAATTACAACCCCTGTAGAACTCCTATCCCCTGTGTAACATTTTCACAATTTCACTGTATAGCCATTGAAAATGCCTAATTCTGATCCAATCAAAATCAGCTCTTCTTCCTTCTTTCCAATGTTCCCTTCCACATTACTTTCTGCCCCCCTCTCAATCTGCTGTTTTGGTACAATTGCATCAGGTTCATTGGATCCTTCTGTAGGACCTGCTGTGGAGGGATAAATGCAAACCTTGGTGGGGGTGAAACTTTTATTTTTCAGATGCTGCAGAAATAGCACTAAGTGCTGAACTATTTGATTATTCCAGATGTTGAGGAGATTGATTTTGCTGTGTTCTTGTATACGATACAACAGAAAGAATATGACAAACAATAAATTAAACTAAATCATATGTAATGCAATTTAAGTATTTAAATATATAACACATAAAATGGTTTATGCTCCACATTACTCATTCGTGCAGCATTGAAAGAAGTTTTGTTAGGCTCTTACAGGCTGGGGACATTTTATTATTTTGTTTTATTCTAAAACAGATTGTGTTATTACATTTGCTACTAGCTGTTAGACTTCTTCAATGGCAATGTTCTTGCGTCATTTGAATGTTTTGTAAGACTGTGGCATAATTTGCCTGTGATTATTGGCTTATTTCATTCTCAGCGCGTTTCACCCTGATTGTGCCCATTAGTATTCTATTGATTCCTGCTTCTTTCATTCTGCACTTTACCTTTATGATCACGTTTTCACATTATCACAATGTGAGTTTGAAACAGCAAAGTAAAAAGCCTACTCATAAAACACTACTCTCTGACAATAAATAAATACATTGGTTGTTTGGACCTATGAAAGAAAATAGATGCTGAGTAAATATATCACAGGATACTTTCTAAAAAAAAAAAGGATTTCCTAATCACAAGACATAAACAAAAAATTAGGTAGACTCAAAATGTAATAAGTGCATTGTCCTCATTTAAACCACAATTGTCACAAATGTTTTCTTTGCATACTATTCAGATGACATTTCTGATACATTGATGTGACTCTGGACACTAGCTCAGCATATGTCCATGTGTTTGGTACTGATCTCCTATTCGGGAGTTTTATTTTAATTGTTTATTATTTTATTGGCCACTTCTTCTACGTAAAAACTAAACAGCATGAAGCTAAACAGTCTACAGAAAGGAGGAAGACAACCCTAGGAGTCTTACATTCGAATTATACAAATGTCTTTATGTCTGAATAATTTTTTTGGCTGCCATTTTTTTTATGTTTGTCTGCATATCTGTTAGTCTGTCTGTCTTTGTCTGTCATTGGACATTTTATTTATCTTATTTTTGTCTGTTCTGACCACTGTTCATGTTCTACTTAGCTTCCCTACACTGTTGCTGTGCAGCAAGGCTAAATATTTAATTACAGTGCTGCTGTCTTACTCTCTCATACATTGTCTTATCTTCAAACACTAATACCCATCTAGCACCATTATCTACCATACTGTGAATTCATTAGGGAATTCAACATTTAGACTGGAGGCAAAGTTGACTTCAAGAATATTTATAATTTAGTTATTTTGACTTAACATCTGAAATTCACTGGCGGATTCATGACAATTCATAGTTAAGTCAATAGCCCTTTATGCATTCCGTTGCCCCTCACTTGTTTCCCAATAATAAGACACAGTGCACTTGTTTTTCACACTTTCTATGCAACATCTTTTAATTTCAATAGCAACAATTTTAGTTATTTTTGTAAAATGAGCTGATGTCATAATGATGAATAGGTGTGAAATCTCAGTCTGACTCTCATTCATAATTTTGTTTAGACACTGCACCTATTCAGTGTCATATCATTATTTAATTAAAATAATGAATCTTTTACATGACTTAGTGCTAGAATAGTAAAATAATGAGGGACTACAGCTTTCCTTATCTCACACTCTATAGAGAAACCTCCGTGGCTCAAAGTTTAATGCTGCATTTAATAATTGCCCATCATGAGCAATCTAGTATATGTTTTGAAAGGAAATTAAATCTGCTTTCTTAATTTATTTTAATGAGATAGGAAAATGTGGTTATGTCCTCAGCCTAGTTACATATATACCTATACTGTATTAGTGCGCTATTGGGAACAAATCTGAGGGTGGCTTATATGGGAACATTCTACCCAATATGTATATTATGTGCTTCATGTAATTATCACTAGAGACCCACAGTTTTTACCTCATCGATGATGCTATGCAGCACAGCCTACTCCAGATGACACCAACACAATAGAGAAGCATAACAATGGACTGCAGTGCTTCATTACTGCGGGCCCAGATCTATACCCTGCCACAACTCACCTAGATCATGTTCCAACCAGGTGTGACACCCTAAGCACAGCTCACATCCTGAGCGGCCCTCTCTCTACACCGGAGGCTGAATTCCAGAGGAAGATCAGAGATTCTGTTCTGGTTGCTCGATGCGACTGGACATGTGGGGGAAGGGTGCTGGAATAGAGTCTGGGACTGGTGGGGTGACTTTTTCAGGGCAACAAGCCTTACCGCAGCAGATATTACTGCTTGGAGGGCATTGGCTGAGCTCCTACTTCTGTGACTTTACGTGGTCTTCCGCTTCATGGCTGCTGTTCCTAAACTCTTCCACTTTCCAATAATACCAGTTACAGTTGACCGTGGACTATTTAGCCTGGATGAAATTTCATAAACTGACTAACTGCAAAGGTGGCATCCTATCACAGTATTATGCTTGAATTCACTGAGCTCTTCAGAACGACCCATTTTTTCACAAATTTCACACCATATTTGCCTTATTAGATGTTATATGAATATGGAAATAAAATGTAAGCAGTTGCCCAAACTGTAATAGATAGATGCTTAGTTTTGGTAAGTTAACCATAATAACTTGACACAAGCTACATGCAACATACAGACATTATTTTTGAATTATAGTGGTATTTTTGTGAAACGGGATTCCTAAAGATGCCTTAAGTATTTTACAGATATGTAAAAAGTGATAGAACAATGTTGAACTAGAGGCATTCCAGTACTTTACAAAGTGAACCAGCAGACCTAACATCTTTCCAGTTGTGAAACTTTTTTATTTTTTTGTTTACACACAGCACTAATGCCTGTTGAAGATAAGTTTCACAAAATAAAAAGTGTAAGGTCGCGTTGAATGTCACATATAACCCCAATGAGGTATATGTATGTAGGGCAAGGTACATGGCTACGGGGACCTGAGCAAACACAGTTAAGGCATATCTCACTTACTTTGTGTTAAGTAAGTTGATTTTGCTCATGTCTTAATGCCTAGGGCAAGTAAAAATGATTTAAGAGTTTTACTCTATTATTAATAAATGTAATGGACACAGTTTGTCCACAGGGGAGTAGTCTATGTTTTATTGTATTACTGCTTACATTTATGCTTTGATAAAAATTGAAGACTCTCTAGAGATAGTGGCATGGCAGAATTATACAAAATAAAAAAGACAAACATTACAGAGAACATGGATCTAGACAAGCCCGATAGAGTCCTACTAAGAAATTGCAATACATTTCATTTGTTTGAGAAGTAAAATGTATACAATACTATAGTATGTTAAGTGTATCTTTTCTTTACCTAAACCTTCATATCGAAAGCAGACCTTGTTTGCTTCCTGATGTTCCTGGCATACATTTTTTTTTTTTACTGTGGAGGATTATTCATTGGATGCCAGATATGTACGAGCAAAATTAGCTGACAAATTTGCTGAAAGTCTGGCATATATTGTTCACTTCAACAGCCAAAATAATAAAAAACAAATAAAACAAATTGAATAAACATGAATGAACCCATATTTGCCTAAAACTGAATGGTCATTAATGGTTATATATTTCTAAAATGTTTCCAAACTATCTCTCAAATCACTAAATTGATAGGCTTTCCGATTGTATAGTTGTGTTATCAGGTAGCTTGTACAAATAAATACATACAAAATACATATATATTTACCATGCAGAGCGTTGCCTCCATGACTGCAGATGGCTGAGTTACTCTAGCTTTAATGCATTTGAATTGCACTCAACTACATAAACATTATATTTTTCTCCTCACCCTAATGGATATTTCTATTGACTTTGCTAACCTTGTCTCAACTTGCTTTAACCTAGACATGACTAGGTTAGTCCTGCCTTTCTTACTGTTACGTTGCTGTCTCTTCTTATAATTATTGACCATTCCCTTGCCACCATAATCAATCGTTAGTCTTCTTCTTTTCTTCCTCTTGGTTGCACCTCTATTTACCTTACCTTAATACCTTAACGTGTCTCTCAACCTCATTGTCTTTTGTTTTTTTGGGGGTTTTTGCATTTATGATATATTTTGTATATTCTAAGATGCTTGGACATTCGGTGGTCCCCCATTTATTTTTCAATAAGTGATATTTTCTGTTGGAAAGGTTAGGCTACTTGGGTGACCATTGGACCTGTTTCTTTTTCTTTGGGTCATGGAAATAAATCATAATCGCTCTGCATGTTCTTCTTGCAAGCTTAGCACCTCTAATACACCTATGTTTATGACTGTTAAATCAAGTTGGCAGCTATATTAAATAACAGGTATTTTAATAAAAAGACCAGTAGGTTTGCAGTAGTGGACAGATTGTAGGTACGGCTACCTTTGTTTTTTCCAATTGTTCACTGTTACATATTTAAAAGTATACAAATAGAATAGGGGATAATCTGCTAAATACAGATAAAATGGAAAAACATAGTGCTTAACTGTGTGAGAGTAAATGAAGATGTATAATTTACAATTGGCCACTCACAAATTGTAAGATGTAAAACAGCTTTAAATGAAATCCTTTTCTTCAATATTTTCTATGTTCATCTTCATATTCTCATCAGTGGGTTGGAATATTAACTCAAAAGAGAAAATATATGGAGAAAAAAGGTGCAGTTCCAGAGTGAAGTAAAAAAGAAATTTAATAACTTACATATAAAGTTAAAACAATTAGCATATCACCGCTGGACGAAACGCGTAGGACGCCCAGCGGTGATATGCTAATTGTTTTAAACTTATATGTAAGTTATTAAATTTCTTTTTTACTTCACTCTGGAACTGCACTTTATTTCTCCATATATTTTATCTTTTGAGTTAATATTCCAACCCAGTGGCGTACTAAGGGGGGGCGGGGGGGGCGGCTCGCCCCGGGTGCCACTGACTAGGGGGGTGCCATGACGTCCGGTGTCATGTGTCACCCCCCGGCCCCCATCATTACGCTGCGCACAGCCGCAGCACCTTTGCGGCCCGGCAGGACTTACTACATGGATGAGAAGAGGAGGAGTGTTGCGGGCCGCGGCGTCGCGCAACGTGATGATGTCGTGCGCAGCGCCGTCAGCCCGCCTTCACGGATCTTCAGCGGAAGGATCCGGGCGGTGAGGCACCCAGTCGGTCAAGGCATCAATAAAATGTAAGTAGTCATTTTATGTTATGGGGCTAAATTAATTAAAGGGGGGGGGGGTGGATAATGGATTAATTAAAGAATTAAAGGGGAGGGAGGTTTAATTAAGGGGGGTGTGTATTAATTAAGGGGGGGGTGTATTCATTAAGGGGGGGTGTATTCATTAAGGGGGGTGTATTAATTAAGGGGGGTGTATTAATTAAGGGGGTGTATTAATTAAGGGGGTTGTATTAATTAAGGGGGGAGTGAGTATTAATTAAGGGGGGTGTATTAATTAAGGGGGGAGTGAGTATTAATTAAGGGGGGTGTATTAATTAAGGGGGGTGTATTAATTAAGGGGGGAGTGAGTATTAATTAAGGGGGGTGTATTAATTAAGGGGGTGTATTAATTAAGGGGGGTGTATTAATTAAGGGGGGAGTGAGTATTAATTAAGGGGGTGTATTAATTAAGGGGGGGTGTTAATTAAGGGGGTGTATTAATTAAGGGGGTGTATTAATTAAGGGGGGGTATTAATTAAGGGGGGTGTATTGATTAATTAAGGGGGAGTATTAATTAAGGGGGGAGTGATTATTAATTAAGGGGGGTGCGGATTAATTAAGGCGGGTGTATTAAGGGGGTGTGGGTTAATTAAGGGGGGTGTATTAATTAAGGGGGGTGTGGATTAATTAAGGGGGGTGTATTAATTAAGGGGGGAGTGAGTATTAATTAACGGTGGTGTATTAAGGGGGAGTGAGGATTAATTAAGGGGTGAGTGGATTAATTAAGGGGTGAGTGGATTAATTAAGGGGGATGTATTAATTAAGGGGGAGTGAGGATTAATTAAGGGGGGTGTATTAATGGGGGTGTGGGTTAATTAAGGGGGGTGTATTAATTATGGGGGGAGTGAGTATTAATTAATGGTGGTGTATTAAGGGGGAGTGAGGATTAATTAAGGGGTGAGTTGATTAATTAAGGGGTGAGTTGATTAATTAAGGGGGATGTATTAATTAAGGGGGTGTGGATTAATTAAGGGGGGTGTGGATTAATTAAGGGGGGTGTATTAAGGGGGAGTGAGGATTAATTAAGGGGGTGTAATAATTAAGGGGTGTGTGGATTAATTAAGGGGGTGTATTAATTAAGGGGGTGTGGATTAATTAAGGGGGGTGGAGTAATTAAGGGGGTGTATTAAGGGGGAGTGAGGATTAATTAAGGGGGTGTATTAATTAAGGGGTGTGTGGATTAATTAAGGGGTGTATTAATTAAGGGGTGTGTGGATTAATTAAGGGGGGTGTATTAATTAAGGGGTGTGTTGATTAATTAAGGGGGTGTATTAATTAAGGGGGAGTGAGGATTAATTAAGGGGGGTGTATTAATTAAGGGGGGTGAGGATTTATTAAGGGGGGTGTATTAATTAAGGGGGGTGTGTATTAATTAAAGGGGGCTGTGGATTAAAGAATTAAAGGGGGAGGTTTAAATAATGGGGGTGCAGGGTTTTTTTGATTAAGGGGGTTGCAGTATTCTATTTATTAAGGGAGGATGTGCACTGCAGATTTTTGTTTTTTTGTTAAGGGGTGTGCAGGGTTTTTATAAGGGGGGTGTGCAGGTTTTTTGTTATTAAGAGGGGTTGTGCACGTTTTTGTTTTTTATTAAGGGGGTGTGCAGGGTTTTTTATTAAGGGGGTGTGCAGGATTTTTATGTGTAGGGAGTGAATGAAATTTATGTGATCGGGGTGCAGGGTTTTTATGTGTAGGGAGTGTATGAAATGTATGTGATCGGGGTGCAGGGTTTTTATATGAAGGGCGAGACAAGGGGCTTTGTAGAAAGGGGCAGGGCAGGAGTTTTCTAGAAGGTTCTCACCAGCCCCTTTCTACAAAAGCACTGGTCTTCCCCCTTCTACAAAACTGGCGCATTTTACAAATTTTACAAGCAGTTTACAAATTTGTGCAATAAATATTATTGAAAACATTGAAAAAATATGTGGGTGTTTTCTTACATTTTTATTATGGGGGAGGGGGGGAGGGGGGGTGCCACACTCAGGGTCCGCCCCGGGTGCCAAATGCTCTAGGTACGCCCCTGTTCCAACCCACTGATGGGAGTATGAAGATGAACATAGAAAATATTGAAGAAAAGGATTTCATTCAAAGCTGTTTTACATCTTACAATTTGTGAGTGGCCAATTGTAAATTATACATCTTCATTTACTCTCACACAGTTAAGCGCTATGTTTTTCCATTTTATCTATATTTAGCAGATTATCCCCTATTCTATTTGTATATATTTGCTGAAGACAAGAGGAAGTCTTTGGGGACCTTTTCTGGATACTTCACCTAACACAGGGAAGTTCCGGTTCATTTTCAATTATCACTATTTTCACTGGGGTTGTGTTCACACATTTTGTTTGTATACATATTTAAAAGTAACAGCATCACGTTCAACCAATGAAATACTTAACCCCTTAAGGACACATGCCATGTGTGACATGTCATGATTCCCTTTTATTCCAGATGTTTGGTCCTTAAGGGGTTAAAGTCATAAATCAGATGAGACATACACAGTCATAGTAATTCAAAGGTTCTTGAAAAGTTATCATAAAGATTAAAAAAGTTCCTAAAGATTAAAGACAAGTTGAAATCAAACAGCTTAAAATATATGACGTTCCATTTTTCTTTCTGTGCTGCGTGGGGAAAAAAATAAAGCTGCCATCGTAAAAATGAAGCACTCTTGAGCAGTAAACAAGGGAAACAGCAGTACAATAGACTAAAATGGTATTCATGAATTACTGCGGGATACATTTTGACAGCTGAAACTAAATATAATCCTTAAAAGCAATATGACTGGAGGTTCGTGTTGCTATTCTGAGAAAAATGTCATTACATTGTGTCCTAATCTGAAATATTTTAACATAGTGTTCAATCCAGTTTGCCCTGAAAATACAAAGGTCAGTCACATAAATGTTGACATACAATAAGTAGGCATGAGTGATCTTTGATCTGTCAAACATAGATTCATTTTTTTTTCTTGGAGGCAAAATTTGTGCAATCATATGATACCATTTTCAGCCATGCTCTGACCTCCATCACCCAGTGCTTTCACTGTATTTCTGAAGAAGGTCACAACCTCATAAGGCAAACATTCTCTTTATTCAAAAGAAACACATGATACCAAATCATGTCTTTGGTGTATGGTATGTCCAGGCTCAATCCTCGGAGATTGGCTTAGGGTGTAGGGTCAAGGGTCAAAGTTGAGTAAGACTGTTATTTTCATCAAGATATCTCGGAGGCATGAGTGGAGGGCCACTAAAATATCTTGGTTTCCACAGTGATTCCTAACATTTAGGACATTGCCATAGATTAGTTTTTTCTATATAAATTCCATCGTGTTTTCTTAAACACCAACACAGAAGCTTAAACTATATAAAAAATATAAGGATACAATGGACAGAAGCAATCGGCAGCATTATATATTGCAAGAGAAACACTTCTATATCCTTTAGCTGTGGCATATTATAAGCTAATTCTAATCAAATAAGCTAAAAATGAGATTTGCATTTTAGAAAATCTGGAAATGTTCAAATAACGTTCGGGGAGAGAATATTCATCTTAATTATCTGAAAAATATGTCATATGGTAATGAAACACAAACTGCGCTTTAGGAGATAGGATAATATATAGAAAACGATAGGACACTTAACTACTTTATTTAAAGGATTTTGTAAGAATTTGTAGATAAGCAACATAGAGCAGTTACTTTGAAGCAAAGAGCAATAAAGGAAAAATCAGCGTGCCTTCTTACAATTTATTTTGCATTACAAATTATTATAAAGATGGTTGATGAAAGAAACACAGTTGACATTAGTGAGATTTTCAAAAGGAATGCTATAAGCTGATATATGGAGAAGTACTCTGCAAATCAGGCCCCATAGGACTATAGAAAAAATAGCAAAGTAGAGCAAAAAGTGGGTCAGCATACAAAAACAGCTACTCTTAGTCAACTATGCTTCCAGAAAACACAGCTATAAATGTGAATGCACCACGGGGATTGGATGTGGTTGTAATAATTTCTTGTTTCAATATACATCACATTTTATTATTTAATTTAATGTTATAAAGGGTATCTGCCATGCATAAATAATTTGTTGTCATTTTATAGACATCACATATCCGTTCAAACATTCGACTAGTGTATCAATCTTAAGAATACAGATGTATTTTTATACACTGAATTTATTTACTAAAATATGATTTGTGGGGCATATCTAACTGATATTCAACCAAACTGGCCAGCAAGAAATAAGTTGGAGATTTAAATCAAATAAGTTGGAGATTAATTTTTTCAGACTGATAACCACACATTAGGTACATACATCAAATTTCTATTCTCCCATGTTCTGATACTTGATTTTACTCTTCTTTAAGCTGCCATCTAGTGGTGAAAAAAATATTATTTTTATCCTTCAGTGTTCTGCCATCTAGGGGTGAAAAATTATTTTTATAGTGTGCTGTTTAGTGTCATCCTTTAAGATTGTTGCTACTATGTCTTTAAAAGTTTGCAATTTGTAGCAATAAAGTCCAGGGTGCATGGACCACGGCTCCACCAAAAGTCAATCCAATCCAGGGAAATATTAAAAGCTTCCAACACAAACCTTATACAAAACAGGTGTTCCTGTATTGAAATGCCAAATCAAATGGGTGCCATTTTGTCCTCTAAGAGCCTTTTGAAAAAAAAGAAGTAAAATATACAGGTGACGTACTACAAACCAATGATTGTGAGTTGGATGGCAATATTATACCATTATTATTTATTTAAAGAGCACCAGTGATTTCTGCAGAGCTAGAAGTATTAAAGGAAAGGGATTTTCTCTTATACATATAGTATATCTATTATGTAGATAATGCATTCATAATATATTTTTGAAAAATATACTCAATTCTAAATGACAATCATCTTTCATCTATTTCCTTAGATCTTGAGTTGTACCAATCAAACTAACATGGGAATGTCCATGAGCACTAGTATTTTTCATAGGGATTAATGTGATATTGCTTATTTTAATTCACTTCATAAAATAAATATGAATCATATGGACTAGTGAATTAAGGAGATTCCATTTTCTATTCCCGCACCTGAGTTTTAAAATTATTATTTCTAGCAGTGTGTCACATGACTAGCACTAACACGTTGTTCACTTCCTCTTACTAACTCTGTTAGTTTTTCCCTCCCAAAACTTGACATTTTTGAACATGAATGAAAAGTTATGTTTTTTTTTAGTATAAACTTTAAAGTTCTCAGGTATTGGGTGTCTGGAGTGTGTCTGAAACATAGAAACACAGAATGTGATGGCAGATAAGAACCATTCGGCCCATCTAGACTGCCCAATTCTCGAAATACTTTTAATTAGTCCCTGGCCTTATCTTAAGTCTTAGATAGCCTTATGCCTATCCCACGCATGCTTAAACTCCTTCACTGTGTGAACCTCTACCACTTCAGCTGGAAGGCTATTCCATACATCCACTACCCTCTCAGTAAAGTAATACTTCCTGATATTATTTTTAAACCTTTACCCCTCTAATTTAACACTATGTCCTTTTGTTGTGGTAGTTTTTCTTCTTTTAAATATAGTCTCATCCTTATGTATTTAAATGTTTCTAAATGTTTGTGCAGCATTTTACTAAGAAGCACAGTACATATTGAGTATAACCCCTTTGTTGCCGGAACTAAAGTTCCAGGCTGACTAATATCATTTCTGTGCATATTGGATGACAGACATCCAGTTTCATCCAACCCCACTATGCTGCCCATGTCCTCCTCTCATTACATCTTTCTAGAGAAAAAAATGAAAGACATCGGAGGAGGAGGATCAGACTGAGGGAGAACTTAGAATTGGCGCTGGAATGAAGGTACGTTTTAGCTTTACTAGGGGAGTACCACGATAGAAAGGGCTACCAAAACCAGTACTTTTTTAGTGAGTAACCCTTTAATTTCAATATTTTATAAGGTTAACTTATGTAACATAAAAAAAACCATGTTAACAGATTAAAATGAATTTACTAATAGATAATCAAACTGAAACTGGTATATGCAATTAATCTTAACATGGAGCGTTGTGTTTATACTGATCAGCATTGTTAATCTTAAACAGAGATGGGAATGACATTTTAGTGCTTTAAGATAGATTACTACACAACATACAGTGCAGCAAAATAAATGCACTGAGATTGACAGTTCCTGAGAGTAAAATACCTATTATATTGATCTGATGTAGTTGGAGCAGAATCCTAAAGTAGAGGGTAATTGCTATCTATCTTTGAATTGTTTCTCTTTAAAAGAATGATACAGCTCATGTTATCAAATTGAAAGCATTTAAGTGCCACAGAATCTTTCACAGTATTCGAATTACACTTGCCAAAAAAAATAACTTGTAAATAGAATGTTATTTACCTAATTCCACCATTAATAATGTATCTATGGCGTTAAGTGTATGCCTTGATTTTATTTGTGTTTTAAAAGGATATTCCACAGCCTAATTCTAAAAAAAAAATCATTGTTTAGTTAGATTTAGATATACCCTCATATGAAAACATGCATGCATTTAATTATGCATTTTTTCATTGGGGATATATATATATAAAAATAGATTACTAAAGCTGCAGATATCTTGTCTGAGGCATTTGCAAATCCCCCCTTCTTCCCCAGTCCAGGCTTTCTGTGGATGTTCAATCACAGACTTCTGAATGCAGCTCAATGAGACGGTGCTCTGGGCAGTTCCCCATCTCTTGACTTTAGCTCTACTGAGCTAACAAAACCTGGAAGTAACTGGACTGGTTGTCTCATTGACATCCAGAGGGTGTAACAGGGTTAATTTATAAAAGTGTCAGTTTCTATTAAAATCTGTACATTTTGTAGAATGAAATAAAAGAGAAAAAAACACACTTTTCACACATGAAGCACTTCAGCAAGCTTTAGGGGTCTGGAGTGTCCCTTTAAGTAAAAAAAAATATAACAACCAACAAAACAGAAGGTTTTCTAGGGAACAAGGTTCCAGTTACCGTATTTGATGTGTTCTATAAATATCATTAAACTATGATCACAGGATTCATTTGTAAATAATAATTTTCTATTTTATTGATAATCGACATTTTTGTTTTTGCTAGAGATTTTCACAAACTGTGCGAGTGGCTCATTTACTAAGGACAATGTTCCATTCATCATGTTACCACATGAAAATTAGGCTCCTTTGCTAAAAATTAGGTAGTATGAACCCACCTTCAGAACTATGGCTGCTGGAAAGTAAGACTCCCACAAAGTTTATGTACCAGAAATTCTCATTTAGAGCTTATGGAAGTTATAGATCTTTTTGTGGGAGTAGCACAGGAGGCCATCTCCCATTCAACTCTCCAACTCCCCTTATTCAAGCCACCAAATTAATTTATAGCCCATTTATACTTAAATCCCATTGTGTTTCTGGCATAACCCACCTACTCTGCAACCTTATAATCCCCCGGACACCATCTCACATCCAACAGCCATCCTTTTTTTCTTGATTTCATTTTGGTAATATATCTAAAGTTGTTTTAATATCTTAATTGGTTACCACTAAACCAAGCAGGATATACATGACACAAGAGAAGTTTGTCCATTATAATGAACATTATTTGGAAATTTAACAGAGCATACTAAATAAACTACAATGCATATGTATATAATATTTCCTATACATATAAGCAGCTCCTGTTACTAACTGCAAAAACTGAATGAGGCTATTGGTCAGGGCCGGATTAAGAGCACAGTGGGCCTGGTGCTGACAATTATGATGGGCCTAATTACGGAATCTTATCGACCAAAAACACTAAAACAGTCATACCTTCCAAGCGTCATGTATCTGATGGAGGTGGTGCTGGAGGGAAACTCATAGGATGCAGCTATAAGAAAACACATACTCTATGCTAATCGCTCTCTAATTTATGTTTTCATCTGTCAAGTAAATCCGTAACCCCTAACAGCAGTGTCCAGTGAATCAGGAAGTCAATGGGTGGGGTAAAAGGGTGTGCCACTGGTGTGAATCACGTAACCTGCCAAAAGGGGAGAACATGCCCAAAAAGGGGGCATGTCTGTCCAAAGAATTTGAAGGCCAGCCTGGCATGAATGCATGTCAGGCTGCCCGCCAATCATGCAGGCTGTCCAACTAAAGGTATACTATGCAGGCAGCACCCTGAGCTTGACATAAATGTGTCTAATGATGCGCTCACTCCATGCTTTCTAAGGACTGTCCCCTAGTACTCGCTGGTCCACTTGTCTCCTTACCTTCTTACTAGCAGGCAGAAGTTCCTGGTATATAGTCTGAAACAGAGATAAGGTGTATGTAGTGAGTGTAGAAGAAAGGGAACATGCCACAGTGTTAGAGAGACAAACGTCTGCATTACCTAAACTAATTTTATTGTCAGCCAGTACACACAAGTTTTGTTCCCGTACATCCCTTGTCACCAGAACAACTACAGCTTATTGTTTTTGTTCTGGTAAGTAGAATCATTCCACTCAGGCTTTGTGCAGTAAACACTGTCTTTTCAGAGAAAATAACTCCACTGGCCACAACTTAGATGGCTGCTAGAGGTGCTTCCTGGGGCAGTACTGCCTAGTGTGCAGCACTGCCATTCAGTGTCTCCACCAACTGCATGCAGACACTGAACTTTCCTCATAGAGATGAGTTGATTCAGTTTATCTTTATGAGGAGATGCTGATTGGGCAGGGCTATGTTGGACTTGTGCTGGCTCTGCCCCTGATCTGCCTAGTTGACAGTCTCAGACAATCTTATAGGGAAGTATTGTAATTTGCTCAGACCACCACTTTTGATGATGTCAGCAGACAGTCAGTTCAGAGGCAGAGCCAGCAGCTGCAGACTTGAATACAAGTAATATTTTACTATATTTAGGGAGGCAAGAAGGGGCCAGGGTGGTGGTTTTAACATAACAGGGTGAGAAATACATGATTGTGTTCCTGACCCTATAGTGCTCCTTTAAGCA
Source organism: Pelobates fuscus (assembly GCF_036172605.1). Lineage (NCBI taxonomy): Eukaryota > Metazoa > Chordata > Amphibia > Anura > Pelobatidae > Pelobates > Pelobates fuscus. Next base: position 51,178,874 of record NC_086317.1, read on the forward strand.
AGAGTATGTGAAGAGTAGTTAGGGTTGCCACCTTTCTTGGAAAAAATACCAGTCTTAATCATTTGTATAATTAGTTATGCGTGACATCACATGCTGTAAATCACAAGGAGTTATATCAGAGAAAATTCTGTACAATCACCAACAAACTACTCACAGTTTGATTCTGCTGTATAGATGGATTGCTCTCAGTGTCTCCCAGTGTCTCAGTCTTGCGAAACACCCAGTGTCTCAGTATCAGTGTCCCCATGTCACCCAGTCCCCTAGTCTCCCAGTGTCTCAGTGTCCCCATTTCTCCCAGTGTCCCAATGTCTCAGTATGTCCCCATGTCACTAGGATACTGGGGACACTGAGAGACATGGTGACACTGAGAGCCATGGTGACACTGAGAGACATGGTGACACTGAGAGACCCGGGGACACAGAGACATGGGGACACTGGGAGACATTTGGGGAAACTGGGAGAAATGGGGACACTGAGACAATAGGGACAGAGACACTGGGAGACATGGGGACACAAACATTTGGGGACACTAAGACACTAGGGACACAGAGACATGGGAACACAGACACTGGGAGACTAGGGGACACTGGGAGACTAGGGGACACTGGGAGACTAGGGGACACTGGGAGACTAGAGGACATAGACATGGGGATACTGGGACATATAGGGACACATGGGAACACTAGGCACACTGAGAGACATGGGGCACAGGCACTGGGGACACTGGCATGGGGACACTGGGAGACATGGAGATATAGTGTCTCCCAATGCCCCTATGTCTCACAGCGTCCCCATGTGTCTCAGTGTTCCCAGGTCTCCCAGTGTCTGTGTCCCCATGTGTCCCCTAGTGTCTGTGTCCCCTTGTGTCTGTGTCCCAATGTGTCCCCTAGTGTCTGTGTCCCCTAGTGTCTCAGTGTTCCCATATGTCCCTTAGTGTCTCAGTGTCCCATAGTGTCTCAGTGTCCCATAGTGTCTCAGTGTCCCATAGTGTCTCAGTGTCCCATAGTGTCTCAGTGTTCCTGCTGCCTTTCCCCCCATCCCTCACTTACCTGAGCTGTAGAGCTGCTGTCTGGACTCTGTGCTGTGTTGCTGCTCCCCAACGGATCAGTGAGTAGTAGAGAGAGGCAGGGATATGCTGTGTAACTTCCTATCCCTGCCTCTCTCCACACACAATGACCCCTACTGGCTGGTGCTGGTATTGCAGAGTAATCTCCATTTATTCTGAGAAAAATACCTGCATTTGTATTGCCGGTATTACTGCAATACCGACACGGCCAGGCAGCCTCAAATACCAGCTATGCCAGTAAAATACCAGTCAGGTGGCAAACCTAAGAGTAGTGTGTAATTTTTTTTTTTTTAAATGGGCCTATTCCATGGGCCTGGGCCTGGAGCTGCAGCTCCATCAGCCCCTATGTTAATCCGGCCCTGCTATTGGTACCCAGTGTATACTTATTGATACACAGCCATTGGATGGCGACATCTAATCAGCAGCAGTGCAAGAAACAGAGGCTCAGAATTTAAAAAAGTTTCAGATTGTAAAACTTAGTAGGTGTGTATGCTGTTATCAGGGAAACCCACCTCTGGGCGTGCCTCATGCTTCATTTCAGCCAAAGGGAAAGCAATACCTGCAATACCAGGCTATGCGTCAGAGCAACATCAGCAGTAATCATGCAGGGAAGAGAGAAACAGCCAGAATGATTTATTGCTGCAGCTTTGGACAGGAAATCTGAGAATCGAGAGAGAGAACAGATACATTTTATTTACACAAAACCAACACAAAGTTAACCTGCTATGTGAAGCAAGCTTGTGCTTCCCAAACAGGGGTATGCAGGAGAGGTGTGTCTTACAGCAAGTGTAATACAGCAACTGAAAACATGATTGATGGTCCCAGAAGGAGACAGAGGTAATGGATATCAATTAAATTAGTTTTCAACAGTATGACGGGAAGAAACACTAAATACAAACCTGACACTATAGTTTTAATATCACAATTCAGGCCCTCAAACCCTCTTTCAGGAATGTAAAAGGGTAAAACTTATATTTTTTCCAGAGGAGGGTCTGTCCCATCCCGATTCACCTACTTGGCTGACATAATCAGAATTGCCAATTTTGATTATCTCAGCCAAGGAGGCGGGCAGTGAGCAGAGCCAAATACTGACGTGGCCAATCACATCATAAAGTTCAGCATCTCCATGCAAAGCGTGAATTTTAGTGCTTTACACTGTGCAGCACTGCCCCAGGAAGCACAGCTAGTGACTGCCTGAGGCGTGGCCACTATGCATGTTCCTAGGCTGTAATGTAAACACTGCCTTTCTCTGAAAAGGCAGTGTTTACGCTAAAAAGCCTGCAGGTATTGACTATACTCACTAGAATAGCTACAATAAGCTGTACTATACTAACTAGAATAACTACAATAAGCTGTAGTTGTTCTGGTGACTATAGTTTCCATTTACTTGTATAACAAGAATCTAGCCAGATTAAATAACTAAATAACTGATTACTGCAAAATTATCAGGCAGAAACAGTATACCCTGCACTCAAGTTCAGCATTAATGCTCCGGCCTTCCACCAAGGATGGACACCACTGAATCCACCAATGCAGTCTCAAAAGTAGAAGAACGCAGGCAGCACTCCAGGATAATGAAGGTAAGTTTTATTTGTGGGTTCACCACCTCACCAAAAAAAAATAAGTGCAACGTTTTGGATCAGCAGAGCCTTAATCATGCATGATTTAGGCTCTGCTGAGCTGAAACATCGCACTTATTTTTTGGTGAGGTGGTGAACCCACGAATAAAACTTACCTTCATTATCCTGGAGTGCTGCCTGCGTTCTTCTACTTTTGATACTGCAAAATTATATCTGTCATGACAGCATGACAGACTCACTTTAATTATAGCAGCCAGGAAGGACGACAAGAGAATGCCATACACTTTTACAGGCTGCACAAAATAGGTGCTAATCCAGGGGTGGACTGACCGGTCGGGCACTTCGGACATGGTCCGAGGGCCCGGCCGGGAGGGGGGCCCGCCATCAGGGGGCCCGCCCGCCCCTTTAAATGCTGCAGCCGTCTGAGCGCTGCGGCTGCAGCTTCTCACCTCCCCTCCTCTGTAGCGCTCGCCGGTCCGCGGTGCCCGGCCGGAGTGATAGGAAGGTGCTCAGTGTGCACCTTCCTGTCAGTCCGACCGGGTACAGGAAACATAAACTCCTGTTCCGCGTGGAACAGGAGTTTCTGTTTCCTGTACCCGGCCGGACTGACAGGAAGGTGCACACTCAGTGTGCACCTTCCTATCACTCCGGCCGGGCACCAGACCGGACAGCAGCTCGGCCACGCTACAGAGGAGGGGGTGGGTAAGAACAGAGAGGGAGGGGGTGGGGGTGCATGAACAGAGAGAGAGGGAGGGGGTGGGGGTGGGGGGGCATGAACAGAGAGGGAGGGAGGGGGTGGGGGTGGGGGGGGGCATGAACAGAGAGGGAGGGGGTGGGGGTGGGGGGCATGAACAGAGAGAGAGGGAGGGGGTGGGGGTGGGGGTGGGGGGGCATGAACAGAGAGGGAGGGAGGGGGTGGGAGTGGGGGTCATGAACAGAGAGGGAGGGAGGGGGTGGGGGTGGGGGGGCATGAACAGAGAGGGAGGGGGTGGGGGTGGGGGGGCATGAACAGAGAGGGAGGGGAATGAACAGAGAGGGAGGGGAATGAACAGAGAGGGGGGATGAACAGAGAGGGGGGATGAACAGAGAGGGGGGGATGAACAGAGAGGGGGGTGGGGGGGATGAACAGAGAGGGGGGGTGGGGGGGATGAACAGAGGGGGGGGAATGAACAGAGGGGGGATGAACAGAGGGGGGGGAATGAACAGAGAGGGGGGAATGAACAGAGAGGGGGGAATAAACAGGGAGGGGGGGAATAACAGGGAGGGGGTGATGAACAGAGAGGGAGGGGGGAAATGAACAGAGGGGGGGGAAATGAACAGAGAGGGAGGGGAGGGGGGTAAGAAGAAAGAGGGAGGGGGTGGGTAAGAAGAAAGAGGGAGGGGGTGGGTAAGAAGAAAGAGGGAGGGGGGTAAGAAGAAAGAGGGAGGGGGGTAAGAAGAGAGAGGGAGGGGGGTAAGAAGAGAGAGGGAGGGGGGTAAGGAGAGGGAAGGGGGTAAGAAGAGAGAGGGAGGGGGTAAGAAGAGAGAGGGAGGGGGGTAAGAAGAGAGAGGGAGGGGGGGTAGGAAGAGAGAGGGAGGGGCGTAAGAAGAGAGAGGGGGGTTAGGAGAAGAGAGGGAGGGGGTAAGAAGAGAGAGAAGGGGAGTAAGAAGAGAGGGAGGGGGTAAGAAGAGGGGGGAGGGGGGTAAGAAGAGGGGGAGGGGAGTAAGAAGAGGGAGGAGTAAGAAGAGGTGGGAGTAAGAAGAGAGTGAGGGGGGGGTAAGAAGAGGGGGAGGGGGGGAGTAAGAGGAGGGCAATTGCCCCCTCCCTTGTCCGCAGGCACCGTGCGGGCAGCTGTCAGGGGAGGGAGGAAGAGAGGACCCGGGGCAGCCTGCAGCTCCTCTGGGTCCTTCTTGCACGAGCACAGATCGTTGCCGCGGTTACCACGGCAACGTTACGGCTCTTGCGAGAGTAAACTCTAGCCCTGGAGCTACGGGCTAGAGTTCACTCTCAACACTGTGACCACCAGGGATTCCTGGTGGTCGCAGTGGTGAGAGTGAACTCTAGCCCCATAAACACACTGCTCCCCCACACACCATACACATTCACACACTGCCCACCATACACCCACACACACCATACACATTTACACACATTGCCACACACACACACATACACTACCCACCCATACACACACAGCCCCCCATACTAACATTGCCACACACATACACAGCCCCCTCATACACACATTGCCCCACACACCCTACACATTCACACACTACACCCCCTCACACACACTGAACCTTTCACACACACTGCACCCCTTACACATTGCACCACTGCTCCTATACCCTACTATAGCCTCATATCTCAGCAGACCCCAGGTAAGTTGTCAAACTGTTCTTAAACGGTTTGACTACTTACTCTGAAAGGGGGGTCTGGCCCTCCTGGCACCATAACGACTACACAGAGCAGTAGTGGTTATTGTGCATGGATTATTTCTTTAAATAATCTACAAGTGCCCCAGTAGCCAGCAAGCCAGCCAGCCCACAGGCCGGCCAGCCAGCCAGCCAGCCCACAGGCCGGCCAGCCAGCCCACAGGCCACCAGTTAGGCTTACAGCCAGCAAGCCTGCAGCCTGCCAACCGCAGCCAGCAAGCCAACAGCCTGCCAGCCGCAGCCAGCAAGCCAACAGCCTGCCAGCCGCAGCCAGCAATCCAACAGCCTGCCAGCTGCAGCCAGCAAGCCCACAGCCTGCCAGCCACAGCCAGCAAGCCCACAGCCTGCCGGCAGTAGCCAGCAAGCCCACAGACTGCCGGCAGTAGCCAGCAAGACCACAGCCTGCCAGCAAGCCCACAGCCTGCCAGCCGCAGCCAGTAAGCCTACAGCCTTCCAGCAAGCCCACAGACTGCCAGCCAGCAACAGTAATTAAGGTAAGAGGAGCTAACTTGGCCTAGGTATCAGCAAGCTATGTTGTGTTGCTATATTGTGAATAGGAACCAGAGTGTTGGAGAGACCCCCCTCCAGACCCCATTAGACTCCATTGTAGTCTCTAATGGGACCTGGAGGAAATTCTTTCTAACACTCTCTAAAGGACACCGAGATAGCCTCTGCTAGACAGACCCCCCTCCATGACCCATTAGCCCTCAATTGTAGTCTCCACTGGGGCCTCGAAGGGATTATTGCACTTTTGTTCCTTGTGTCTAAAGATTGTGTAGGGTGTGGCTGGAGGCGGTGCATGGAGGCGGGACATGGGTGGCGCTTGCTGCGGAGTATGGATGGGGCCTGTAAGGGGGCCCTTGATTTATTTTGCTCGGGGGCCCTGAGGGTTCTCAGTCCGCCCCTGTGCTAATCTATATAAATTGTGGAACAAATAATAATATTTTTAACTGTATGTAGGCATTATTTTTATGGTTTGGTGAAATTTTTAGAAGCTGCATGCCTATTGTATATGACAGAAATGGAATTTCTGATTTTGAAACATTTTACAAGGGACAACGCATAATACATTTTATTAACTTACTGTTTCTGTTTAATGGAGCGCAACAGAAAACAATCAATCAGTAAATGCTAATATTTCGTGTATTGCTAAATGTACATTTTACCAGAAAATATACACAATTAAAGTAAAGCTACATAATTATTGACTCGAATATTCAGTAAATAAAAATATAAGGAGGAAAATATAGTTAAAATAATAGAGAAAAATAAGAAAATGAATGATTCACCTGGAAAGTGAGTGAGATTGTTGTGTGGGCTGAAAAACAAACATATGCAAAATTATTTAATTTGAAAAAATCTATAAACTATATATTGTATGTTCATAGAAGCATCACTTACAATGCAAATAGAAAAGCCAGCTCAGCTGGAAACATTTGTAATGATAAATCTTAATTATCCAACAATTTACTAGATAAGAGGAATATTTTGGTTAGTTATAAAGAAATGGAGGTTGGGCATATTAAAATATACTTAAGCTAACTTGCTAATATTATTTATAATAAATAAGTACATTCACTTAATCCTTAACATTAGGAAAACTAACAGCAAGAGACGAGATGACAAAATGTATGGTAAAATCCTTACACTGATCCCCAAATAGGAAATGTAAAATCCTTCATCACTGCAGACACAAACATTCTGTTTTGCTGATAATTTAAACACTATAGGCACCTAGACCACTTCCGGGTGGATAGGCGACTTTTGGTTGCCTAAACGACGCTAGACGTCATCACGGTATGCATGAGGACTTCCAGCATCACCGGAATCCCTCTAGGAAGCATTGAATAATGCTTTCCTATGGGGAAATCCTAATGCGAGCGTGGCCATTACCGGCTGACATCGGCGGGGAGAGGAGCATAGGCAGAGCTGAGCCAGCGCCAAGGGACATCGGCGCTGGACACAGGTAAGTGACAGAAGGGGTTATTAATGCTTTCTACACTACAGGGGTGGGGGGAATTGACAAAAATAGTTTGTTTTCCTTGCACTATAGTTTCCCTTTAATATATATGGATTCTACGGAGCTTTTGTATTTTTCCACTCAACCCTTAACTATCAAGAACTTTGTGATTTAAAAATATTAGCATAACATTTATTTGAAGAAAGCTAGCATATAACCATTCCATAACATCAATGTTGTGTATATATTGCTTTGTATTCACCAAAATTTAATTTTACATGTTTTTAGTTGGTGTTGGTTGAGAGAGAAACCTACATGAGTTTACATTATATCTTCACCAATTGAGGAGCCAATCTCCATTTGGTGTAAACCACTTTTTTGAGTAAATACATTAAATCATATATTTGTACTATAAAGGCATTTAAAATTGCTATAGCAATCTTTACCAATATATGGGCTGCTGATGTAATGCTGATATTGAAATGGTAGAGTCCATTGACTCCTACCATCATCTGACTATAGGAATAATGTTACCCATTGAAATGTTCTGTATTGTTTGAAAGCAAGGGGTGACTTTACCAAATTTGCAGACATTAAATTTGTAACTATTCGCTTCTAGCAGAGAAATTGTTTTCTAGATAAGCTGGTAATCGTAACTAGAATTTCAATGAGGGCGAGAGAGGCTGTATGAACTAGATTTCATAATGCAATAAACATGAAAATAGAATTTTTTTTTATAAATTTATATTAATTTAAGTATTGAAGGAGCTAATCCTAAAATTCTTTAAAGGGAAACTATAGTGCTAGGAATACAAAGATGTATTCCTAGCGCTATAGTACCCTATATTGCCCCCCCTGCTTGCGCGCCTCACCCAGCGCAGAAAGGGTTTAAAACCTCTGTTTTACTTACCTGATTCCAGCATCAATGGCCGTCACGCTGGGTCAATGTCCCTCGTGCTCCCCTTCCGTTCCTCCTACCCTGACGTCATCCAACGTTGGGGACCTAATGCACATGCATTATATGTGCCGCGATCACATTAGGACTTCCCCATAGGAAAACATTGAATCAATGCTTTTCTATGGGGTTTTAGCTGATGCTGGATGTTCTCATGCAGAGTGTGAGGACGTCCAGCATCATTTAGGCAGCTAAAAGTCGCCTAATTTCCCAGAAGTGCCTCTAGTGGCTGTCTGGTAGACAGTCACTAGAGGTGGCATTAACCCAAGTTTATCGATGACTGCAATAGTTACAATTGCAGGGTAAACTGACAGGGGCACTGCATCCAGACCACTTCAATGAGCTGATATGGTCTGTGTGCCTATAGTGTCCCTTTAAATTGGATTGTATGTTTTTTCTTTGGTTCAATAATTAAATTTCAGGATTTATAAGTAAGGTAGAAATTTGAGCACTGATGTTTTCTTAGAATTTACTACACGTACACAAAGTCCAGGAATGCTACCCATGGTTCTCACAGAATTTATGCATTATGAGTAAGCCATCCTTACTACTCTTATAGCTTTTTGACATAGCACTTTAGCCATATTGATCTTTTGTGCAATGTAAACACAAGGCACCAAAGCCACTCTAGGCACCATATTTCTATGATTGCTCTGGTGACACCCCACTGCTCAGTGTTAAACCATTCTTAAATGGTTTGACACCAAGTGATTGTTCCTGAGTGAGCTCAGGCTACCCCCCACTGTACTGATTGGGCTAATGCCTCTGCATTCTTAGCCTATCACTGTTGCCTATTTTTTGTATGAATTACTGTGGCTATTGTGGAGTCTAACATTTTATTAGCCACTGACTCTGAACAGTGGACCGATGCCAGGGTACTCCAAGCACTATATGGTGCTTAGAGTATCTCTTTAAGTAAAAATACCTAATTCTCAAAGTGTAATTGAAGTCAGAGATATTATTCATGTAATGAAATACTATTTGTAGCTGTAAGAAATAGCTTGGCTGACAGTTTTTTCTAACTTTACTGGAAAGGTGAATCAGTGTCATACACTTTACCGTTATTTAGAATTATTAAAAATGTGAAAAGTCACTGAACATTTGTCTTGAGACACTAAGCAAGACATATAATAGATGTCTTGCCACTTTAATAACATTGAGGTCGGACATACTTTGATCTTCTAAAGCTTTCAATCTTTTCTTATATAAAAAAGTTACAATACCAAAGAAAGCTTTATTTTAAATAATAAAACTTGAACATAAACTAAACATATCACCGCACCGGGGACATGTGTTTTGAAATGATTGTCAATAGCAATGTATAAACTAAAGGATAAATGCATGTACACTCCATGTGTAATGAAATGCAAAGAGCCAAGGCAAACATGGAATTTCCATATATGGTTAAAACCACAATTGTCTTATTTCTTAGGGGTCTTTTATTTATTATTTAATGTCATGTTATATAAAAGTAAAATATAATTAAAGAGACAGTGTAGGCACCGTATCTGCTTTATCTCATAAAACTGGTTATAGTGTCCTGATTACCCTACTACAGTTTTTAATGTTTTAATGTTAGGCATGAAACCCAGACAGTCTATGCCCTCTGTGCTACTTTGGCTAATGAGAAAGTATTAGCCTGAGCAGTATTGGGCAGCTGTGATTGGCTGAGAGTGTCATCTGACTGCTTTTAGCCTATCAGAGCTCAACTGACGGTATGAATGGGTATGACATCAAGGACACGTGTAATCTCTGCCTTAGCCACACCTCCAGAAGGGGCTGCACAGTGGGTGGCCAGGGACCCTTATTTAGTGTTAAACTGCTCAAACATGGGTTAACACTCAATTGAGAAACAGTACCAGGGTACTCAAAGCACCATAATCAACACAAACAGATGAAATGGTTATAGTGACAACAGTGTCCCTTTTACTGAATATATTCATATATGCACACATGATTATTATTATTAGTAATATTAACATTAATGTAGTGCCAACATATTCTACAGTGCTTTACAAATATAAAATGGAGATATCTGACAAGAAGGCCCGGTCAAATGAGCTTACGTTAGTAAAGTGCAGATTATACCATAGTTTTGCTATAATTACAACATTATTAAAACTTTATATTTTTTGTTTAGTAATATATTTGCTTTTGAAGTGTAGTTTAGTGGATTTAATTACTTATATTTCATGTATTTGCATACATATTTATTAATACTAGACACAAAAAATAATTCATTTGTTTCACAATTCATTAATTCATAAATTACAATGTGTTTCTCCTTAATTATGCATTGTTTATTAATAATTAACTTATACAATAGTTATATTTTATTAAAACAAATATTTGTAATTAAGAATGTTTATTGTAATTAACATATATGCATATACTCAATTTATGTAGATAAGTAAATAAGCATGTTAGTCTTTTATTAACAATTAGTAATTAAATATGTTATACCAGATCTATGTTCTAACAGTTATTTAAATCACTGATTATAATTTACATAGTAGGTTATTTACATAATTAATTTCTCTAACTATATTTCTGTTGCTTTTTTTTTAATTGTAATTCTTTATTTTTGTTGCTAACAGACATATACCAGAATATCTTGCAATGCCCCAGCAGCACATGCAAGCACAGGAAAAAGTATAGCATAACATTTAGTCTGCAGGACAAGGAAGCTGCACAATTTTCTGTTTTATGAAGATAAATTTAATTTGCCAGCTTACGTATATATAAGTAAGCTACATCAAACAATTGGTTTACAGCTGGATTGTTATTAAATCAAGAGTATTATTACACCCCTGAAACCCCCATAATGGGTATTTGGTAAGCGTTACATCAGGTAAATAGCTATATATCAGGGTATCCAAGTAAGAGTATAAAAACATGAGGGTTTGGTTAAACAGAACCTGAAAGAACATTATGCAGTGTGGAAGTATCTGGATGGTGGTAAGTATGCCAGCAAGAATTTTAATCTCTGTTCATCTATGCCCCTCTGGGGAAAATCTAGAACCTGCTGGACAATACGAAAAGAGGTGTCACACTGTTGAGATATGGGGTTGAACCGATGTGCTGCTTTACCTGCCTCTCCGATTGGGCAGAATGTGATACTGGTACAGGCCAGGTGAGAGACCACACACAATCTCTGCTGCTCCAACCCTCGTGGGGTGTTTCCACCTCCATTGGTCCAGGTGTGCTGGGCCCTCTCCACTCCGCTCCGTTTCAAGAGCAAGATCATGAGTTGGGTGGGCGGCTGAGTCAGAAGGGGCCACAGTTTGCATGCGGGCTGCTAGCTTCACCCAGAAGAGGTCAAAGGTCCGGTTCAGTCTGGCAATTATGTCCAGCTCCTTACTTCATGAGTCAAAGGCGCACGCAGCATCTGCCATTTTGTGTGCAACACAGGGTAGTTTTCTCCTTGTTGCAGCGCGCCCTTAGCTTTGTAGCAGGACCAGTAGGGTGGAGACCGGGATCAGCCCCCTGGTCCAAAGGGCGGGAACAAGGTATCAGCTGGTACTTAAAGGAGCTCAGGTTGCTCCAGACAGGAGATCAGCCGCTTCTCCCACCATGCTCCGACTTGCTCTCAGGGGACTTTTGTTCACTTACATAATATGATACCTATTAAAACTACAGAATTGGAATATGAAAAGGAACAAGATCTGTACAGATTACAGAAATAGTTTAGAAACAATAATTCACATCGCACATGGGCATTTTTTCTAAGCATCAGTAATTTGTGAGTGTGGTATTATTGTTCTATTTTTAGTGTATTTAATTTGGGGATTTTCTTTGAGTGTAAGCCCCAATAACAGCACCACTAGGTCAATAGAGTGCCAGTATCATATTGTTTTTGTTTTGTTTTTTAAATAATAATAGTCAGTGTACAAGTATGTATAAGGACCCTGAAGGCATTGCTAGCAGTAGAGCTGAAAATGTCAACAGAATGTAAAATGAATATCTGTATTTTAGCATCATGCCTACATTACCATAAATAGAGTTAAATATATATTTCTGCAAAAAGAGGTATTAAAAAGTGCTATTGCAGTCTTTATCACTTTCTGGAATGCTAATGTAATCCACCCTCCAAGACTGTAGGAATGGCATCACTCATTGAGACCTCCTTTACTGTTTGAAAGGATGGGTGAGCTGACATTTTTAGCATGCTTTAAACAAGTGACAAGTAGCTTCTGGAAGATAAATCAATCCATTTACAGGTTGTTAATCATTCCTAGAGCATTATTTTTTAATTGGGGTAATTTTCAAGATTAAAGTACTTTGTAAATGTTTTAATCAGGTGTTAACATGTTTTTAGTCAGGTGTTCCTCACCCAGTTTTATTTACCCTATGTGGTTGTTTCTGTTTTACTTAATGATTCTGCTTCAACCTATATATTAAATTGATTATCATTAGCACTTGTTTGGTATAAATGCATAGACATGCATTTAACTATATGTCTATAAAAGCCCTGACATTGTGCAAGTGTACCTAGAATAATTGATGTTGTTTTGTAGGCAAATGGTGGTCACCCTAAATATTGATTTGATTTAGATTTTTTTTCTGTTAACTCACTTTGCATTTTGCTAATTGATAAAAACAAAATAAACTATTAACATTTCTATTTTAAAAGCATTCTTGCTCTACAGCATTTTTAAACACCCGCGTAACACTTTACACAGAAGTGTATTTTGTGATTTTGTTCTTTATTTTGAAAGAATATATATGTATTGTCATCCACCATATTTTTTATTTAAAACATCTACTCTTCTGATATTATGCTGAGATTTCATTTTGGGGCATAACAGTTTGCTTTATTTTATCATTAGATTTAGAAATCCACTTTGCGTTTGAGCTGTTCTGGGGAGTGTGATTTCTAAAGCTTTCATTTATTACTTAATTAAATAAATACTAAGAGCTGAAACCAGTATTAATTACAGCATATTTAAGCTATTAGGTCATGTCAGACTCTCTTTACCCATTTGTGTTTGCCTATGTGTTTGCCCATTTGTGTTTGTTTTTCTTTTATTTTTAGGAACAAAACATACTAAATCACAAACATATAATGTTACAATATATCACAACTAGTGATGTCCTGAACGGTTCGCCGGCGAATAGTTCCTGGCGAACATCGCATGTTTGCATTCGCCACGGACAGTGAACATATGCGATGTTCGGTCCGCCCCCTATTCGTCATCATTGAGTAAACTTTGACCCTGTACCTCACAATCAGCAGACACATTCCAGCCAATCAGCAGCAGACCCTCCCTCCCAGACCATCCCACCTCCTAGACAGCATACAATTTAGATTAATTCTGAAGCTGCATTCCTTTTTTTTGTATTATTATTATTATTATTATTCTTTTTTTGTGTTTATTATACATTATCCTCCATAGCCAGTAACCTGTGTTTATTATACATTATCCCCCATAGCCAGTAACCTGTGTTTATTATACATTATACACCCATAGCAAGTAACCTATGTTTATTATACATTATCCTCCCATAGCCAGTAACCTGTGTTTATTATACATTACCCCCCCCCTCCCATAGCCAGTAACCGGTGCTTATTATACATTATCTCCCCCATAGCCAGTAACTTGTGTTTATTATACATTATCCCCCCACAACCAGTAACCTGTGTTTATTATAAATCATCCCCCCCACAACAGTAACCTGTGTTTATTATACATTATCCCCCAAAGCCAGTAACCTGTGTTTATTATACATTATCCTCCCCATAGCCAGTAACCTGTGCTTATTATACATTATCTCCCTCATAGCCAGTAACCTGTGTTTATTATACATTATCCCCCCACAACCAGTAACCTGTGTTTATTATACATTATCCCCCCATAGCCAGTAACCTGTGTTTATTACACATTATCCTCCCCATAGCCAGTAACCTGTGTTTATTATACATTATCCCCCCCATAGCCAGTAACCTGTGTTTATTATACATTATCCTCCCACAGCCAGTAACCTGTGTTTATTATACATTTTCCCTCCATAGCCAGTAACCTGTGTTTATTATACATTATCCCCCATAGCCAGTAACCTGTGTTTATTATACATTATCCCCCCATAGCCAGTAACCTTTGTTTATTATACATTATCCCTCCCATAGCCAGTAACCTGTGTTTATTATACATTATCCCCCCATAGCCAGTAACCTGTTTTTTATTATACATTATCCTCCCATAACCAGTAACCTGTGCTTATTATACATTAACCCCCCCATAGCCAGTAACCTGTGTTTATTATACATTATCCCCCCCATAGCCAGTAACCTGTGTTTATTATACATTATCCCCCATAGTCATTTATCGTTGGACCTAGGCAGCATGATGTCTTAGGCCGGCCCAGAGAGTGAGTGAGTGAATAATATAATATATATGCTCAGAAACATATTAGTAATATATGTAAATCGGGTTCATGCAAAGAGGGTGCAAAGGTATTAAAGAAAAACACACTCATTGCATCAAATTTACAAAGCCAAACTTTTAAAAGCTTTCCTCATTTCTTTCTCGGGATGAGGAATATATCGGTTGTAGACTGAGGATTTACATCTGCCCAATCTTTTAATAATATGCACTGGAGTGTCAGTGTTGAAGGAGACCGAAGCTGCCCCTATTCTAAATGAAAGACCCGAGACATGGATACAACCCAATCTTAGGAGTAGTGTTCTGATGTAGAAGATGAATTTAGCCATAGTCAGAGGGATTCAGTGAGAGTAGTGGTGAAATGTGTGTGGCATGACTGAGTGTGGGTAAGTAAGAGTCAAGTATTTTAACTGGGCACTAGTTCTAGGTGGGATAAAGTGGTATAGCGGATGGATGAGTAGTTTGATTCGTTTTAGAGGTTTCTAGAGAAAGTATATAGTGATCATGATTTTTAGCGATATCCAATATTTTTAAGGTGGTCCCAGTGCCACCACTCATATCTGGTGTCACAATAGCTTGCATTTAAAAAAACAAAACAACTTTGACTGTAATATAATAGCAGTCAGTTTCCTTCACACGTGTGCGTTTCAGGGCCTGCCAGGGCACAGTGTCACACCAGTGCAACTCATATCTGGTGTAACAGTAGTGTACATTAAAAAAAAAAAAACCTAGAAATTTGACTGTGAAATAATAGCAGTCAGTTTCCTTCACACGTGTGCGTTTCAGGGCCTGCCAGGGCACAGTGTCACACCAGTGCAACTCATATCTGGTGTAACAGTAGTGTACATTTAAAAAAAGATACAGGGGACTTGTTGTCACCTTTCGGGGACCCTTGGTGTTGTACGTGGCTGGGTTGAGGAAGAGACCTTCAATGACATCAGTGAGGACAAGGAACGGGACATGGTATCCAACCTTGTGCAAATGGGGAGTTTGCGTTTGTGCAAATGGACTGTTTGCGGTTGTTTGCGGTGCGTTAAACGAGGAGTTTGGTCTGTCACTGTGAAGCGGGCGTAACCCTTACACTACCTGATCAATACAACATCATACCTGATGTTTTAAAGCACCTTATTCCAAACAATTTAGGAATGTTAGGTGATTTATGCCCTTTATGGATTAAAACCAGACTCTGCATCAACTATGTAATTTTCCATGGGAGTTTTGCCATGGATCCCCCTTTGGCATGTCACAGTCCAGGTGTTAATCCCCTTGAAACAACTTTTCCATCACTATTGTGGCCAGAAAGAATCCCTGTGGGTTTTAAAATTCGCCTGCCTATTGAAGTCTATGGCGGTTCGCCGGGTTCGCCGTTCGCGAACATTTGCGGAAGTTCACGTTCACCGTTCGCGAATGGAAAATTTCATGTTCGCGACATCACTAATCCCAACATATTGGCATGCGTAAATGTATATCTCTACATATATAACTTAATACTATATCTGGTTCTAATTTACACCCCTTAATTTATTACTTGTCATCTTTATTTATACTAAAAGACCACTTAGCTTGTCCACTTGTAACATAACATACTTAATATAACCCCCAAAAAAACCGGAAAAAAATAACCTTAACCACATATAAAAAAATGTTATACTCCGAAGAGGATAACAAAACAAATACAGGTAACGTCTCTTCAAAGTTTTAAGTTTACGCTACTTCAATTAGTTGTCAACTACAGTGACTGCCTAGTTTAGTTTTTGTATTATTATAAATTATTGTTGTTGTAGCAGTTAAGTAGTTATTGGATTCATGACTCCAGTATAGTAAACACCAGGGCTATCTATTTGATAGGTACCAGTGTGAGAAGACAATTATTTATTTTTTTATTATAAATTCATGCTAAGCCTTGTGGTTGAAAAGGCCTCTGCAAATAATGCTAGGAGCATTAAGTCTCTTTCTATTTTCATAAATCTTTGTTATAATTTGTACAAATTATGCCACAGACTACAACTGCTTTTAAACTGTTTGTGAAACTTTGACATGACACATACCTTGAAAAGCATCCACGTGACTGTAAATTCTTGGCTTTAACTCCATTATTATTCACAGTTGTCACTTCTTCTCTTTGCTCATTGGTTGTGGGTTCCACTACATCAATTAGTTGCTACCATCTACGCCAAACACACCTAATGAGATAGACGTTCTGTGCAGTCAAATTTACTGTTTCAAAGCTACATGTTTTCAGAATTTGGTATACACATTTAATAGCAGGGAGCAATTCCCAAACCACCATGTAGACATATGTTATTACATTTTCTGTTGAGGTTGAAAATTGGTATACAAATTTAATAACGTTGAACAAATCCCAAACCATAACTTACATACATGATGTAATTAAAGTAATTACTTTAATAACAAGCTCTACGTTATTTAAGTTATTACTTTTTTTTGGCAAATTGAAGGAATGTCCAACGTTTTATTTATTAAATGTTGATAAATTATTTGCAAGCATGACATTTCAAACAGCATGATTTAACATTTGCTGAATAAACACTCTACCAGATTATATTAATCTTTGTATCTAAATCTAAAAGAAAAGTATGTATGGCATTTGTTATTATATATATATTCTGATAGAAGTCATTAATTTATTCTATTGAGTGTATGCTTTGACTTTCTTACTTGGCTTTCTTTTTACTTTGGATAAAAATGGTTCTAATAACCACTTAATCATTTTCCCTTATATGGTTTGGATTTGATATTGGGAAAGCACAAGCTCTCACAATAAAAAAGTGTTTATTAATTCCTTCAAGCACAGCGATTGGCTAATCAATATAATGACAGCCTTAAGATATTGTTATTATATTGATATTGCTCTATTTATGCAAAGGGGAAGACTGTTTTCATAATAAATTAGATATTAACACTATTAACCATGTGGAAAGCTCTGTGGAATTAGTCCCTGCCCCTTAAAGACAGCATACCACACACAGACACAACACCTTTCATATGAAAGGAAGGGGTCTTCTATTTCAAATGTGGGGGTCTCATGCACGTCTAGGTGTCAGGCAATTGCTAAAGAGATTTAAATTGTATATTCAATATGATGTTTTTAGGGTGCTCATATAAACCCCTATGTACTCACTAAAATGGGACTAATGGCTTCCCTTATGAAAATGAGAAGCTTCCTCTTTCAAATGAGTAATCACATGCCCAGTTAGCTATCACGTGATCACATTAGCAGTCGTGGTCACCTCATAACACCATTTCCATAAATAACAAAATTGTATGGGTAGGATATTTACCTTTTGCACCCCCAAAAGTACAGAAGCAAGCATGAGATGCTTTGTTTGAAAGCAGGGTTAGAATCATACATAGATAATTACAATTATTTACACCACTTACTGTGAAATCAGAATTGTGTGTAGTTTAAAGTATATGTAATATGGCTCAATATTTTTTGTGAATAAAAGTTTTGTTTGTTACCAGAGAAAAATCAATTGTGTCTGATCTATGATTCTCAAGGAAAATAAACAGGGACCCGTGGGTCATTCAAAAATGATCGTAATATTGCTATAAACAAATTGTACAAGTAGCATAAGATGGTGCCTCGTTCCCAGAAGCCAATTCAGATAGGACATGTTATACCTTAACCAAGGGCGATTGGACAAGACTAGAGCAGGATGCCCTTCGTCCGTCACCGCTGAGCAGCCAGTAGACGAGTGAGATCACGAAAGCAGTAGGCAGGCTAGTTTCTAATCCCTTGTATGTAATTTGTCAGAAATAAGGGAGTTCCCTGTAACCTAACCTGCAGTGAGATGCTCTTAACAGGCGACCCACTGCTAGCCACCCTATTGAACAACCCCCCAGTTGTCCCATTCACCCCAACTGTGTCTGTCGAGGTTCCGTATGTCAGTAGGACTTGAAAATCTGAATGGTATGTGTCAAGCAGCCAGTGATCTGCTACTAAATAAAGAATAATTTACTATTTCTGGACTAATATACTTGTAAGGCAGTCAGTGAAAGTCCACTGACATCGGATTCTGGTTTTAGCTGTCAATCATAGTACAGGATGGCTGTGATTGGCTCTTTCAGAAATCCTATGTTCGCAGGCATCCCAACTGTTCCAAAATGTGATAAGACAACACTGTTTCAGGTTTCTGTCCTGCTATTCTGTTTTTTTTTTTCAGATATCCCATTTTGAGGACACAGGAAATCCTTCCCCCATAAAGCATAATCTGTGATCATTAGGCATGCTCTCGCTTTGCTAAAGGCACTAGGACCATGTGCAGAGCACTGTTACAGCACTCTGTTCATGGTCCTCTCTCAGTGAGACGAGCCAATGTGTAGCATCAAGAAATTGCCTTGTCTTACCAGTCATGGTAAGACCCATACTTTTGCAGTTGACATGCTTTGTAGTTGTATGCTCTGAAAAGTGTTCATTAATTATACATTTTTTTTACATCTCAACAATAAAATATGTATTGTCACTATCAATCCTTAATTAATGACACCCACAAATTGTCATTTTTTTTAAATAGAAAAAAATTCCATATCCCCATTTTCTTTATACTAATGCCAATTGCCAGCACAAATCTTGTTTTTTTTGTTGGTTTTTTTGCCAAAATAATTAAGGAACTATAACTCCAATATATTTCTCATTTTCTTCTGGTAGCTTAGAATCATGGGTAACGTAATGTGCAAACATACCCAGTGCCATGGTTTATCATCCTTAATTTATCTTACATTTATTCAGCAAATCAGTTAATTAATCAATGTAATAGATGCTGTACCTTTCCTTTCACAGTAGCTTTGGAATACAGGAACAAAATAGCAAAACACTTTTATAAGTTTAGATAATGTTATTTTTTTGTTCTGTCTTTATTCACAGTTACATGCTTAGTGACCTGAAAAAGAACATTTGCTTTGGAAGTAGAAAGTACAAATCCATCCAAAATTGAGAACACTGGCAAGAGGGATTATTTTATATTACAGAACTTGGCTGCCCCTTAAATTAATGTAGACAATGAGAATAAAATGTCAGAAATTCCCAGATTCACGAAATACTTAATATTTATCTGCTTTCTAATTGCTTTTTCCTGTTCGGTCTGCACAGATACCGATTAGTTGGGTAAGATTTATTATTGGAGAGAAGTAATTCTGATGTTGTTCTGATGTTTTTTTTTTCAATTATTCAACATTTAGATACCATACAGCTGATTTTAACTATATGTTCACATATAATTCAGTGAATTACAGATCAGATCAAAAAAGGTAACAAAAACAAAACGACTTTTCATAGCATTAGGTGGTTGTAGGGTAACAGATCCTCAAATTGCGTGGCATTGCTAGGTTTTAAAAAGTATCCTATGCGGCTGTGTTTGAACCAGTCGGATGACTTTGTGTATCTTATTCTATTATTCTATTATTGGTGTTATTCTATTATTCTATTATTGGTGTTTTGAAAAAGATACATATTTAAAATGCGTTGGCTGACTGAGACTCCTTTATTTGAAAAACGACAAAATAGTTGTGAAAACAGTTATTTCGCGGAGTGTGTGTATCTTTTTGTATGGTATTTGGTTTTAATCTTTTGTTCAAACACAGACTATTTAGTGTATGCATATTTTACCTAAATTCAAAGACTCTCTTGGGAATTAGTGCTTATAGCATTCATGAACTTCGTCCTAAATGAGGTACAGCCATCGCAGGATAGTCACCATCTAGATAGACCATCTAGATGGTGTTTTAGAGTATTCGTTAGTTTCATAACGGAAATTAGTGATTAACCATGCATAACAGACATAACATTGCAGTATTGTTAACAGGGATAAAAAAAATGTTGATTTTATTGGCTATTATACCTCTGCCCTAGCAGTTTAATGACCTATGTGATATGGAAGACTTAAAAGCTGCAGAGATAAGATAAAAAGCTAAATGCTTCATGCTCTCCTATGCTAACCTGCATCTTTGGGCAGCCGAGATAATATGTCTGTCCTATTATTCTCACCCTTTGAAATATTAGGAAGAAAAGACAATCGGAGTAATATACAATGTGCTTACTCGTGGTCATATGCTGTCTTTTTTCATCTAATAAAAATAACTCAACTAAAATTAAAAGTAAGTAATAATGTTTTAATTTAGATGCAAATACATGTCATTGTTCAAATATATTCATACTGCTTATTGCAATTAAATTCTTTAATTAAAAAAAAATATCCCTTGCTGAGAATCTTTGCTCTAAACCATTAATATATTTGTGAAGATTGTTACCACCCATGAATGTATAACAACACTGGAGACCAGTTCATTCATGGAAATATTATTAGGCATTAACCACATTCCTAACATCTATAATCCAAGTGTATTGTATTATTAAAAAAAAATGAAAAAAAGAATATATATATATATATATATATATATATATATATATATATATGTGTGTATATGTAAACTTGATTTAGCTGAATCGCAAGACTAATACAGACAAAAATCAGACCAGGTAAAGCAAGAACAGGAAAAAGTGATTACCTCAAGAATGAGTCTGTTTTGGGCACTTCGTTCAGTATTGCAATGGTATCTACATATCAGAAGATGTTATCCTGCTTTAAGCTATATACAGAAAGAGGGTTAGAAGATCAAATCAACCTTCCGTACAAAATCTATTTGTTAGGCATAACTTACTCTTAAAAAGTTTAGGATAAGACAGTCTGCTATTCACCAGAGCTACTTTGGGACCAGGGTGGATTATCACAACAAGCAAATCCTAAAACAAGATAAAAACAGTGACCCAAAAGTGCCAATCACATGACACCACCACCAAGCATGATAAAAGGTGCCAAATTCTTACAGCTTCTCGAAAAAAAGAGTGATGAATGAGATGGAAAGATCCTGCTTAATCTCTGTGGGTCAAGATACTAACAAATATGCAGATAAAGTGCCACCTCTTTAACACTAGGTTCCTATTAAAACTTTTTGTTGATTAGCACATTACTCTCATAGGCCCATATTTAGGAGTATTAATGGAACAGTTATGGGGTTAAAGTAGAAGCAGTGTGTGTGACAAGTATGTCCTCTTTTTTCACTAAAAGTGCATATCTAAGTAGAAATTGGCATATTTATAAATTAACCTTGTTACACCCACCTGACTGTCAATCAGACAACATGTTCTGTTACTTCCTGGTTTGTATAGCTAAACTCAAGAAGCAGATATGCCCCCAATGATAAAAGGCATAATTCAAGGAATGCATCTTTACAATCGGGTTATAGTACTAAAAAGCAATTTATTTATTTTTTGGGGCATTGGAGCGTCCTTTATAATGAAGCACTTTTGGGGTATAGGTCATGCCCCTGCAGTCTCCCTGCCCAATTTTCAAAATCAAAATCACTATATTTATGCAACCCTAGTCACACATCTCTAGTTGTCCAATTTAATTCTCAGAATTTTCTATGCATAGATATTCAGATGAAGATCATGGAATGAACCAAAGCAATTATTATTAAAACAGTATATGTTGAATCTGTTACAAAAGCATAGAAAGAAAAGAACAAAGTCACATTTCTTTTACATTTCTGTATATCCTTTAAGCTATTTCCTCAGTTTAAGTTTTGTAATCAAGCCCATATCTTGTGCAAATTAACAGTTTTAAACAGTATAGTCTCATCATTTATAATTTTATTTTTCACCGAAAAATAGTTATTAATATTTCATCTAACAGGCATATCAATCTGGCATTGAGATTATTTCAGTAAATAATATCTATTTTACTAGTTTCATTAAACATCCTGCATAAAATATGTCCAATAAGACTGACAAATTTGATAGATAAAAATAGATTTAAAAAAAAATTAAATTATCTAATAAATAAAATTGAATTTAAGAAACCTATTTATCCTGGGCAAACATGCCATGGATTATTAACTGCAGTAACTAATAGGTTGTTCCTATTCATGCATAAATAAATTAAAGTCTTAATGTGAAAAATATTATTTTAGGTTTCCATAATTCACTTTTATTACCCAATAGTTTTATGGATGTGTACATGAATTAAAAAATGAAATGATTAGTAAAATCTTGTGACTCATCCTTTACCTGTATTAATGACTTCATGGAAAATGTTGACAGGATAACATACATTTTTACTGAAGTTGTATTCTAACATGTGCAACTTTTTTAACCTTCAATAAGTAATAATTTAATGTGATAGCTAATTATACAGTAAACATATATACAGCAAACTGTAATAGGTACATTCAGCATGTTGACTTGATTTAGGAATACAAACTAATTCATTTACTAAATATGCCAAAATAAGAACAAAAAAATGGAAATTTTTGAATAAGTTAAAAATTTCATATAGAGAATCTAAAGAAAAATTTAGAGTGCCAAGTGTAATCCCAGTTGAGTTACTAAATAGCTCAGAAGACTTCTTAGTAATTTAGATGAACATGCTGCTTTTAATTTCAATTTTTGCTCACTTATATTTATAATATTAAAGTTCACCCTGATGAGAAACTCTTGTTTAATCTTCAGCTGACTATTTTTAAAGACTCTTTGATTTAAATTTTTACCATCTGATTTACTAATTGGTTAACCTCTTAAAGGGACACTAGTGGCACCCAGACCACTTCAGCTCATTGAAGTGGTCTGGGTGCAGTAAACTTGTCCCCTTAACCCTGCAATGTTAATTATTGCAGTTTCTGACATTACAGCAATGCTTTAATGCGCTTGCAACGCTCAACCTGCATGCACATTAGCTCCCCCACCAACGTCGGGTGGCGTCAGAGGAAGCCAAGCGACGACCCAGCAACGATAGACATCGGCACCGGAATTAGGTAATTACAGTAATGGTTTATTAACCTTACACTGCCAGGTTGGGGACTTCAAGTATGGAGGGGCAGAAGGAGCTACGGTGCTAGGAATACTGATTTGTATTGCTAACACTATACTATCCCTTTAATGACATTAGGTCATGTCATTATGTCCTAGAAATTTTAGAAAGGGATACTTTGCTGTGTAAAAGACACAATAGACAGATAATCTGCAATCAGAGCTCATGTCTCATGTCTAATAGATAATTCCATAACTGCACTTCTTAGATACATAACATTCTGGTAGAGATAAATTCCTTTATAAAGACTAAACTGTGGATAATACTATCATCACCAAAGTCATTTGTAGTCCTTTTGTACTGTTGTGATTGGGTAGTTGTCAAATGTATATTTTTTTCACATATGTGTGTCTTAAACCTATTTGAATAATTCTAAGTAAAACCGCTTACATAAGCAATATATTTGTAAACACAATATAACAATGAAAGTATGGACACTTCAATACAATACATTTTTCTTTTTTTAAGTTTACACATAGTGTGTCAGCGTGTCAGCCAAACTCAATTCAGGATGGATAAGACTTTATAGTTTTCCCGTGGAACAGTGCACATCTTGAAATTGTTTTTGCACTCTTGTGCCATTAGAAATGAAAAAAAGCATATTGGACTTTTACATACCTAATGACTGCCTAGAACTGAAATGCCAATCACATGTATTCTACAAAAGAGATACAGGAACCCCAGATGTACTTGTTTTTGATTAAACAGTACATGGGTCCACACTGGCAAATCATGTGTGTCAATTATGGCTTGCCCTATCACATGTTTTGCTTATTTGCATATTCTTATGGCTCGCCCTAACTTTAAAGGGTTATTCAGATATGTACCTTTTAGTTGCACTGCCTACAGGTTGTGAGCCATACCTTACTAACAATATTTGTGATGGCTGTGAGAGGTGACATCAATCAGCTGGAGTTGCTGTATATTACTGGAGTAAGAAATGTGTCTGGAATTTAGAATCACGCTTATGTATACCATTAGATCCTGCCACCATTCGTGCATCACTTAGGAAAAAAACTGTTGAGCTATTTAAGAGTTCTTGTTGAATATCTCTTACTTTTGCTGTATCTGTTTTGACTATGGCTGCTTATTATTTTTGTATTCTAAATTGTCAATCAGAAATTTAGTTATTTTGAGGTTAGGTCTCTTCTGTGGGTCTATAGGGTTTTCTGTGTGTTTGATTTTTCATGCTGAGAGATAACATTTGTTTCAATCAATCATTTCTTTTCATTTTCCCATAAATTTTGATCAGTCTTTTACACTGCTTGGTGAAATGTACTCCCAGACGATGACAGAGCTGCTAACATGTTCCAAAGAAAGATGCAGACAGGCATCAATGTACTTCTAAACATCTCTTATTTTAACATCCTCATAAATCTGTAAATAATTAATTTCTCATGTGGTCACCTAGGGCCATTAACTGTCATTACATTCAGATACTGAGCTAGAAATTCACTGGACCCCAGGTAGGCAGCCTTTGGCACTATGGATGTTTTGCCAGCATTATAGCTGTAAGAGCATCATGGGAGATGAAGTCCAAAACATCTGGAGTTCTGAAGGTTGCCTACCCCTGCACTGGACAATCTCTGGGCACTTAACTTAAAAACTGCTAATCAGACTATCTAGACCAGTTTTCAACAATGCAGAAGTTGGATTTTACTTTGTGATGTTTTTCTTGCATTTGTCTAATTTCTTAAAGGGACAGATACAGGTAGACATTCACACACACAGTTAAAGGCAGACCGTTATCTTTTTCCACTATGGGCACTGAGGGAGGGAACGTAGGCACTGCAGTCTTTGGAGTCTTGTTGATGAGGAAGCAGGGACTCCTTACTTCTTCCCCATCAGTAGGCAGCAGTAACCAGGCAGCAGGCTCAGGCCGCATTTAGATCCTCTGCCCATTTAGCTCTGCTCCGCTGCCTGGATCAGGTTCTGCTCTGCAAGACCCAGTTGGAGGTTAATGAAATCCTCTATTCCGGGTGCCTCATGACCCCCCTACACCTCACAACCTGTAGTATAGGTGTGTCTGTATACTCCCCTTATATCTGTCAACTGTTATGTCGGCTGCCTGTCATCCCATGCCCGCAAGGCGCCCGCACAACTCACACACCTCTCAGGCTGACCCTGTTTCTGTCATCAACAAAACTTTAATGCATTTGATATGTTTTGGCTTTATTAATATGCTGTTTTTATACGGCTTAGCCACTGACAGCACTGAGTAAGCTAAACTGCTTTAAAATGCACACTCAGACAGTCACTTTGTAATTATATCAATGCATTTTTTCTGTTATTTGTCCTACTGGTTGTGTACATAGTTAATTTTCTATAACATGTCCTCCATAACTTGGTTAAACCACAAGGTAGAAAAAATAGGGAGAAAATGTTCACAAATAGTGTTACCACAACCAAGCTTATGCTCCCAAATCACCTGATAAAATTAAAATAAAGACCACTAGAGTGTGAGCATGCAAGGTGTAATCTCTAAAACACTGTGTAACAATAAGGTTGGCTCCAAGAACATACTCAGAATATGTTTGGTCTGGTTCAAATGCCAATACAGCATTCCAATTGAAACAATTTATTCACATAAAAAAAACAAAATAAAACAAATCATAGGGTAACACTTAATAGCAATTAAGTTGTTATTATTATTATTATTGCCATTTATATAGCGCCAACAGATTCTGTAGCACTTTACAATATTATGAGAGAATATTAGTAAGTTGCTCTTACTATAATTAAAAGTGCTATAAATAAGCGCTGAACGCTTTTAATTGCTATAACAGCCCAGCGTAGGGTCTTACAGACTCTCCCTGTCCACCAACTTCAAGCATGTGAAACAGCCGTGTCTGGAATCACCATGTGGTGGAAAGCTTGTCCGGGTAGGATTTCTGTAAATGAAAGTGCTCCGTGTAGCCGCAGTCAGAGTCTGATGTAGATATATACAAGTGCCAAATGCCGACCAGTTTTTTTATGTAACGTGATCAAGGCAGTCTGTTAAGTTTGCTCCCACCGGATATTTAAATACCCTCAAGTGGTGGCCCATTGGTTAATCTGATACTGTCTCTCTTCTCTCATTGGCTGACTTAAACAATAAAACGAATACATAAATATATGAATATTGAAATAAGACAAACTGCAATTTAGTTGGAATATGGCAAAATAAGTTAACTATATAAAAGAAGATGTAAATAAACCAAACTATATAGTTTGTCATTTGCCTCCAACAAAATTGAAGACACCGTAAATAACAGGTTCCAGTATAAATGCTCTATGCTGTCAAAAAGGTGTAACTCAAACTGAAGTAAAAAAAAAAAAACAACTTAAGGTAAAATTCCAAAGTTTAATCATATTTTACAATGGAAAATATAAATTTTAATTTAATGTTATAGAATAACTTAAATATAAAATCATTTCATAGAAAGCTTTTGTCGATGTTTAAATCTATAATTAAAAAACATAATTACAAATGCTAATAAATTTTCATTTTTACATATTGCTTTAACATCACATGTTCATAGGAAAGAAAAGAGAGAAAAAAACAAAAATGGAGAGAATAAAATGCACATTAACGCTCTTTAATTATATGAAAGCCATGATGTCAATATTGATTTTTATGCCACATCTACCATATGTTTTAAGTTGGTTTATCCATTGGGCTTATCATTTGTAAAACGTTTTAACAATGTCCTTACCACTCTTCCCTCTCCAGTTTTGATCTATTTTGTGTATTCCAAAACACAGAAAATTCTGGATACTAAATTCAGGACAATGGATTCAATGGCATGGGACATTGGGTTTTGTATTTTTTTATTTATTAGATTTTGATGTTCGAGGATCCGTTCTTTCAAGGGACGGATAGTACGCCCAACATGTTGGGATTCGCAGGTACATTGTAATAGGTATATTATATTGGTAGAATTACAATTTATAAAATGTTGAATTTCAAATTTCTTATAACTTGTAGTGCAGAGCCAGTATAAACGTGTTTCCTATTCAATACCTACATTTTTCCCTTCTGCTTTCAGTGGGTAGATAAATCTCATTTGAAGAATGTTATTGAATCCACTATGAAAATATCCATTATATCCATCAAAAATCATAGAATGCAGTTCGGTTAGTTTGGCATGACCTGTGCCTAATAAAACCATATTGACACCTACTAATGATATTGCTGTTCAAAATGTATTCCTCAACATTATCCCTTTGCAGACCTTCAGATTTCTCCCCCACAGATGGCCAATAATTTGCAGGCTCAGTCTTCAAATTATTTTTTTATATGGGCATCACATCTGTTCCTTACCAATCTTTGGGACTATGCCAAAAAGACATTAATTGAAGATCTAAAATTACCATCTGCTTATTACTACTCCAAGCTTTCTAAACACCATTTTTGTGCATACCAATTGGTCCACATACCTTATCTTCTTTTTATTACTTTAACACGTTATTGCTCTAACACTTTAACACTTGAGCACACTGTCTTGTGTGAATCAATCCCATGTTCACTGTTTGGTTTCCTCTAAACTAACTTTAATTGTACAGTATCATCCATTGGTTCTTCTTAGATTATACATGTCTTCTCCTTATCCTCACAAACAATATGCCAACAACAGATTTCAATAGAGCAATATTTTGCATTGTCAACTGATTAATGAACTGATTGTAAATAATATACTTGAAATGTGTTAAGGTTTTGTATTTCTTGTGTTTTATGTCAATTTTGCAAATGTATACTAACATATTTCTCTTTTCAAATTTTGTTGACTTTTATAAATAATACAGCCGGCCAGTTTGAATTACCGTATATAATTTAAATGCCATTTTGTTCTTCATTTCCGTATTGACCTATCTGTTAATATATACTGCATTTAATTTGCTTCTCCTGTGCTTGTGTCTTAAGTATATATCAGCATATACATATACCAGCAATTAACGTCATGCCCCTTTTACTCTTCTTTAAATGTTAATACTTATAACTTCTACATCAGCAGTATATTTATGGTATTCATGAACCAAATCTTTAACTCAAGTTTTTTATTTTATTTTATTATGATTTGATATGCATTCATACACACCCGTCTTTCGTTTTCTACTCTATCATTCTTAAATTGTAGGCCTTAATAAATTAACTGCAAATTAACATGTATCATCCCATCAAGTTTCAGTGAAGTCAATAAGATTATTCTAAATAAAAATAACAATAGTGTTAAAAAGTGCTAAAAGTGAGTGGAAAGATGAAAATGGGAAAAAATATCCAAAACCACTCAAAAAACATGTATTAAAAATATATATAATCACCTAGTTGTTGAAAAGATATTTATTGCTTTGCTGCTACACACGTTTGCGCTGGACCCTCTCACCGGCAATATCGGCAAAACCAGAAATGCACATATACTTACATTGGTGGTGATCTAATTCAAAAGCTCTTTGAGGATTATATAATTCTCCAAATTCCAGTTCACACATAAAAAAATTGAAAAATGTATAAAATAGTGAAATACTTTTAAGTGTTTATTGTATTCTATTCATTTTTACACTACAAGTATCAATACATTTTGATGTACTCATTCAAGATATACGTTAACCCATATGTACAGTTTATGCTTCTTAAGTTCCCTTATATATTAATTTTATATTAGTTATATACATTGTTGTCTTTTAAACAGTGCTTCACTATTTTATGCATTTTTTTTCTGTTTTGTATGTGTGAACTGGAATTTGGGGGATTATATAAACCTTGAAGAGCTTTTGAATTAGCACTCCTCCAATGTATGTATATTTGCAGTAAGATTATACTGTTCCCCAGGTACCAATGTCTCGGGTTCCCCTATTTTGTTTATAAGATATATTGCATTTGTAAGCTGAAATTGAAGGTTAGAATCTTAATGTAGTATTTCACCTGCTGATAATTGTCCTGTAACAAAGTGTTTTCATTTAGGTAAAACTAAACTAACCGCTGAGCCTTTCCCATTATTCTCTCTGCCAGCATTTTCCAAAACTAAACCCTCATTGAATCTAAACTATCTCACCCCAATCTTAACTTTAACTATCATCTCCCAATCTTTATTCATCCTCTTCTCCAGATCACCAGTTCCATTGTCATTGTTGTGCAGTTTATACATACTCTACTCTTTGTTACCAAAAGTAACATCCACCATGTTCTCTAAAAAAAATAAGTGAATTTTATATTTTGTTTCCTTTGGATATTTCGGTCTACATTTTCCAAACCAGCTGTCAACTCACCACAATCGATTAAGTAGCAAATACATTCTTAACAGGGTTTTTTACTAAAGTGAAATTGTCACTAATTCAAAGTGTATTCAAATTGAATTACAATTAAGAGGCCAAAATTGCAAAACTAGAAATTTCAGCTAAGTATCCAGTCCGGCTACTGGTTCGGCTACTGGTTTAAACTTTTTAAATTCACTTAGAATTAATTTTGAATTCCAAACAATTCTTACTTTACTGAATAACCCTGTCACTGTACAGATCATCTCCTGCTAAAATAAGTGTACCTCTAAGTTCTGGGTTACAGTTACAGTACCATAAGGACTGGTTCATTTATAGAATGTTTATGCTAGATCAATAAGGCTATAGAAAGTTATAAATATGAAATATTTGTAATATTTAATCCAGATTGTTCTTTTAGTTTTTGTTTCCTCTTCCTTGTTTATAACAAACAATATCTGTTTGTTAGAAATGCAATTTGCTAAGTGATGTTCGTTGTGTGATTGTTTACCCAATGATCAAATGTATCTATCTTTGAAATGAACTCATTGTTAGCTTTTCTATGGAAGTAAGAGGTTAGATAGACAGAAGACGGAATGTAATAGGGCTTCAAAAACCTTCCATATGGTCTTTTAACCAACATACATGAAATGGGCAATGAATGAATAGTTCCATTTGATTTGTGATTCGGAGTTCCATCCATGGTGCCAAAAAAAAAAAGAAAAAAAATTAATGATGATTCATGGGGGAAAAAGGTGATTGAGGTTAGCAGACCACCACTGCATAATTTTATTCGTATTTCAAGTGAACAAAACTGTTAAAATAAACGTCAGAGTCTTATTTTGATAACCAACACGCGTCTGGTTTCTAATTCACGCTTCTCCAAGTGCACTTGATACAATTTGGGTTACCCTGAATATAACAAAGATCAATATTGGATCTATAACAAAAGTGACCGATATATTGAGAAATGGAGGAGCAGTTAAAATAAATAAATCTATAATTATATAATGATAGATATTATATAAATGTACATGCAAAATATATGTATCATTAATTATGTATTTATTTTGCATTACTCTGATTGGCCAATCGGGTTTGTCTGAATAATTTTTGTGCCAATTTGGTTTGTCTGAATCATTTTTCTCACAATTATTAAATGGTTGAAATTTGTCCAAACCCAAATGCCACATGCACGATTCCCGAAGGAAACAAATCAAAATGTTTTGCTGTACGCAAGTCTATTTATGCCTGTGTGTTTTTGTGTGTATGCATATCTGCACAGTATATTGTGTAACCAGAAGACATGTTCATGTGACGAGTCAAAACATATCCAGTTCAGTACATTTTTGGTTTAGCGAAAATAACCTCTGACGACATTACTTAAAAATTCTAAAAATGTAGACAGCTAAATTGTCAGTGGTTACCTTGTGTCAAAGCTAAATCCAAGTGTTTTGATAGTGCAGTATATTAACGAGTATGTATGCCAAGAAAATGTTGCGTTGCATTTAGCAAATTAGTAACGGGGATACTTTATGAAAGAGAAAATATAAATGCAGACATGTAATGAATATATTTAGCTGATAAATTATTTACTCAACTTTCACAAGCAGAAATATTCAACAAGAAAAAGAAAAATTCTGAAATAATGGACATTCATTTTACATCCAGTATTATAAATGAATACAAGTACACAGCAATGCATTTGACGGTTCCATTACATCTAATGATGGATCATGTTGAAACTTATTATTAGACTTGTCAAAATGGTAATTTTATTCATTATTAAATTATTCTATTTCTCATTTCATTTTTTTAGCATGAATATTTCAACACTTTATGTACCAAGAATTTGTCAGCCTGTCAAAAGAATATGTTAACTATAATTTCTAAATTAAATTACGAAAATTTGTTGTATATCTGAGGTGATTTGCTTTAATTTAATAATTGTAGTTATAGGAATAACAATGTGAACATGCAATCTAAATATTTAATTTGCAAATAGTGGTTACAGTTAAACTCTAAAGTTTCTGCTCCCTTTGTCTATGATAATTTGTAATAGGTTTATTGTGAGCCATTTAAAAAATAAAAATTCCCAAAGGCTATATAAATTACATGCACATTAATTCATGAATGGTCATGATATAAATTGTATCTTGGCAAACTCATATGTCACCATTGTATTTTTGTGAGAATATAGGGGGAACTTCTTTAACCCCTTAAGGACACATGACATGTGTGACATGTCATGATTCCCTTTTATTCCAGAAGTTTGGTCCTTAAGGGGTTAAAAGACCCTGCAGCTCATCTGACATCATTGGGATCTTTTCTTGCATGTGAACTGTTCGGGTTACATACTAAAGAACTTTTATCAAGGGTTAGCACCCTCCATTACACATTTTATTATATATCCACTAGTCAGTTTTATTGGCGGTAAACCCAACATCCCAACATACACTCCTTGTTGCTAATCAATTCTAAAACAAACTGCCACCAGATCTGATCGGCACATTGCCAAAATAATGGCGAGGTCCGATCTCCTATGCACATATGAGATCCATAGACAAGAGTCAACCTCATCGTTAGAAAATATAAGCATAAGTCTAATCACAAAACCAGCCACCTCCTGAAACACACTGTTGAGGCTGTTTTTTACATGCGCAAGCACAAACCTCTTAGTGAAAGAAGGATCGGACACATCCTGGTACAAAAGGGAATAAAGTGCACAATTAAAAACATGGATATGTATTCATACCTATACACATACAAAAAAAAAAAAAAGAAAAATGAATGAATAACGCAAATAATAAAAAAAATCCAATGTAACCCACAAATAAAAATATAAATCATGGTTCTGTCATATAGTAGATAACCAAGAGGTATCTTGTAATAAACCAAAAATATTAATAAATATGTCTACACAACATCCATACACTCACATGAATGGAATACAAAACACTTTCAAAATTATAATAAAGTTAACAGTATAAAAAGAAAAAAATGGCAAAAGGCAAGATAAATAAAATAAATAAATAAATACAAATGTGACCACACAAAAAAATCTAAATAGTAGTCCCGTTTTATAGCAGATATCTAGGAGATATCCGGTATATAATCAAAAGAAAAGATAACATGTATATGAAAAGGTATAAATAAAACCTATATACCAGTAGTCACATTAAAAAAAACAGTCTCATTAAGTACAACTCCATCTGTACAATCTTAGTTCTGTTATCTTCCCAATTATGTTATATATGGGGATATGGGAGGCCAAGATCCACCATCAGCATTCCGGTACATGAGAGATAGAAATAAATACAAAAATAATGGTGCACTTGAAATACTTATACCAGCGATACGTAAAAGAATAAACCTGAAAAATAATTATATACACTTTATAAATAAAAATAAAAGGTGCAAAAAAATGAATATATCTAGGGTTTAAATTCACATATCCCAGAGCCTTATCAACCCTGGCTCTGTGTATTGGTGTGTATACTGTGTAGAAAGCTGCCACACACTTGCTCCGACTTCCAATCTCTGGGGAAAGACCACAGAACAGTGGAACCCAATGGTGTAATATCACAGCAATTTAATACACAAAAATCGCATACAAGGACTGCTTACTGGAAGTATTGATGGGTTTTCCAGCTAGGTTCCCACAATTACATTTAATTCTGCACATAAAACGTCAACAAGTCTCTTCTTCCAGGTTCTGTCCTCCTTCTATGATAGGCTCCGCCTCCCGATGATGTATGCTCATGATGCATTTCGGCAGCCTCTCTGGCTTATTCCAACTATACGAGATAGACATGTCCCACATATCCAGGCATAATTTACAACCATAAAGTCACATATAAACAGTATTAAAAGTATTAAAAACGTTGAGAGTCGAAGTAGGCAATAACACCGATAACCCATACATAAATGAGGAAGATAGTACCAACCTGTGGCAAAAAATGTATGAATAAATCCTTAATGGACGTGAGAGTCACAAGAAGCAATGAAAACCTGAACAATAATTCAAACAAGTGTCTCAATGAAAACATAAAAAGTCCATGTCTATATTAAACCCTTTTGGATGCAGGGTATATAATTCACAAATCCACTGTAACTCTCTTTGTTTCAATATTTTGATGCTGTCACTCCCTCATTTCAATGGTTTAATGTTCGATGGCCATATATCTAAGCTGTGAGACAAAATGTTTCCCATGCTCAAAATGTTTGGCTACTGGAGAGGTTTGAGTCGCATTATATATGTTGCTTCTATGTTCCCCAATTCTTACAGTTATGGGACGACATGTCTCTCCCAGATACACCATGCCACTTGGGTAGATATGCACATATACAACATAATAGGTTTGAAAATTCATCAATTTCCTCATTTGGTAATTTTTCATGGATGTAAGAAGGAATTGGAGCAGATGATATTCTTACAATTAATGCAGTGTCCACATTTATACACACCCTTGATTTCAGAAAGCCAATTACTTCTGAACCATTGTGTAGTGGGAATAGCTTCCCTAATCAATGTGTCCTTTAGATTGTTTGATCTCTTCTATGCCATAAGAGGCAACTCCTTAAAGCGGTCACTAAATGTGGGGTCTGAAGTTAGAATATGTTTGCATACGATGTGTTTAATCTGCTCTGATTGTGTGGAGTACATCACCAAAGATATCTTGTTGGCGCTTTACTTTATCCTAGCAGTAGTGGCCAGACTTATCTTACCTACTCTGTACAATCCTCCAACACCTGTTTTGGATAACACCTAATGTGGAAATCCTGTATCATGATATCAGCCCTTACAGGGCCGGACTGGGAGAAAAATTCGGCCCGGGCATTTTTTTAGCACAGCGGCCCACTAAGGGGGCGGGGCAGAGAGGAAGTGTTTCGTCATCACCAATGAAAAACACGCCCCCTCTCAAAGTGAGCGTTGGGTCAATGCTCTTCTAGGGCAGAGCTCTGCTAAAGAGCTCTAGCATGAGAAAAAAATGCCCTGTATTTGTTCTGCACAGTGCAAACACATTTAATAACATGCTTGCACTGTGT
Organism: Pelobates fuscus; assembly: GCF_036172605.1. Taxonomy (NCBI): domain Eukaryota; kingdom Metazoa; phylum Chordata; class Amphibia; order Anura; family Pelobatidae; genus Pelobates; species Pelobates fuscus. The sequence continues at coordinate 51,213,401 of NC_086317.1, forward strand.
TTCCTTGCAACTTGTCTCTGGTGCCTCTATAAATGGATACCAGGAGACAAAAGGGCCAGGAAAGAGTATTGTGCGTGTGTTTAGACCCTGCTTGTGGGATTGTGTGTGTGTAGAGTGAGCTGATTGTGGTGTGGTATTGTGTAATAAGGTCGGTTTTAGTCGTGTTGTGTTTATGGTGTAATGTAATGCATATGTGGCTAGGGGCTGTAGAGAATGTGTGTATAGGGGATGTAGTAAGTGTGTGCTTACAGGCTATAGTGTGTGTGTGTCTATATAGGTGATGTAGTGTTTGTAGGGGTTGTAGAGAGTGTGTGTTTAGGGGTGTAGCATGTGTTTGTTTACAATTAATCTAGTGTATGGATCCAGAGTGTGTATGTTAGGAATGTAGTGTGTGTGTGTATACAGCAGTCTAGTGTGTGTTTGAAGGACCCAGAATGTGTAGGAGATCTAGTGAGTGTGTGTATATAACGGAATCAGAGTGTATATAGGGATCTAGTGTGTGTATATGATCCAGAGTTGGGTAAGGGATCTAGTGTGTGTCTGGAATGTAATGTGTGTGAGGGGTGCTGTAGTGTGTGTGTGTGTATATATATATAGATATAGATATATATATATAGATAGATAATATAAATATGTTTGGAAGTATTGTGTGTGTGTTGGGATTCTGTGTGTATGTGTGAGGGGTGTAGTATGTGTGTGTGATGGATGCTGTGTTTGAGTGGTGCTGTGTATGTGTGTGAGGGTGCTGTGTGTGATGTGTTTAAGGGTGCTGGGTGTGTGATTTGTGGGTGTGGATGCTGTGTGTGATTTGTGTGTGTGGGTGCTGTGTGTGAGTGCTGTGTGTGAGAGTGCTGTGTGTGCTGTGTGTGAGAGTGCTGAGAGTGCTGTGTGTGAGAGTGCTGTGTGTGATGTGTGTGAGATGTGTGTGAGAGTGCTGTGTGTGATGTGTGTGAGAGTGCTGTGTGTGATGTGTTTAAGGGTGCAGTGTGTGTGATTTGTGTGTGAGAGTGCTGTGTGTGATGTGTGTGAGTGCTTTGTGTGAGAGTGCTGTGTGTGATGGGTGTGAATGTTAGAATGAATTGTGTGTGTGTGTGTTTGGGGGGTAAAAAATAAAAATAACTAAACAGGCATTATGTCCCCCCCTCCCTTCTTACCTTTTAGCCTGGGAGGGGGGGACCGGCACTATCCCTGGTGGTCCAGTGGGTGAGTGAACTCTAACCTGCGGGTTAGAGTTCACTCTCGCGAGATCCAGTCGTTGCCATGGCAACGTGCCGGATCTCGCGAGAGGAGCCTGGCGGAGCTGCAAGATAGAGCTCCGCCGGGTCCTCTCCCTCCCTCCCCAGCCGCAGGTCTCTCCAAGTGGGCCGGTGAGGGAGATCTTTGATCTCCTCACTGGCCCTTCATGGAATACAGCGGGGCCGGCGCTAGAATAGTGCCGGCCCTGCATAGACCGGCAGGGGAGATCCTGTGACCTTCCCCTGCCGGCCTCGGCCCATGGCCACCGCGGCCCACCGGGCATTTGCCCGGTGTGCCCGATGGCCAGTCCGGGCCTGAGCCCTTAGATTGAATGTATTGTCATCAGTGAAAAATGAATAAATTGATAGTAGGGCAATCCATTTTTCAAGCTAGGGAGGTGAAAGGTATTATAATGTAGATAAGAGACCAGATCAGTGGGTTTTGAATAAACATCAAAAAAGAGTTTCCCATTGTTCTTACCTGTACATCCAAGAAATGTATAAATAATTAAATGGTTGGCAAGCGAGAATCCAGTTCTGTTTTAAAACCAATACGGTCCTCAACTGTACCCTTCCAAAGGAAAAACAAATTTTCTTGTAACACAACCACAATGACACTTGTTTGAAAAATTAGATGTCTATACATAATTCCTTTCAAAGGTGTGCATATATAAATTTGCATACACCAGTGCCACATATAATACCATTGCATTTCCCCTAAGTTGTTAATAGAACTGTTTTCCATAACACAAATAGTTTTCATGAAGAACTAAATGCAATAAGTCTAGTATAAATTGGGTCCAAAAGGGCATCAGGCAAATGCTAAGCAACAGCCTGGATCTGCCCATCATGAGGGATGGAGTTATACAGGCTGTTAACATCCTTAGTGCATAATGTCCAATTCTTTTCAAATTTCTGTAGAGATTCAAGCCTATTCAAAAAAAAAAAACAGTGTAAGACACAATAATGAAACTGAGAGATAGGTTGCAAAACTGCCTCTGTACCATCTACAATTGGACAATCAGGGAGATTTAGCATTTGTTATGAATTTTTGGCAAAATATAGTAATAGGAAAATGTCCAAGGTGCCTCATGATAATTAATGTCCACTATGGACAACCAAGACAAGTCTTCGTGAGGTTTTTCAGAGGATCAAAGTTATGTATATTTGAATAACTTCACTTATACATTTGCTAGTTATTTAGCTAGCACAATTTAGAGGTGACGAGTCTCATAACAGGGATGCTTTAAAGTACAGTAAAAGAGTATAACAACATAAGGATCCTGCATTAAGGATCACAAAAGCCATCTTGCCACACGAAGAACTGGCTTAAAAGACACATCCACAGAGGAACAGGAGAGGAATGACTGGGGTTGATCTATAAGACCAGTATTAATATAAAATTAAGGTCACAGTCAGTGGACTTGTTAACACTAGGCGTATATACATTGCAAAGTGAGAAGTTGATTTCGGTTTTCAAATATTTTTTTTTCTGCTGCAAAAAATGGATCAGAATTTTGTTTTTTGAAATATTCAATATTAAAATCACCTGAATGTGGGATTTTGCCATTTTTTTTAAATCTTCAGAGCATCAAATTATTTCAGCATGATCTGAATTTCCAAAGCCTCCCTGTTTGAAGAAAATGTTTCATATGTTTGTTTGTTTGTATTTTTTTTAGACAGGATACTATTTCCTGGTGTATTTCTTAAATGGACTGTTTGTAATTTGTCTTGGGATATTAGAGAGTGTTCCTAACACTTCCAAAATGTCTCCAATATTTATTATGTGTACATTTATATTTAGTCTCTACTTGTAATGATACCATATAAGCCACTTTTCTGCTTTCTTTCAGAGCTCCAGCATGCAACTCTATTTATTTCCAAATTTATATTAAGATTATTTTGGGTTAGCAGGTAAACATTAGAATTTTGATATCCATTGGTTTGAAAAGTTCTGTGCATAATTTAGTCAACTCTTCAGGCAAAATTAGCAATGTTTTCTTGCCCATCTTGAAACAAGATGGGGATTATTCCTGTGTCAATCGATCTCACTGACCGCCCTCTCCTACTCAGGAAAGACTTGGACTCAGCCACGAGTTACTGGGTCAGTGGTTCAAAGGTGCGGGTCCTCATCAAGGACTGGGGCTGGAGGAAGTCCTTAATCTGCTCCTGGCTTGAAACACAACTTAACCGCCTTTTTTGGTTCCCGTGCACTGGTGTTGGCTGATACGGGACTTACTTTCCCAGGCCTAACAATAGGGCCGTTTGGAGTCTCATGGATGACACCATTAGACATGTCCTTGTCTATGCTTCCCATCTGATGTTGTGACTTTTATTTCTACTCTTTTTTATGCTTTTGTATTTATGATTTGTGCAGTGCCATTATAGTTTAGAGGGGACCTGAAAGGATTATTTTCAGCAGAGCAGTGGCAGGTTGGTGTGTGGGGTCTCGTGATTATTTAGTCTGACTTTTCTGCAGCATGCATACATTCTCTTTTAGAACATAAGATGACTGGCATGTTCACTTTAACACCTTACTCTACAGATACCGATTACCATGACTAGATGATCATCTCTGAGCAGCAGCAGCAGTACATTGTAGTATCTAGCTATGTCTCGCCTTTTGACATAAAAATATAAAACTGTGCAGTATTTTTTATATGACCTACAGCTACCTATCTACATGTCTTATAATTGTCTGCAATAGCTGTTGTGGCATTGCAGGTATGTTTATAAAACTATGCACAATAAATATAAAAAATATAAAATAAAAAAAATTGAAACAAGATAAAGTTCATCCAACTCAACTATTTTAGAGCACATTTTGTAGCTTTTTTTCAGATTACCCAAACTTGTGGTTTAATGGCTATACATCCATGAGCAAATTGTAAAAGTTATTAAAACAAGATTAGCTACATGTAACGGTCTTACCTAGGTTGGAGTCTGAAGTGCAGAGCTGTGTGCTCACCCTTGCAAACAGACACAGACCAAGGTGGTCAGGTAAGAATTCACCTGGTCTGTGAGTCTGTGCACGGACAATAACCAGGTACGAGGAAACAGACAAGGGCAAATCCAGGAGAGTCGTCAGGCGAGTTTCCAAAGGTCAAGGCAGGCAGCGAACAGGCAATAGCGAATATACAGAAACAGGAGTCAAAAACCAAGTCAGTCAGGAACAGGAATCAGGATACAATGAACTGACAAAGTTCTCAGGGTGAGACAGTGCTTAAATACCAAGCCTATTAACATCTGCTTCAGGTGGGCTAGAAAGACATGAACAGCCATGAGTAAAGTTCAGCACTCAGTGCTGGAGACAAGGCAGGAATGAACTTCAGGCTGAAAACAAGAACTGAATGTGGCTTAGAGGCAGGAACACATGCTCGGAATGTTCAGGATGCACAAGGCTTCAGGTTCAAATACTTCGGTAGCGACCATGCCTGGCCGTCTGTATGTCGCGGTGAGAACCGTGACACAACAGCACTCAACCCCAAAACATCCTTAGCCTTGTTTCAATTTAGTTCAGGAAATATCTTACATAAATGTTGATCAGCTATACACATTGTTTTTTCTTTTTGTAGACTTTTAGACCATTATAATGGGACAACTATCTCTACTGATTATTTTGTATTACTCCTACCATTTATATTATGTGTTTCATCATTATACAACCAATGTTCCCCAATACCATGTGTGACGTACCATCGTCACTCCATATACAATACCATTGTGGGGGAAAAGCAATGTGAGTATTCCATGTAGCTTCATTTAGCTTTATTTTGTTCTGATAAACTGTATGAATACTACACTTGATATTTCTGTCTTTTTTGCAAATATTAAGTATGGGGGAACTGCTTGTTCTATTTTTTCATCTTTTAGCGTATGCATTCATGAATAGGATCCTCAAAGCAGTTGCTGTCATTGGTGAAACTGCACTTAGTAACTGTTCTCTTCTGTGGATTGCACCTATTGCTTTGAATAGCCACTTGTTGAATAAGGTTTTGAGGATATCAATAGACAAACAATGGTCAGGCTAGTTTATGCAGGTACAGAGATATGCAGGTATAGAGATATGTCTAGGTCAGAATAATGAGAAATTACTGATGCTCAGTTTAAGTAAAGATATGGTGAAAGTCCAGATAATCTACGGAAGACATATTTTGTGGATAGACTCATGAACAAAATGGGGTGCACAAATATGATAAATTTTCCATTGATGATTGAGGTATCGAGATTGAAATAAAACCAGTACTATGGAGGAGAATTTTTCAGTAAGAAAACCAGCCAGCTTATATCTATAAGAAATAAGTCAGAAATGTATTCTTTGATTGTAAGTAAATTTAATATTAGTACCTGTTACGACACTCACCGCCAGATAGATGAAGCCGCCATTTAGTAAATAATCCCCTTTTCCAGAAATGCAGGTTCTGTACAGCCGACCGTCAAACTCCCGAAGGATACGTGAACGCGGCAACTCCTGATCATCAAATCAGCCGAACTCCTTTCACATCTAGAAATAACGAAAGCGCTGTCCCAGTAATAATTCCCCCCACAAACGAGACCAAGCTCCGTCTTGAGGGTCAAACAGGAATGTGTTTAATGGGGGCTACCTGCCCGGTATTTATGCAGGTCTCCCACAAGGTGGACACTCCCCTAGGGGACCTTGTGGAAGACTGTAACACATATTGGACAGTAGCCAATCGCAGTGGCTTCAGCATAAGCCCTCCCCATCTTACCCATAATTCCTTCTTCTCTATCCCGGAGATAATTGGGAAGAAACCTAATTATCTCCAAGGATAGAGGCAAATCGCCATTTTAAATACAAAAGGAAAAATACATTAAAATACATAAATGAGGAAATACCGAATAATTATGGTTCGTAAAACGTATCCCCAGATAGCCTGGATCTGAGGGCATATTTCTACCGAATAGCGCTCAGATCCGAAGTACATAGTTCAATCGCCATGGAGCCAAAGTCTCTCACAAGTCTTTTGGTATACGATTGACTCCATGGGACGGCTATCTGGGTGAAGTCCATACGTATGTTACAAAACTCCCGAAATGACCGGTGTTTGTATGCCTCGACAAAATAGAAGGCGGGCGGCAGCTTCCAGCGGTGTTCGGTAGATAAAGTGTCCATTTTTAGTTCCATAGGATCAACACCAAATACCGCTGATCTTCCTCGTGTCCCAAAATGGCCGCCGCCTCGTGGTCGGCATATGAACGACGACCACCCGTACGGATGGAATGGAGAGGTGTCTGCGGTTAACCATAACGTTCTAATTGGGGCCAACAGGTTAACCAGCAGTGCACTCCTCTCCTGGGTGGCTGTCCGTTCGGTAGTTTCAATCGGTATTCCGGAACCACACGAACAGGGGCATACGGACAGGAAATCCAACGAAATAAGGGCAAACAGACAAACCAGCATTACTAGTCTGTACCGATGGACCTGTCACAGTACCACTGTAGAAAGGTGTACTTGTCCCCAGCAATATAATAGTAAGCGTGTAGACATTTGCATACATGTAAGGGTTCCACAAATATACCTTTTCATAGAGGGTGTGTGCATAATAATACATGTATGATACACAGTAGTTTATGTTGTCATTGTAAATGAATATATTAATAAAAAAAACAGTAGAGAATAAATTAGACCATGTTTGTTGTAACAAGTGAGGTTGCAGAGATTATAAAAATTGATTTGCATTTATTAACACCGGTGTATGTCAAATACAATATACTAATACAATAGACAATGGTTTAAATTAAACACACTGATTATTCTAGTCTTTCACACACATTATCAATTTGGCAGAAACACAATAAAGTTTATATTTAAACAAATTAAAAACAGCAAGATTTTTTGTTATTATTGGTTCACGGTCCCTTTCCTTCCGTTAATAAAATACATCATGTTTGATGCTACTAAATATGCTAAAATACAGAAAATGAATGCTGGACACAGAACAGATTATCTGATTAGATGTGATGGAGTATTAGATATTCAAAGAGGTGAAACGTATTTAGCCCCAATTACGGTTGTAATAAGAAAAAACGCTGTAATAACCATTTAGCATACACAATGGCTAAGGAGACAGCATAATGCTGATACTTTGACCTTTTTATGTATATACCTGATAGTCTAAATGATTTTCTCTTGCTCTGTTAAGTTTTAATGGATCTATGTTCCATTGCCTTACAGTACTTAAATTAACCGCTAGATACATGTTTAAAGGACCAGGTCAAAGGAAATGCAAATGGGCAAGAATAAATATAAATATATATATATCTATAAATGTTGACCTAGCAAGTATGAATGATCATTTTACGCTAAGAAAAGGAATTCTACTTGCCTGTCTAACTTCATTATGACATAAGTACAGGTTTATTTTCAGGGTCTCAACAAAAAGATCTCCATTTTCTACTACAAACAACATTGTTAATTCATCGCTACGTATAGTTTAAATCTGATAATGTCCTTCAATTGCCCTCTGTTCTCATTCCTCCTACAAGACCTCACTGGTCACAAATGTCGGGTTTATTATCTATAAAGCTCTCTTAACCTGTTCCTGAAAACCACATGCAACAAATATATATAAAAAAAAAAAACAGAAAAAAATTAGCACTTGCACAATATTGATATAGTCGAAAGGCAGCTCAATCGACTAAAAACTGAGTCTCTCTTGTCTGATAGGGGGTACGATAAAACAGGAAAAGAAGGTGCAGCGTCTGAAGTATAATTTAGGGAATGTATGTAATGACAAAAAAAAAGAAAAAAAAAGTACTGAATGCAGTAAGTTAGAAACTTCTTGATAGAGTAAGGAAAATTAAAAATTACAGTTTTGAGAGTTGCACAATCTAATTGCTTTGGGTGGTATTATTTTTATAATACCACCCAAGCAAATAAACTACACTATCAAAATAAGGTATGCTCAATCCAATTGGCTTGGGTGGTATTATTATAATTCCACCCAAGCCAACTGGGTTGAGCAAACCTCATTTTACTCTGAAGCATGTGAGTAGGTTTTTATTACTTTTACTGTCCTTTACACTCTTATTTTATGGTATGCACTATTGTGTTTTTTCTCTCATATATTCACAGATGAATATCCACCTATATCATAGAGTGGGGATCATACCAGTTCACTCATTAATTCAGGAGCCAATACTTAGGCTTCATAATATGTGAGTGTACACCTATCAACATACCTACTCCTGCTTATTATCTCAATATACTACACTATATACTTTTATTCTGTCTCTTATGTTTTTTTATGAGGATACCCATCGCTATAAGGACAACTTGAAGAATCTGTTCCATAATATATCCAAAAGCAGGGATCATTCCACCCAGGCATGCAAGCCTGAGCTGTACTACACTATCAGTCCTTTTTTTTTTTCTTTTTTTTTTTTTTTCATTACATACATTCCCTAAAAGACACTTCAGGCCCTGCACCTTCTTTTCCTGTTTTATGTAATAAATATAGCCAAACTGACCCTTTTGCTAATGACCTTTGATTGTCTAGTGCTGTAATTTCCACCTCTTTATTTCACAAATGTCTGGTTTTGTGTAAAGAAAACTTTATTCAAATGCACCCCCAAACTATGTGGCTCAATATCTTTGCTCTACACACACATTTGATATCAGCTGCATGTGTATTAAAAGAAAAAAAAAATATATATGTATGTTAAGTGAAAACCAGATATACATGTATTAACAGATGAAAAAACAGTTTATGTTAATGAAACATTAAAGGTTTTGGTGTATAACCCTTTTTTTGCAGTAGGGGTGGATAAAGAGTTATGTCATGTCAAAGTAACACCAATCAGTGGTGCTGTACATATCATATGGAATTATGAGACAAAAGAATTCCAAGGTGCCATTATTTTTCATTAGCACCTGATTCACCTTTATGTATATTTTATTTGACATTAAAGCTAGCCATTTTGAGTATTGTAAGGATTAAAGGTTACTGCTAATTTAGGTTAATGTTCGGTGTTAGTACGGTGCAGAGGTTATTGTAGTGTTAGGTAGAGGTTAATGTTTTGTAATAGTATCGTATTAAAGAGAGGCTCTGGGATACGAGTGGGAGTCCTGGTTGGCAGCTATTTCAGCGAATAAAGTGGCAGCTGCTGATTTGTAGTAGTTTAACGCCCACTATACATGGGCAGAGTGAGACCCGTGTTTCTTGATTCAGCCCAAGATTAGGTCCCCCAAGATAATAGTGGTAAATCATGCATTATTGTATTATGGAATGGAAATAGAAAACATAATAAGTTCTGTATATAGATATGGACTGATTGTGGTGTTGTGTGTGTGTGTGTGTGTTTAAAGGGACGGTTTGTGGTATAGTATGTGTTTAAAGGAGGCTGTTTGTGGTGTAGTGTGTATGTGTTTGGGTGGAGTGGGCTGTTTTTGGTGTATTGTAATGTACTAGGCTGAGTGTGTTGTATTTTGTGTATATGGAGGGGACTGTTTGTTGTGCAGTGTGCTTATTTAACCAATACATATATATTTTTTAGTTTTCTACCCACTTACCTATTTTTAGTCAGGTAGGGAAGCATGCTGTTTGCTGGTGATTCAGTGGGCTAAGCATGCTGTCAGACCACTTATTTTGAACATTGTCATGGTAAAACAGGGGCGAGGGGCCATCTGTTACTTAGTATAAGGGTGTATTATAGTGCTGGTTTTCAGGATATAGCGTAGCGCCTACATGGGCCTTTCAATAAGATCCTTTTCCCCCAGAATGCATCATCCTATGGTCATACAGACACACCATGTATTTGCCTGGTTTGCCCGATGGACGGTCTACGCCTGATTATAACTATTACTGTTGTTACTAAAATTGTTCTTGATTTGCTGTTCTCTAGGGCAGTGTGGCTAGTTGTGGAGAGTTGGAGATTTATGTTATAATATATATATATATATATATATATATATTTATATATTAAATCACTGTTTAGTTAACAAGCGAGTGCACTGATCTGTATATTTTATATATATATATATATATATCATACAAGATCCAGCACACCCGCTCAAAATACTCTATATATAACTTATTTGACTTCACTGTTTAGTCAATAAACCCCAATATGTCTATGAGAATGTGTGAATGTAGATATTGTTAAACAACGTGCAGCACGAGTGACTCGGGCAGTTTGAAACGGTAAAAAGCAGTGTCAGATTTGTATTGTTTTAATCTGAAAATATATAATATTTGAAATACTGGACATTAGTAATGTTTGGAAGGGAAAACATAAAACTGTAAGGATGCTTGTTTCATCAGATTATAAATAGATAGGCTATGTCATGCTCATTTAGTTTCATATCATAACCTGGAATTTGTGCTAAATCCTAGCAAATATGCATCAACTGCTTAAGGATATTTTGTATTAAACCAGCTACATGTCTTGCTTAATAATGTGATACAATTTCATTAGATGGATTGACTGTAAACTTTCACATTTCAGAAAAGCATTCAAAAACACAAAACAAATCTCCCTCTGGTGGTAGAAGTAGAAATAGCATCTATCTCACAGAACATTCATAAGAAAATATTTGTGATAGATGTTCAAGGCATGCATCTAATAATATTATATTACTTTTGGTCAATTCTGTTGAAAAACTTGCAGAATTTCTTACTTCTTAAAAAAAAAATAGAAAAATAAATATGCTATTATATCAGAAACTCATAAATAACTCGTGTCGGTAGCAGATTGCATTGGAATTCAATGAATATCTATTGTCTGAACAGTATAATTAGTTTTAATAGCTCCATTTACTTGACTGACGTGTTGTAGCATGCGATATGTTAATGGGAACAGACATCCACATGTGTCTATGAGAATTTTTTAAACAATCTTCATTAAACCGTGTCATAATTTTATTTATCTTTTAACCCCTTGAATTGTCCGAAAGGTGTTTATAGAGTTTATTGTCTCTGCGTTATGAAGATTTAGTTAGCTGAACAGAAAAAGTAATCTCATACAAACATTACGTCCTGTGCTCAAACTCCCACTATTCTTGGGCGGCAGCAGTGCTTATAGTAGTCATCAGAAAAAAAACATTTACCTGCACACTATCCCAAATCCAATTAAGCAAGTTTAAATAACTGGAGGATTTTAGTCTCTCTCCAATGACCATTAAAGTGTAAGCTCACCCGTCTCATTAAAGGAACACTATAGGCACCCAGACCACTTTAGCTTAATGAAGTGGTCAGGGTGCCAGGTCCAGCTAGGTTTAACCCTTTTTGCTGTAAACATAGCAGTTTCAGAGAAACTGCTCTGTTTACATGTGCGTTAATCCAGCCTCTAGTGGCTGTCTCATTGACAGCCGCTAGAGGCGCTTCCGCGCTTCTCACTGAGAAAATCACAGTGAGAAGACGCCAGCGTCCATAGGAAAGCATTGAGAATGCTTTCCTATGGACTGGCTGAATGCGCGCGTGGCTCTTGCCAGAGGGAGTAGAGTCCCAGCGCCGAAAAAAAGGTAAGGGATTAACCCCTTCCTCCCCCTTCAGCACCACGGGAGTGGGACCCTGAGTGGGACTTCGAGTTTGTTTTCCTGGCACTATAGTGGTCCTTTAAGGCAAACCTCTTAGGCGAGTCCTACCTTGCTTCTCTAAGTTAAAAGGCAAAACCTCTAATGAGACAGAAATAAGGTTTTCATGAAAACGTACACACATGGGCTGTGCGATAGTACACTTTTCATAAAATGTTATAAAATAACATTATAAAATAAAACTTATCACACTAAAAAAATACTGAACCCATTTTTGAGATTATTAGTAATTACTAGAGCGTTACACAGTTAACCCTCTGTTAACTGCTAGAAATGAAGTAATTCCTTTCAACTTATGTCTCATGGATAAGGTGGTACCGTCTGGCTGGGAATTATTGGATTTACAGTCCACAGCATAATGAAGGCAGTTACATCCTAACTTTAAAGGGAAACAATAATTAAAAATGATTCACAGCTTTAAAAAAACCCAACCCCCCCCCCAAAAAAAAAAACAACCCACGATACTTAACTTCCAAGATCCAGAAGCAGCACATCTGAAGAGTTTTGATAATTTAGGACATTCTGATTCTAATCTAAATGATTCACTCACCACACATGATACACTATACATACAATATACCGACCATACTGTGCTTGCAACAAGTTTATATATATCCCGGTTTACAGTTTTTGTGACATGGGCTGGGTGCAGCAATCTAATGAAGAGCCAATTACGTGTGCCCACAGCTTGGGAGAGAGATCTTACTTACGTGGGTGCATGAGCAAAACAAATACATTTGGTATAGTAGAGAAAGTTCTGACTTCCTGATGGGCGGCCTAGGAGTTAGCCCTACATACAATTAAAATCAGTGGACTGATTTTGGACTGGAGGTAAAGATATCATGAGAAAGGGAAGTGATGAATGAAAATGCCACTCCTTATATGTGCCATGTAAAGAGTGGCAGGAAATGACCCAGAGAAGACTGGGTGACTTTCTACACAGTTACATCCCTGCATTCACACACTGAGTGACATCATTCCTTACAATCACACATACACCCCATGCATTTCACTGTGCATTAGAATGGATGCTCCATGCTATATACATTATACTCCAGGAAAAAATATTGCTAATATCCATTTGGGTTGCCAGGTTTGAGACCTAACAGCTGACATTTTAAACCCTGGTGTCAATAGATAATTTCACATTAAAAACCTACAATGTGACTCACAAACAGTGCCTTCACCCCCAGCAGGTGACTCAACAGATGACCCGTAGGGACGGACCCTCTCTTTCCTCCAGCAGTGGGTCTCACACCCCTTACCTTGCCCTACCTCCCCGCCCCCTCTCGGCACACACTCACCCGCCCCCTCCTAACGCAATCGCGGCACTATACATGGCTAAACCAGACAAGTCCCAAAGACATACGCCCCAGAGGCGGCAGGGTACAGATGGATAGCACAGATGGGACGTACGACCACACACCAAGGTGAGGCGTGAGAAACATAGCCAAAAGTCATACGACGGCGGAAATACACTGCAACCAACAACAAAGGCCCATAGCTAACACAATCTCTATGTAAAGAGGGGCTTCCCCCCCCCCACCAAGGTTTTCCCCTCCCTTCCAGACTTTAGTTCTTCCTCTTCATTCTTAATGTATTCTTTTTGTTGTTATACATATGAAATGGTGAAAAAGTGACAGAACCCAGTCTAGTATACAGAAAAACAATGCAAATGTACAACCGAACTGAAATCGGCCCCTGCGCAGGTCAGCATGAAATGTGATCAAACCACTGTCTTACATATGAACCGTCTGGCTTCTGCGTAAGCCATGTCAGATAGTAAAACCTGAATATTGTTATCTGTCACAATGAAAATAAAGAATTGAAAAAAAATAAAAACCTACAATGCTGGAGCCCACGGAGCAGCGAAGCAGGGGAGTGGGCCTTGACAAGGCCAGGGAGTGGGCAGGTATAAAAGGTTGAGGGGTGGGCTTAGGTCAGTACAACGTGGGGGGGGGAGTAAAGTCAGTTTAAATAGCGGCCATCTTAAAGAGTGGTCATTTTAATCAGAGCTTCACTAACCTGTTAATTGTCCCTCCCACCCTCCCTATGTGTTGAGGTTAGTTCCCGTTTGGTCACAGTGGCGGGAACAGGGCGTGGTAAGGTCAGAATTTTGCTGGAATTGGAAATGGACAGGCCAAGGCCTAGGCTGGAGTAGGCCAGATGGAAGTGAGTGTTGGTAGGTTCAAGCTCTTCGGTGGCTACGAACCTAGTGGGTAGGGGTGTCTGGGTACACCCCTACAGTTAACCTTATGGATATGGGGCCTCTTTGGTAGGCCATGTGTTACAAGTTAAATGGGTGATAGGGTCATTGTCAGGGGTATTGTGCGGGGGGATAGTAATAGAATGTCAGTTCTGACAATGACCCTAAATGTTAATTTATGTATATTTAATAATTAATAAAGCTGTGGACATTATACTCCAACAGGATAAACGGTGTCTGTGTTTATTTAAGTTATGTTAAGATAGCACCTGCCGAATAACGACGGTGCATATGTCATGTAGTTTCACAAATTCCAACCAGATAAATACCTCTTGTATGAAAGTATGCATTTTATCCACAGAAAGGTTCATAATGAATTAATGCAAATCACGGGGGAAGAATGTGCTCTCATTCATGAAATGCTCTGAGAAACTACTAGACTCAACACCTGAAGATTCTTTAAGATCTTGAGAATACTTGAGAACTCTAATTTTCAGTAGCAGAGCATGTTAATGAACCCTTCACTATTCATCTGCTAATATTTACTTAAGTGGCAAATTCCTTTCAATTGATGCTCAGTGCTAAATGTTCACAAATTAATTTTTTAAAACTTTTATTTAAAGTAAACTATTTGTTTAATTACTATTTTATAGAGTGCAAGAATAGCTAGGTTCAGTATAGGGAGTATAGGGAGATATACAGGCAGACAGATTAGGTACAGATGCTGTAACTAAGCAGGATTCAAATGATAAAAGAGTATTAAACATCATTATCTATCGACAATCCTTAGTTCAAAACAAGTTAACTAACAAGTCAGAGAAAAACTGTATTTCTCCTTTTAACATACTAGAGCTCTACCCGTAGTCTGCCAAACACACTCATAATATATCATGAATGCTGCTACTCCAAAAACCCTTTCTCGGCAACATAACCATCACTATATTATATCCAGGTTCTTCTGTAGTTGCCAAAGTCAATCTTTTGGTATTGATTCGATTAGGGCACCGGCAATCATTTCCTCATATGAGCAAAACTGAAGATCAAAAACTCCTCATTCTTGTACATTCATCATTATTCACATCAAAGTGCTTAGTATTAGCATTAATCCTCTCACTATATTCCAATGTGTCATGAAGTAACACTTCCGGGTTCGGCACTCAGCTGTCAGGAGCCGGACCCCGCCCCCCTCTGACACAGCTCTGACGGTATTTAGGGAGACTGGGCCAGAGGGAGGGTGCTTGGTGATTGATTGTGTGAGCTAACGTGTGAGCTGCCTCTGCGAGACCGCGGGCTCCACAGGCTCAGCTACTGGGATCTACTTCCACCGGACTTGCCTCTCCACAAGCTCAGACAAGCCGTTCCAGCCTTTGAGCAAATGCAAGGATTGCTGCATGCCATAAAGGATTACTGGAGAACGGATACTTTGTTACTTTACAAGTGAACCATATCTCTGAACTATTGGAGGACTACCCATATTAACCTTAAGTATATCTTTCAGCTATTTGTCTACAAAATCATTTATTAATGAACTAATGCTTGCTTACTCAAACCTTCATTGCTACTAATCTCATGAAGGACAACTCCCATCATGCTTATTCACTATGAACTGTTCTTGATTTGCAAATATTCTTAGCTACTTGATTATTGTTCCTATTGAAGATTATTCTTATGAACTTAAAGAATGTTACGTAATGGATCTCTGAAGAATTACTTAATAATGAACTTTGTGTTGTTGATTACTTGCACTTCTTCTTATTGGATTATTGCCTAAATGCAATTCATTTAAGTTTAACTCTTATTAAAACTTCGGTTGACTCAAGTTACCAGTGATTCTCTCTTTTCTTAAAGCTACAGTATTGATACTTAAGGATTCTCCATTTCTTCACTATTGTAATTAGGGAGTTTACAAGCTGCAGTTGAGTTCCAACCCAAATCACCCCTAGTAGCGTAACACAATGTTATACATCATTAATTGTCTTCACGATACGCTACAGGAATTGACATATCTAGTCTCATAGTGAGAAATAACTGGCGTATCCAAATTACGTCCTGCTGCTGTGCACTCTGTTATAGTTGAGGAAAGTGTCTGTTGACTTTGTGTCTGTTTCCTTTGTTTGTGTCTTGCTTTGTGTCTGTTGACGTTTCCTTTTGTGAACCTTTCACTTTAAAATTCCCTTTGCTCCCAATAGCTTTGTGTCCACTTGGTAGTTCTGTCCAAAGGTCCAAGTCTTATTATCAGGAATTGATTTTATCTTTTCTACTGGCTCTATATTAAATAATTTTGCAATGCCCTTCCAGCAATAAATATCCTTTTTTACCTCTATACGACAATGTCTAGGTTTGTATCCACCTTGTTGTCCATGTTAATCTTCAGACAGCTGTTTCTGTAACTATTTAACTGCTTTATTTTTGTTGGAGTATTCTGTTGGGTCAAAGGGCAGATTTCCTGCTGGGTTTTCTAGCAGTGTGACGTTAGGTTCCTGACTTTTGTTGAACTCTATATATACTCTGTCAGAGTTATTCACTAAAGTGATTTTTTTTCAGGAAATAAAAGTGGCTTAAAATTTTGAAAAATAACCAAATTAGAAAAATTCTCCAAGTCAATTCTGTTTTCACATTTGCTAGTTTAACCTTGAATTTAAATTCATTTTGAATTCACTTTCAACTTCCTGTGTGGTGTACTGGCACAAATAATAGAGCTGGTCAGTTCTCTCTGTGTGTAATTATATGTATGGGTTTAATAAATCTGATAACTCTCTCTCCCTGTTATTATATGCAGTGGTTTCAAAGACGCCATATTTTTTAGTATTTTTAATATGTGACCCATGCTGCTGTCCTCTGCAGAACTGGAATTAGTTTTTGGGGAGTTTGTTGCACTTCTCAACTAGTGAGTCCATATATGCAGTCTTACTTTTTATGTTGTTGCTTTTTTGTTACTCCTGTGAAACCACAATGCCATGTAGTAAATAACATATAGCATTGCAGTTTTCTTTCTTTTTTCTTTTTATTATTCTTTATTTTTGTTGTGCTCAGGTAACAAATATGCCTGCATTGCCGCAACAGCAAACGCAAGATCAGTAAAACACATATCAAAACAGTGTGGCAGTCGAGATATTAGGTAACACGATAATGCATATGTCAGTGAATCCCAAAACAATAGCAGGCTAAGCTTTAAGTGCTGAAAATGACATCTTAAGAATTAAAACATGCTAGATCAATGTGCTTGAGATATGACTAATAAGTCAAGGGGAAACAAAATGACTAGTAGCTGATACAGCCACTGGGCCCGGCCATGTTGCTAGAACTCTGCACTACACTAGTTGTGCTTATGCCGTTGAAAAAGAAGAGATAAAAAATGTTTTTATCAATAAACAGCGGCATGGGAGGTTACAATTATATACTGGGAATAAAGGGTTAGTAAGTGGCGTCTGCTGATGCTAGGTAAAAGTCTTATGGGGGCAAGAGGCCCGAGAACAGAGTCAGCCAACTCCCTGAAGTGGCAGGAATAATGTGCAGCTAGAAAAGTCTCTGTGCCAGCATGGGACACCCCAACGGGTCCAGGCTTGCACAGGAGCCGGCAGTCCAGCTTTATCAAACCGCATGCTCCCGAAGACTGTGTCTATCACCTTCCTTGGGTGGTCGGAGAGCTGAGGTGATGGTCGCTGCTTGGTTACTCCAGTCAGTAAAACACATTTGGTGTAACTTTGCTGCAATGTCAAATTTTTACATACCTGGCTCTAGTAAATCGAGATGTAAACATTTGTAAAACACTTTCATTGTTTACAAACAATAGCTGTTGAGCAGTTTCAGTGATTGAATATTGTATACATTTTACTGCATTTTAATTGGATAGAAAGTCGACCAATGATGACACACATTAGCTTTCATGTGCTTCCCTGCAGCTCTCATTACCTCCTTGACACATGCAGCTGAAAAATGCACCACCATAATTTCACATCCAAACCTGAACTTGTCTCTTTGTGCTCTTCCGTGTCCAAGTCCATCTAATATTACTATATGACATATTGCCTTTCACAAAGTTAGAACACTCTGAATTAACCTTCCCAGTTAGTGATATCTGTCACAGAAGTTCCAGCTTTAATATTTATTATTTTTCATTTAGGTATTGAACAGCCTGCAATATACGTGGGAGCAATTATCTCTTACTTCAGAGATCCACCATTAATTAGAGCCAAACTAATTACCGCGGGGCCTATGAAATAGATAGATGTGATTTTTGTCAAAGTTATACATTCGATTGCAACAAAGTTATTATTTTCTTGGCAAAGAATCAAACAGAAGTTATATGTTAATTATGAGAAGCACTTTACATACTGATTCGAGAATTCCCCGTACAGCAACATATTTGTCTATAAAGCACTAAATGCAAAATACTATCATAATTTTATTAGTATGTATCATGGTGAACACTTTTAGCATAATGCTGTATAATTACTGTAATGAATGTCAAGGTTTAAGAACTGTAAGTCATAGTATAATCTGTGTGCTATTAGTGATCTGCAAACTGGTCCATGCTAGCTTATCTCAGGATCTTAGCCAATAGGAAAGAAGAAATAGGACACGCTGCCAAAAGGATTCTATTATAGACTTTGGCCATCTTTTCCATTTTCGTTAAACTTTAACTTTTTTTTTTTTTTTTTTAACTAAACTCATCTCTAACTAGGCACAGCTCATTATTTCTGAGTAATTGTGTGATGTTGAAATCAATACATTTATATAACAAGTTGAATGACAAAAAATACTTCATCCAATGGTTTTTTTTTTTGTTATGTCACAAGCTGAAAGGGATGTGCAGCCAAATGCACTGACGACATTATAGGTATCCGATATGTAAGTAAACCATTATGATCTATAGGGGTATTGCAGCGTGTGTATTTATGTGCGGTCCTAAAAAGGAATACTCAAATTATTATAACCACTACAGACCACTGTAGTGGTTATGGTGCAAGGAGTGCCCTGGTGCTATTCCAAATGTAAGTAGGTGAATCGTTTGAGAACTTACCTAGGTCCACCATGTGTCTGCTACTGCCTCCCCAGGCAGATAATTTCTGTTAGCTCCACTGAGTTAGACCCAGCAATGCATGGCTGGCTCGTTGTCTGAGAGTGTCCGCTGTGGTGTTCAATCCTCTACATTTTCATTGCTAAAGCTTTGATAACTCCTCTTCAACAGGCTTGTGACCACCTGAACTTAACTGTTTAACTTACAGAGCCAATTTAAGCTGATTCACTACTGCCACTAACATGTCTATAAATATTAGATATAAGGTTGTAATTTCCCTAAGTAAGAAAGTGATATGAAATCCAGTATCGCTAGTTAAAGGTAAAAAAAAAGAATCATTATTTACTTTCTTACAAAAACTTTTTTCCCAATTTTTTTTTAATAATGATGTCATGAAGTGGCTGCTTTTAATGATGGGATAAGAATGGAGAATGTTTCAGTTATAACAAGCAGCATGAGATCAGTATGTCAGCAAACACAACATGTAGTTTATCTAGTCGAAAGCAGAAAGCGTCTGTCTGGATATGATAGCTTTGACTTGTATTTGATAGAGAAGTATGTACTCTACATTAACTGTACTTGTGAAAATGACAGTAAGCTATAAAATTAAATTTTAACTTTATCTAAGATTTTGCATATTTTGCTTCCGATGTTCTGATGACTTAATGGCATATCTGCTGCACTTTTTGTGATAAAATATTTGAGGAGATAATCGCTAAATATATTGTTTGCTTAAATGGAAACTTTGTGGTAAACATGACACCCTATGGAAAGCCCTTAAATGCAAAAATAAATGAATAAAATATGAATAAACAATTACTTTTTTTTTTTTAAACAATACTGACACTTACACAGCAAGTATCAGTAGAAGGTAAACCCATTTCTCACGAGGAGGAGGCTCACCGCTCAGGAATC
This sequence comes from Pelobates fuscus, assembly GCF_036172605.1. NCBI lineage: Eukaryota > Metazoa > Chordata > Amphibia > Anura > Pelobatidae > Pelobates > Pelobates fuscus. The sequence continues at coordinate 51,233,332 of NC_086317.1, forward strand.
TCTCATTTAAATATTTGAGGTCTACTGTTATTCCATAAATCCCTGTTTATAGAAGCAGGGGCAGTCACAGTCATTATATACTTTGCACATATGTTGCCCCAGAGACTTTGCTAAGTCCCAAATACATCTGGTCTGGTGTCAAAAGTAAAACCTGGATGAGATTGGTGGGAGTGAACAAAGTACAGAAAGTTAAAGGCATGGGTAGGAATGATGGGAGTATGAGAAGAAGATTGGATCTGTGGGAGTAATAGGAAGTTGCAGATAAGATGCGATGGTTGGGAGAGTCTGCAAGAAGGAATGGTTTGGAGTGTTAGGGGTTGGGAGTTAGAAGGGTTAGGAAGGAGTGATAGGACGTTGGGGCATGGAAGGGATGGGAGGGAATGATAAGAGTTATTGTAGGGGCTGTTTGTAGACATAGCCTCAGGTAAGACATTTCCTGCTGTTGTTCGAAGTATAGGTCCAGGAGCAGTAGCAGGTGATGTGTATAGGGGCTGCCTCTATCTCCTTTCTGCATGATAGTCCCCAACTGAGCAAGGCCTAATACAGAAGTGTAAAGAATGTGATGTCGCATCCCAATCGCCCGCTACATGCTTTCTTTACTTGTAAGAAAACCATGTAGGAATCAGTGACAAGCCGCCGTAAAACACATTGTCTGCCATTGCTCCTGCACCCATATCACCTGGAAAAGTATTTTATTCTCTAATTATATTAGTTCAAATTCACATTGACACAAATTTATTAAAATAGTAACAAAGAAATCAATAACCACTTCCCCCTCTAAGAAAATATATAAAATGTATGCACACATTAATGAACACCAAGTACACTGATTAATTCTCAGGGATCCTGCTAATTTGAAATTAATTTGCAGGTGATTTAGCATAATCACAGAGCGTTCATTTTCCAGTATTTTGCTGTACTTTCCTTGTTGAATAATTCAAAGAAAAATCTGAAAGACAATGCTGTCAGTAGCCTCATGCTTTGCCTGATAAGTGACATTGTCGCCACATCAAACTTTAAAATTTACTACATGATATTCCCATAAAATCTGCTTAGTATCAGAGTTTACTGACCTGTATTGTGGGAACATTTCCATTTTCAAAGCATTAAATTACATTTTCTGGTCACATTAATGGGGTAAAATGACTCTTTTTTTGCTTGTTGCTTCACGTTTGATAGAACCAAATGGTTTGAATATGACAGCACATGCAAATAATGATTCTCCGACATGACAATATGAAGAATAAACTGTCTCAGTCAATAATTAGCTATTAATAAATCATGTGCAGAGTAAAAATAATGAAAAACAAAAACACATCGTATAGACAGAGCACACACATATACACTCACAACCTTGCTTTCTCCTTAAAGGAACACTTTCATCTTACTTGAAGGGACACTATAGTCACCAGAACAACTACAGCTTATTGTATTTGTTATGTTATATTCATTCCCTTTAGGCTTTTTGCACTAAACACTGTGTATTTAGAGAAAATGCAGTGTTTACATAACAGCTTAGTGATACTCAGATGGCTGCTAGAGGTGCTTCCTGGGACAGTGCTGCACACTGACAATCAGTGTATTCACCCTCTTCATGGAGACACTGAACATTCCTCATAGAGATGCATTGATTCAATGCATCTCTATGAGGAGATTCTGATTGGTCAGGGATGTTTTTGGCTTGTGTTGGCTCTACCCCTGATCTGCCTCCTTGGCAAGCTCAACCAATCCAATGTTTTCCTATGGGAAAGCATTGCTACTGGCTCAGATCATCACTTCTGATTATGTCAGCCAAGGAGGCAAATCAAGGGCAAAGCCAGCAGCAGCAACAGCAGCAGACTTGAATAACGTAAGAGAAAGAGAGACACAAAGGCACTGAGTGGAGTAAGAGACACACAAAATTACACCTCACTATTTTTTTAATTGTATTATTTATTAACCTAGCTTAACAATCGCTATACATACAGAGTGCAAGAACATTCGGGTTGGCCAAACCATTTTTTTCAGAATTATGGATGAATCTTGGTTTGGCTCAGCAGAATTAGAGATTACAATTCGGGAACTGAATCAGAAGAGGAAAAAAAGGGTGCAATATGGGCTAATCAGTATTCTGCAAAATGTATGCATAATATTATGTAAATGTTTTGCAGTATACTGATAGGAGAATTTTCTCGACATTTGGTTCCCAGATCAAGTGAGAAAAAGTAACCAATAGAGTGAAAAACAGGAAGAAGAGTAAGAGAATATATATTTATATATTATAAATTTAGTAAATATATAATATATAACTATATATACATTTATTTTACTCCTCTCCCTCTCCACCCCTCCCCTTCAATATTTAGTAATTGCCAACTAGACATCAATCAATCATCTCTTTTTTTTTTGTCAACCCAGGTGGAATTCAGAATCACCCCAAACCAAATATGTTCAGCATTAAGTGGTTTGGGTGGTCCGTGATTTGTGTACATTTCAGCTAGGAGATCAGGAATTCGAAAAATCACCTGATCAGCTCAAATTACGAAGTCTACCGCTCATATACATGTTTTCCAGTTTGCTGTTGCCAATAGGTTATGTCTTTAACAATTCTATATTCGGAAAAATATGTGAAAATTTGGAAAAGGTAATTATTAAAAGGAACATTCCAAGCACCTCAATCACCACAGCGATAGCGGTCATGGTGTCAGGAGTGCCTTTGTTTCAACCCTATTGTAGAATAGAGTATAGTTGAGTGGTTTGACTGACTACTTACCTGGGGTATAGCGGGTGCTGCTACTTGCCTCCGTTACTAGGCAGGAATGTCTGTAAACTTCTCTGAACTAAGCCCTGCAGTTTGGGACTTATCAGCTAATAAATTAAGCCCATCATGGCTGGCTTAGCCTAGGAGACACTTTGTAACCATTGCAGCGAGAAGTAATGATAATGGTGCTTGGACTGTTTGTGTAATACTACATCTTTCGCTCACTTTGAGTGTGAGGAAAACTAGCAGAGCATACAAACAGGTTCACCAATGCCTTCTACGTCTGATAATTATGTTGGGATGCTATCTACTGGGGTCCTAGAGCATTTAGCTAAGCAAAAACAGGTGGTATTCTGAGAAATAATTGCCGTAAAAACAAACAGAATATCACTCATCGTATAACACTTTCCCAAGAATAGCGTCTGTTTTTCTATGATAAATTCCCCCCACGGTGATAACTTTTCCTTTTCGATCAAAGTGTGCACACTGGGAGCACAGTTATTTTAATGCATGACATGTGAGATACGTCAATGGTTCCAGAGTGGCCTTTTTTTTACAATATGCTGGATGCATGCAAGGTCATGAAGGGGTTACCTGCACTGTTTTGAATGCGATTAGAATAAAACTACCATTATTATTTAATATAATCTATCACAAATGATTAGGCTCATACTGTGATTTACTGCACTGTTTGCAACATATTTCTATCTACTATAACATGAAATATATGCTATTACATGGTTTCAACCAAAGCCTCGGATTCTTCAAGCAACACTGGGTTTCAAGCTAAAATTTAGATTAAACAGCACATACATAGCAAACCGGGCTCAGTTTAAAATATAAATGACCTTCATATTTTGGTGTTATTCATAGATGCACATTGTAAACAGAAGAAAGAATAACATTGATTTAATAGTTTTTGTTTTTTGTTTTTTTAATCAAATATACAACTGATATCTGAAAATGAGCATACCATACATAATATTTATTATATTTTATGTTTGCACTTATTATATTATAGTTTTGTTTTCACACACAAAAAAAAACTTTGTTTACAAAATGTTATGATTGGGTTTCCTTTACTTCTTGATTTCCTGCTTCCTTTACATGAACACTATAGGTTTAGGAAAAAAAAAACATGTACTCCTACCACTATAATGTTAAACTAGCTGTTCAGGCCCCCAGTCCCCTCTCTATAGAGTTAAACGTTGTTTTATTTACCTTTTCTGCATCGTCACACTGGTCTCGCCGCAGCTGGCCCCTCATCCATAGGATCAATCTTGATGATCCACACGGAGCCAATGCTTTCCTATGAGACTATTGTGCATGTGCTGCCAATCAGCATCTTCTCATAGAGGTGCATAGAATCACTATGGGCAGCGTTCAGGGTGTCCATGCAGAGTGTGGGGACGCTGAATGCCAGTGCTGCACACCATGCAGCACTGAGCTTGGAAGCACCTCTAGTAGCTGTCTGAGCAGCGGTCACTAGAGGCGTTACTATGCAGTAATGTTTACATTTCTCTGAAAAGGCAATGTTTACAGTCAAAAGAAAGAGCCTGCAGGTACATGCTATAGACACCAGAACTACTACATTAAGCTGTAGAGGTCCTGGTGACTACAGTGTCCCTTTAACTCACATTTTTTGCAGACTTTGCCACACACATACGCTATTATTACTCTACTGTTAGATTTATTCATGTGATGTAAGTCTTGCATCCTGCTTGTATCTCAAGTTACGAGCATTTTCATACATTGCATGCACAACAATATATGTTGTTCAAAACATAGCACAAATCAATATATAGTAATGTAAGGTAAGCACTATGAAACCCAAATTGTTTGGATAGTCCGACAGTTGTCTATTGGGTGATTAAACTATTCTACATATTCAATAATTAGCTTTTTGTCCAAGCAAATAATGTGTGAAGTTGATTTGGATGATCAAACAAAAAGGTGTGGAAATGGGTCAATAAGTGCATTGCAAATTATATATATTATGTATATATGTTCCAGTATTTTACAGGCACACAATCAGTTGATATTTATATATTATAGATTTATTAAATATATAATAGATACATATAGATAATTTCCTGCTACTCTTTTTTTTTTACCACTTTTAGTCACTTTTCAGTTGATCTGTGAATAAAATAATCTTTCAGTGACTGTTCCCTAATCATTAATCATCTTTTTTGTAATCAATTATCTCTTTTTTTGGTGACACAGATGTAACTCAGAATCATGAAACAAAAGAGCATGCTTGTCCATTGTCCAGTTCGTTTGTTCATGATACACTTTGGAGTTACAGAATTTTGATGACCTATACAAACACAAATTATTGTATTGTTTCCTCACATGCTGAATATATCATTTCGATATTCACAGTATAGGTTGGAAAACGTATGTGGAATTCTAGGTCATTTACTTCAACAAAGCTAATTAGAGTTGGAAATTGGCAACCCTGGTGTCCAATTAATGAAACAAGATTGGAGGTGTGGGTTAAAGCTACTTTGACTTATAAAAAACATTCAAACATTTTGAGTTTTTCTTTTCAGAAAAAAGCCACTGTTTATGTGAACCCTGCTCTCTGGTCAAGAATTATTGTGTACAGTTTGAAAGGATTAAAAAAGTTATATCAAAAAGCTTAGATATGTATCTACCCATTGTTAGACAAATGGTCTATAAGTGAAGATGATTTAGTACTGTGGCTACCCTCCTTTGGTCATCCAGCCAAGATGACTGAAACAGCACAACACACAATTCTCAATGGGATAAAACAAACCTAGACTGACAGCTAAAGACTGTCTCTGTTTATGAGTCTACTATATGGAAAACATTGAACGGGCATGGTGTTTGTAGCAGGACACTATAAAGAAAGTTGCTGCTTAAAAAAAAAAAAAAAACATTCATGGGCATCTGACATTTGCCAAAGACAACCTTGACGCTCACCAAGGCTACTGGGAAAATGTTGTGTTTTTAATTGATGAAACTAAGGTTAAGTTGTTTGGGAAAAACACAGAATATGGCACAGATATGGCACTGCATATCAACATGAAAACATCACCCCGACAAGTATGGTGGAGGGAATATCATGATTTGGGGCTGCTTTGTTGCTTTGGGGCATGGACCATCTGCAAAAAATATTTCCAAGTTTCAAGTTGTACAAGTTGACAGGACCTTCAGGAAACGTTTTAATTGTCATATACTTTTTTTTTTATAAAGTAAAAAATCAGTAAAAAGAATTGCACAACATGCTAAGAAAAGCCAAGCACATTTTGTTTAAAAAATATTAACATTATATTTATTTGAAACATGGGATGTGCAGGTAAGAATTGTTGGATAGAACAGCCATGTTGGACCTAGATTGTTGTTCTTTAGAGAAATGTATAAGATAATGTTTAGACATTATACTACATCCTTAACAGAATAATCAATTTTCTATACTGCTTGACATTTGAGGACTGTCTCCTGCTTCTCCCAGGAACAATAGATCTGTGCTGGTTAAATTCAATTATGTGCATATTTCTATGCACAAAATGCCATTCATTGGCTGAGAGTAATCAAATAATAGTCTCAGCCAATGAATGTGCGGAGGGATGGGCACCCTGCTTTTACAGTTTTGCAGAAGCCCGATGGAAACCAAGCACCTAGAAGGAACCCAGGGAAGCAGATAAACCAGTGCAGGGAACAGAATGCTGCAGAGATTATGATGCTTGGAGTAACCTTTTAAGGTTTCTTTATATTTAGAATTTAGCATAGCAGAAAGATGAAAAAGAATGGCATCCAAAATAAACGGCATAGCTGTGCCTACAATCTCAACAATGTTAGCATGGATTGATCTCCGGTATTGAGCTATTAAATGGTGGAAAAACTGATGAGTCCTATATCTCCTTGTCAAAAATTTGTAGCATGAGTCTGAGCCCTGGCGTGTCAAAATAAGAGAAATTGTGAGAAAGCAATTCTAACCTAGCCACATTGGGGTTTTTTCCAACAAATATTGGCAAGTGATTTAAAAGCAATCAAAGTCACTTGTCCAGTTTTTAGATGATCATACTAGTGTATAGAGTTAAGATCTAGTTTCTAACTAACCATGAAGTCGCAGTCCTGAGACATCTTGGATAAGACTTATGGGTAATTAATCTATCTTAATTTATAGGTAGTTAATTAATTGAAGAGACACGTTAAACTCAGCCATGTATGTCACAGCAACATGTGAAACTACTTCATTCAAAACAGTTTGTCATAAACAAAAAAAAAAACACACAAAAAAACAAACAAAAACAAAAAACATAAAAAAACAAATTGATGTCTTTGGTAAAATGTGATATAAAGTGACAGATTAAAAGAGTAATATCCCTCTAGTTTCTCTATGAACTGTTATTTGTTGCAGTGGTTGATCACACAGAATGCCTTGAGCTTCTAACCCACCTGTTGACATACAGAATAACATGAAGAAACAACACTAAATATTTAATCAAAATGTCATGCATCAATAAACATCGCGCTTATCACAGTTAATGCTCCTTGTGTTCTCTCAAAACCATTTTAATAATAAATTCCAGCGTATTGTCCCTAATTCCACCTGGTTCTATTAGATCAATATATTTGATTTGTCTGCTCTGCCAGCTCCCTTGATAACACTAAAGATTGATTTTGTTAAATAGGAAATTAAAATGACTTACATCTGTATGCAAAAATGATTAAAAGGTTGATAAGCTTTGCAGGCATTAACACCACCATGTTCAATATAGTCCTGTACAAATTTAGTAATTTGCATAAACAATCAAGAATAGCTGAGCTCACTGTGATCATCCCCAGAATTGTTTGTACATGTCTTAGAAAATGTAGAAAGTACAACATTCTTAAGAAAAAAAAAAAATTAAATACAGTACACTCCATGTTACATAGTGCAAAAGGAATTCATACAATTAACCCTGACACTACCTAGTAATTTTCTGTAAAATAAATTACTAATAACAATAGTAATAAAAATAAAATTACATTTATTTGGAATATTAACAAATTGTTCATAGCAGAAAGAGTTAGACCAATTTTAATTCAATTATTTATGTTTACAGTGTTTTCAGTTTCATTTTTTTTCATTTTTCAAAGGGAAACTGTTACTCTTTTTTATCACTAAATAAAACATTGAAAATCACCTATACTTTGTATGAGAAAAACACTCCAAGCACCATAACCACAGCACACTGTAGTGATTACGAGGCCATGAGTGCTCTAGTAGACTAGCAGGCTATTAATAGAGCAGGAGATATTTTTTTTTCTAAATTAAACTAATTGTGCAATAAGAGCAGCTAAAGTCACAGTCAGAGGAGGTGTGGCTTGGACTACATAATCAAGGCAAAACAACTGGAAGGGAGACAGGAGAGGAGATGGGATATGTGGTAGAATATCCTAAAGAGTAGGGGTCCCTGAGGAGGGAAGGGGACAAAACAGGGTGGCGTACAGGTGCCACTCTAGAGAGGAAATAAAACGTAACTTTTAATAAAGAATATAAAAACACACAAAGTGAACGCACTATATATACATATATAGTCCGATAAACAAATGCTAAATATATATGTGCAAGAGCTCTCTATGATACAGTGTATAGTGCCAAAGAAGAATCAGGAGCTACTGCAATATATATAACAGAAAGCTTCTATTGTAGCCAGTATAAAATAGTAACGTTGTTGCAGTCATTGGACTGTTAGAAAAACGGTAAAGTCACAGCTGGCTGCAAACAATTGTTAGGTCTCTAAAGTGGAACGGTCACTAAATTTGATCCGTTAAGAGGCGTCTACAATATTACTGGGGTAGCGTGGTATGCAGAGACAGTATAGTGGCAAACAGATATTGCCGTCGGCTGTATATTTAGCCTAAGTAGTGGTGCAGTCTTAGACATGAATTGCAAAGGCTCGGCTATTCTTTTGTCAATGAACACCCAATCTTATAATAAAGTGTGAGGGTGGTGTAATAACCAATAAAGCTCTATTTCCTCTCTAGAGTGGCACCTTAGGGACCCCTACTCTTTAGGACCGACAGACAGATAGACAGACAGAGAAGAGACAGAGAATAGATAGAGAGACAGACAGACAGACAGACAAATAGAGAGACAGACAGAGAAGAGATAGAGAGACAGATATATAGATAGATAGATATAGTGACAGACAGACAGATAGATAGAGTGAGAGACAGACAGACAGGAACTGACCATGCACCACAAAGTTTTAACATGCATGTGTTTTCAGCTTTCACAAAATTTGAAATATTGAAATTAATTTTTTATTTTATATAAAAATCTACTTGCCAACGAATCTGTCCCATTCATTTTATGTTCCAGGAAGTGAAGCAGAAGTGAACTGTCACATATTGCGTGAAAATAATTAGTATTTAACGAGTTATCATTTCCAGTAAATATTAAAGCTATCATATTGTGTTAATTATTCCAGCTTAGATGAAAAGGCATCTACTTGACTATTTGAGCCCAGCCATTTTAAATAAAATATGATAAATCACAGAAGTTTGCAGGAGCCATCCCAAATACATACGGTAATTAAAGATTATATGAGAAAAAATAGAAGTAGTGTGCAGGAACAAATCTCTGAGCTTAACTCCCCGATGTGTGTACATTAAAACTAAATTAAAACGACTCTCCTGAATAAGTAAGGCTCAGTGGAGATTGTAAGTGCACACGAAATGACAGGTAAAAAGGTTTGACTCGTTTATTTTGTGCATTTATAAAGCTGTGGTAATAGAGAAAAGCCGGCAAACTTTCATATTAGAAAACAAAGCTAGCCACAAGGCTGTTATATAGCATGTAAGAGAAGACATTTGTTCCATACAGACTAGATAACAGAGATGAAAGCACACGGATACACTTTGTTCCAGAACACTCCTGCCCTCGCTGTTAAATACTGCACTGCTTTAGTCATGGTGGAAAAGCTAAGTATCGTTGTAGAACAGATATGTCACCTATGGCAATCTGTTGAAGATCAAAATAATGAAAAAAAAATGCATTGTAAACCCTTCAAATCAGAACAGGCAAGTAAGACTGGAAACAGGAAAAAAAAAAAAGAATATAAATTGAAAAATGTTTAGGAAGGGTGTATCTTGTGCCTTATGGGGTCATTCACTAAAGTGAGAATACAATGTGAATTTCAAATCTAAGGTAAATATAGTGGAGCTGAAAACATTTCTTTTAGTCAGACATTCTTCCAATTTGGCTACTTTGCCCTTAAATTTTAAATTAAATTAAGTATTCAGCCTTCATGCCTCATGCAAGCTTTTAGGAAAACTGTATGGGCCTTGTTAGAGTGTCCTAAGAAAATACCTGACAAAATACATTATGTGAGAGATATATCTCAATGTATGCCCGACTTTAGCGCACACTAGCACACGGAAGTTAAATATTATTCAAAATAAATCTGCTTACCCAGTATTCATTGTATCATGAAGTAGGCCTCCATTTGCTCCAGCCCCACATGTGGAAGAAGAGAGAGAAGACCCTGAGTTTATTTTTTAAAATATGCATTGTATATGGTTAAGAGAGTTGTTTGACGTTTTTATTTGTTTTGTTTCTTTTTTCCCAATTGGAATGGACTTACAGCCACAGAAATTGACAATGCTTTTTAGATGTTTGTGTCCATAAGTCAACACTTTCGTGATTTAATGTCACACCATCTTAGAACTTTCATTAAGGAAACCTTACACTTGAATAGGTGAGTTATGCAAAAGTAAAGTAATGTCACAAGAAGTGCTATTAAATAATGCAATTTTCTATTTTTTACTTTATTTATGACCACTTAAGCTCATTTTATGAGATATGCTGGCTAAATGGAGCATTATATGCAAAGAGGTAATCGAATTAGAACAGACGTTCTTCCCTAAACAGTGAACTGAGGTGAGCTGAAGAAGCATTTGTATAATTTAAACTAACACATCATGTTGTGAAAAATGTCCAAACCAGCTATTTTTGGCCTAGATATTGCAATTCCGTTGTCAATTAACCTTAGTTCACTGTTTACTTAGTAAATTCTTAAACTCTTTTTTTTTTTTTTTTAATTAACGTGTTGGGCTAACTTAACATAGACACTAAAAGTGTGATATTGTATATGTAATGAAGGTCTAAAAATAAAGCATGAAAACTTTTCACACACCATTCACTTTCAATCTTTCCAGCGCGTTGAATTCTTATAGAATCTTAATTATATCTTATGCTGCTAATAAAGTGATAAAGGAAAGATTAGTTTGCAGTCAGTGATGCCCGGTGAGTACGTTGCATTAAAGGAACACTCTGGCACCATAACGACCTCATCAATATTAACTTGTTTTGGTGCCAGGATGTCCCTGACACTGGTTTATCTTCCGGGGTTAAACCATTGTTGAATGGTTTAACTCCAAAGTCTTTGTTCTAGTGCTGGATCGCTCTACACATCTGTCCTTTCGCTTACTCAAATTCAGAAAACTGGAAGACTCGGGCAGCATCAGGCAGGGGTCACCGATGATTGGCTAAGATCAGTCAGCTGATGCTGTCAGGCAGTCAGTGACTCCCATACATAAAACTGACTTGAAAAAAAACCTACCTTTTTCAAAACAGTTTTATGAACGGGGAGCCACTGATTGGCTGAGAGCATCAGCTGATCGCTCTCAGCCAATTAGCGACACTCTGCTCTTAAGTCTTCAGGTTCCATAATTTGAGAAAATAGAATGGCGATGAAACAGACTTTTGGGTTTAAACAATTTTGAGAACAATTTAACACCTAAAGGTGAGTCAGGGACCTCCTGGCACCATAATAACTTAATTTTTATGTTATTGTGCCCAATACTGGCCCTTTAACCATTTTGTGAAAGTGGATTCACACTGCACATTTATGTACTTTGTTAAGGTGGACTTAAAGTGTATATCCATTATTTAAATGTGGGGTATTGCTAAATCCTTAGCTTTTTTGAGGCATTCCCTGTCATCTAAAGACTGTAAGGAACTATCACAAGGATCGAATGCCCCTAACAATGCAAAGGGGCTGTAGAACATTTCCATACATTTTAATACTGGGATCAGCATTCCCAGATCTACTGTTCAATGTTTTATAGGCGAAGCAGTTAGAAATATTCTTAAGAAACATAGTGCACTAAAAAATGGGAAAGAAAATAAACACAAACTTTTGTATTCAATTGTAACTTCATTACAATGCCCACATAAATAGGCGGGCAATCTCGATAATCAAATAAGATGTTTTTGACAAAATAAATAAAAAAGGCATACAGGAAACTTACAAACAATGAAGCCAATATAAGCGTAGTGTGTCAAATCACAAGCATTCGTTCTTTTACCGTAATGTGATTATGTTGCCTTCTCTTGCTTGGATTACAGAGGACTACACGCTTCACATGTGTCCCAGCTAGTACATGATGGTCTGGACCTCAGTTGACTCCCAGGCACTGTGATCTCCATGCTAGACAATCATAGAGATGACTTTGCTCAGTCTAGATAACACAGGGTTATCAACTAAAGTGTGAATAACTAGGAATTAAAAATGTATTCAAGGTGAATTTCAAATTTACAAAGATGTATATTCCAAATATAAAAGTTCTAAACTTTTATAAACTTTTATAAACTAGAACATGACAAACTCCAGACACATAAAGCACTTCAGAAATCTGAGCTGTTTAATGTTTGTGGATTATTCTTTTAAAGGGGCACTGTCACCGTCTGGGGACTTTGACGAATTCTCAAAGACCCCGTGGCATTGCCGCAGGGCGTCTGGTGACAGCAGGTAAGGTGAGTATTACTTAGATGATCCTGTCCCTCGCGGGCCACACCATCTTTCTCGGTCTGCTCCTCTTCAACTCCTGGCTATTCAGCGCTAGGAGCTAATATCACCTCCATACTTTCATGCATGCACAAGAGTACAACATCAAGGGTCTATGGAGGATCCCGCAAGACCATTAAATCCTCAATAGACACAGTCAATTCCCTTAAGCCATCACTGATGATGGCTTTGGGGATTGACACTTTGACTCCACCTTGAGTCTAAGAAAGTCAGGTGGAGGAGAAATGCAGAGACAAAGTAGTCCCTACTTTGTCTCAGTAAATCTCTTGACTGGGTTGGCATTTCTGTGAAAATCCAACAAAGTAATAATGAGTATTTCATAAAGACTATCTTTAAGAAATACTTTTTTTTTTAGGGTGGGGGGGAGGGGGCAGTGCTGCTTTAGGCCACCACTGAAAGTTCCACACAATCAAAACGGATATATTAGTGCCATGTTATATATGCATATAGAGCATAGGATGGAAGCATACACTACGTTTTAAAAATATTATATAATGTATGAGAAATATAATGAGAAAGCATCAACTAAATGTAGATTAAGCACATTATAAAAATACCAAAACAACCTCAGCTTTGGAATCTCTGAAATACGTTAGTCACTAATGGGGTTATAGGTCAGTCTAATCATAATAAGTTTGCATCATTAAAAAGGTGTTACTTCATGTCCCTGTTACCTGTTTCTTTACCTTATAATTGCAGGATTCTTTAAAAGGACTGTGAACAAGACTCAGTATAGATTGATTTCAGCTGCAATATAGCTGCTATCAGCTTCTTTAGCAGTTCCACGTATTCTATACGTTAAGTGGAATTGGAGTTGGCAGCTGTACTATTCCATAAACCACTGACGGAACAATGATGTCTATAATTTTTAGGAACCTAAAGGAACACCATAACCCCTGTAGTAACCCCTGGAGCCCTGGCACCTCCTAGAGGGTAAGTAGTTAAACAACTTGCCAATTGATCCCTACCTGGGATGCACATTGCACCGCTCCCTGCCTTTCAGGGCATGGATGTGCGTTAAAAGATCTTCTGTTAGCTCTCCTTAACTAAGCCCTACTATGCAGAGCCAGCTCTTTGTCTGAGACCAGGCGTAGCTCAAGCATAGAGCTCCTAAGCTGCAGAGAGACAGTGAGCAGTGTCCACCGAACCGCAGGTAAGAAGTGAAACCATTAGCAAGCGTTTTCAACTCTTTAAAGTGGAGGGAGCCAGAGCAGTCCATGCACGATAAGCAGTGCACTGTAGTTATGGTGCTTGCAATGTTCGTTAAAGGAAAAATATTTTAGGGATTTGTACGATATTTCTCTTACAGTAAATCTAAATGATTTTAAAACATGGAAGCTGATAAAAAAAAAAAAGAAATAGCAAATAAGCAATTACATTTGGATTATCATTTATAAACTGTAGATAGTTCTGTATGTAATTTGTTTGACACATTCCTGGAATGCCTTTAGAGTAGCACTTAATACTGTATCTGTTTCTTTTCAAGTTTCTCCTATTTTTACAATCTGCTAGGTTTCATAATTAAAATATTCTGCTAGTAGAAATTAGGGGGTGCCGATATCTAATCTTAGTGCTAAATTTGGAAGGAATTAGCCTTGTTTCCATGGATACTGACTTCCTGCCGTTTAGGAACAATAATATAAGTAAGTCCCTCTAAGTCCACTTGGTGGGGTAAGAGACTTGAAAACTGCTATTGCTGGTTACGCAAAGCACTGAAAATGAAAAATGTTGTCTAATTTAGAATACACATTTTCTGCTCATGAATTTCTTCCTTATATATTTTTTTTTTATGAGAGCGATTTAAGAAAGGATTTAGGAAAGAACCTCAAACCTGCAAAAGTAGTAACTCATTGATGACGAGTTTTACTTACAGAGAATATTTCAGTATATGGCGATACAAATATATATTATTATTTTTTATTTTTTTGGCAGTTTAAATGAAAGTTAAGGTTTTGGAAATTGTACACTGTTTTGGACTAGTTCTATAATTCGAACTATATTGTCAGTTACCTGGGATCATTTTTTAGATTAAAACTTGCTGGAGTTTTTTTTCCCCCTACAATAAAAAAATGTAATAATAGAAACAAAGAGAAAATATATTCATAAATGGTCAGTGCCCCCAGACCTTTTCTGTTTCCCCCAAGCGCTGTAGGTGGTATTTCCATATAAGTAGCACTCTATAGAATAAATAAATATAATAAATATAGGTAACTTTTTATAACCAATACATAATGTGATACTGGTGGTTTCTGGTTCCTTGTAATGTATGTATTCTATAATTTGACAGCGAATGATATTGATATTTTGAATCAATTTGCTTGGTTTCCCCAAAAACATTCAAACGCACCTCTTAACCCCTTAAGGACACATGACATGTGTGACATGTCATGATTCCCTTTTATTCCAGAAGTTTGGTCCTTAAGGGGTTAAACAGTTTTGACATGTCCCCTCAATGTTAGGTTGTTTCCCTTCACTTCTAAAACATGCATTGTTGGGTATCCATACTATTTGCAGGGACCACCACAGGTGATATGTCCATTGTATGGTAGCATCTGGATTAGGACATATTGGTGGAAGTTGCATTGACTTGAGATTTTGCATCATTGGCACCATCATGCTGTCTCTCATTAACTCTATTAATGCACTATCGTCTTTTGTACTTTTGTGTAAACGTATAATCAGAAAGACTGCCTTTAAGATGTTGTGGACTGTAAATCCTATAGTTTGCAACTAGGAAAACAGAGATCCCCCTTAAACTGGCTGCATGGGGAACAATGCTGTTCACTGTGTGATTATAGACTTGTGGACAGCAGTGCACCCCAGATGTAATTAAAGCTTGCTATTATAAACCATGCTAAAAACGTTTCTGTTAATATTTTCAAAAGTAAATCATGGATTTTTGAGGGATTTATTAAAGGAGCATAGCGCAGAATATGAGAGCAGTCCCTCAAACGTTTGGTACACCAGCACCAAAATGGTTAAATGTGATTTAGCTGTGCCGAAATGGTTAAAAATTCTAGAATTAAATTATGGTAACTTTGAATCTAATTATAGTTTAAAGAAAGCTTGTAAATGAAATTGAAAGGTCAAACATAACAGCCTGAAATAGATAATCTACAGGTTGCTCGTAAATATTTTGTAGTAGTCACTGCAACTGTCACTAGTCTAATACTATCCTTACCTTTTTGTGTCACTTTACCCCACTCCATCTAGCATGTAAGCTCATTGAGCAGGGCCCTCAACCCCTCTGTTCCTGTGTGTCCAACTTGTCTGGTTACAACTACATGTCTGTTCGTCCACCCATTGTAAAGCACTGCGGAATTTGACGGCGCTCTATAAATAATATAATAATAATAATAATAATTTACTCCCTTTAAACTCCCAAACATCCTATGTATACTACGCATAGACATGGCTGAAAATCTAGGCATGTTTTCTCCCAAGAATATATTTTATATATGAACAAGTAAGGAAGGAAACTAAGCTGAGAGAATAGTGGAAGAAAACATAAGATGAATCAATTTAAAAAGTATTCAATTCTGTCACTCTGCGTATACATTTAGCCAACATTTGCCTACATTTTGCAAACCACGGGGATGTTTTATACTTTTAGCCACGTTTGTTTTGTCTAAAGCCCCTCTAATCTCAGTACAGGATTGAACCTACATAGCCTGACGATGTAAATTTACAAATCCTTCTTCAGTACAATGTCAAGGGAATGGGAGCTCCCCCTTGCATAAGTGTATGTGAACATAGCTTATGGCCTTTCCTATAAACCAAATTTCAAATAAATAAAATATTTGAATACATATCACATCTAGCATTGCAAACCCATATTGAATATATTTTTTTGGCGCAAACATATTTATTAGTAATTATAAAAGGCAACACATTCATAAAAATCTAAAAACAAGATTATCGAAATCAAAACGTGAAAGGGTGTAAAATTAGAATACCAAGTGATAGCTTGCAGCTACAAAATGACTGTTTAATTTATATGCTTACAATTGGAATATATCAACCAACTGCATATGGTATTTAAGCAACATTTTTCTAATTATGGTGGTCATTCACACTGCGTAAGATTTTCTTAAGCAGCTCTACAGATTAGAACGCTTTGCTACTGAAAAACCTCAGAAAACATAATGAGTTCTAAGATAGAAATGCCAAGAGTACCTTCTGCTCTTCTTTGTCACTACCTACATTCCAAATGTCTGAAATCGTGCCAAACTAATTAGCAGGTTCAGTGCTCGTTACATCAAGAGCACCGAAAGCCTAAGTGGGTCAGCCTCACAGAATAAAACTATTGCACACATTTGTTCAGGCATTTCGAAATGAACATAAATCTGTCTCCCATATGTGCACCAGTAAATAATTAGTATATTTATCTTTCCTTAAATAATTCAAATCACGTGTTGACATCTGAATATATACAATAATACATTTTTCATTTTGTATAAACTCTATGTGTATAAACACACTTTGATACAGCATATAAAATGCAATGTGTGTCCAGTTAAATATTGGATGTGAGAAATGAATATGAGTCTTATGGTAAAATTAAATGCAATATTTACATCTTTAAAAAAAAAGTTCTGTTAGAAAATGTTCCTTAAATTTCAATATCTATATGTCTGTCTGTATATATGTCTATATATCTAAAGTATTGCAGTACTGCACCTATCTAAGGTATTTATAATTCTGTGTTTTTCAATAACCTATCTAACTCCAGGCTCTCCTATCAAATTAATTAGTCACATGTACTTTAATGAAATGTAAATTAACAGATCTAAAAAGCAGTGCATTCTTAAAACCAATATAAAACCGCACTCTTTGGATTGAGTTAAAGCAGTTTTGACATCCCCCCCCCCAAAAAAAAATAAAAAATAGTATTTCATATAGATAGAATCTTTATGAAATAATCACATTGCCTGTGTTTGATTTTCACTGAGATTCCAACACAGTCAAGACATAGTTGGGAATACCTTGACTTTTGTATTTTTCGGACCCTGGTAAAGCTTGACAAAAATGCAGAACTGCTGCTGTCAAGCTTTGTCATGCCCTCGGCCATTTCTAGTGATGGCTGGGGGAAAAAACATTGTCCATGGAAGGTCCCAGAAGCCGTATTGCCCCACTACAGTCTGTAATGAACGCTGCCGCAAGACTAATTTTTTCTCTCACACCTCACCCCTCTTTTAGTCCTTACATTGGCTTCCTGTATCCTATTGAAGTCAATTCAAAGTTCATGCCTATAAAGCACTGAACAATTCTAGAACCTCATATCTTTTCACTGATCCATAGGTATGCCCCTTCTCGGTCTCTCTACTCAGCCCATGAACTTCTCCTGTCCGCTGCTCGCACCTGTACGGCCAACTCATGCTTGCAGGACTTCTCACAGACAGCTCCGTTCCTTTGGAATAGCCTGCCTACCGCCATCAGACTCTCCCTTAGTCTTCAATCATTTAAAAGGTGCCATCTCTTCAGATAAGTTTATGGCCTCCCACAGTAACCTCTACCTCACATACATGCCCCTTGCTGTCTCCTAAAGGGCAGCACTCTACTCTCTCCTCCAGCTCACTCACACCTTGTTTGATTGCTATCTATTTAATTCTATTGTGTTTTACACCCCACCTCCTCTACACTGTAAGCTCGTCTGAGCAGGGTCCTCTTCAACCTATTGTTCCTGAAAGTTTTTGTAATTGTCTCATTTATTAAATCTCCCCCTCTTGCAATATTGTAAAGCGCTACGGAATATGTTGATGCTATATAAATACCAATAATAATAATAATAATAATAATAATAATGAAGATGTTGGGAGCCACAACAGCTTCAGGTAAGTAGACCTCACCTTTACCTGCAACCTGTTCCCACATACTGTAAATATCCAAAGAATGTATTTTATTTATTGCATAAAACAGGCAACTAATAGCAAAAAAAGATAGACAGCTTACACATTTAATAGCGGTTATATGCTACTACTTTATAATATTAATTGTGTTTCCGAAATCTACTGAAAGACGGATCTGAAATGTCAAATTTCACAATAAAAAAATCCACTAAACTATGAGAATTTTGCATATAAAACATAATTTCTTTGTTCATGAGGACACACACAAATCTAATTTAGGTTTAGCTTCTCTGTAAATGCAAAAGAGGTGATTAGTTTGCTCCCCATACAAGTCATACAACAAGAATGCTGGGATTCGAGCCATGAATTACACTTTGAAGCATTTAGCCTCATCTTGCCCTGCAGTCATTTACAACATGGATTCATATTTGCATTCGTACTGTAAGGCACATTCAACATGCAATTGTAAGGAACATAATTAACTGAATTCCTTTTGGCCCTCCCCCATTATTATTAAACAATTCGGAAAAGCTCCCAGAGCCTGGAGGAGTTTATCATTAGTATATTACATTGAATTATGACTTTGTATACAATGCACACAATGCAAATAACATCCCAATCTTGTAATAGAACTGTGATTGCATGAACATTGTATATTCTATGGAAATGTTATGCCTACTTTAATACAATGTTTACAGAGTGCACCGTTATTTATAGTATCTGTCCAAAAGCAAAAATGTATATTGTGAATAAAATAACAGGGGCCATAAGAGATTTACATTATAAACTTGTTTAAAACATCTGAAAGCTGGTTTTATGTTGCATTCAGATTGAAGCGCTATAAATTGTGATGGAAATTCTAGGCTAGTGAATTTTGGTTTACTCTTTGTGAGCTGGTAAGGATAGTGCTTTGCCACAAATCAATGTGTTTCCAGTGATCGTTGAAGAGTTAGGAGTTCCATAACTTATGCCCATTTTTGATAGTTGCATTGTGATAAAATATACAACACAGGGACTGCTTCTAACTGTTTGCCAAGAGTGCACAAAAGTGTACTTAACGTGAAATATTGCTTGTTTTTAATTTGGAAGCGATGCACTAAGGGAATATATTTTAAACAAGATACAAATAGGTTGTTAATATGATAACACTGAGCTGTGAACCCTGAGCTTTGAAATATATAAACATGTTCCATTAGTTTAGCGGGAGAAAAAAAAAATGAAAACTGAACTTTTTTTAACTTATATAATTTTTTTACAAACTCACTTTTATTTCCGATAGCTGTGTATCTCTGGCAAAGGCAGCATGCATTATGTGCCTGCAGTGTCTCCAGTCCAGTACCTGCCTTTACCCCTGTCCGACTGCTCTCTCTCCTTTCCCCCTCTCTCTCTTTTATAGCATTTCTCCTAATTATAGACTTAACACTACACAACAATCGAACAGATTTTTGCAAAGGCCACTTAAATTCTGCACATATTGTCTTCAAATTCCCTCTACAATCTCTTGTCTCATCTCCCCATAACCTTTATATTGTAAGCGTATAAGCCATTGTGCAAACTAATGCTAGATTGCAAACTCGCAAATTGTTTAATTTGCATTGGTATACAAAATTGTGTGATTTCCCCAAAATATGCATTTCTGTGCAATATGTTGTTTCTTAATAAAAACTAAATACCTATAATACTCTAGACACAGCTGAGCTGACATAGTTTCAATCAGCTATTACCAGAATATGCAAACCCCACACCCCCAGAAGGCAGGCTTTATATGCAGCTAAATCTTGTATTTGATGGTATTGAGATTGATAGTGTATTACCCATCAAAGCATAAGTGTTTTTTTTTTGTTTTTTTAAATTCCCAGATTTTACTAGTAACATGACGTAAAGTCATGATTTTATTAAAGACACGGAGGCGAGTATTATGCATAACTCTTTCTTTATTTCCTCAGCAGCAAAGATAGAGGAATATAAATATTGTCAAAAAATGAAAGAAAAACTGTATAGGCATAACGGGTAGCCAATCACATGGTAGAGGAAGTGGCTATATAAGTCCTGTGTCTCCCACAATCCCCCTCTTTCTTGCGAAAACCGAAGACCAGGTAAGAAGAAACGATGTCCTACTTGATCAGCACAGGAAACAGGAACAATGCGACAACATCAAGCTAAAAAAGACAGAGAAATATGGTAATTTCCAGACTCAAAACTGTAGACTTACCAAACAGTATCATAAGGAGTCACAAACAAGGAAGCTGGATTCTGAAATACAAAGGATAAATAATTTAGTGAACATAAAAGATGTATCAAACCATCCAATCATAAAAATAAACATACATAATCAATACCTAATCAATACATAATCAATACATACCTATTGAACAAGAACAAATCCGTAGAGTCTCAAGCATCTCGTATCCCCATTCCACACCGGGAGGGCGGGAGGGAATAATACTCGCCTCCGTGTCTTTAATAAAATCATGACTTTACGTCATGTTACTAGTAAAATCTGGGAATTTTATTAAAGACACGGAGGCTCATATTATGCAAGTTCAAAGCTGTGCAACTATTCGAGATGCGATGTGTTCAATAGGTCTGAAATAGAAATCTCTAAAAGTCGATTCGCTGGACCAATCTGCCGCCCGCATGATATCTTCCAGACGACATCCGACCGAGGAGGCTTTAGAAGCCATCGCTCCCCGTACAGAATGGGGCGTAAACACAGAGGTGTCTATACCCGCAGAGGATAATAATTCCCGAATCCAACGTGCCAGGGTAGGTGTAGAAACCGGTCGATAAGGCGACTTGAGAGATACGAATAAATCGTGGAGATCAGCAGAGCGAAGGGAACTCGTGACATCCAGATAAACTCTGAGGCAATCCACCGGGCAGAGCGCCGGACAGCCAGGAAATCTGGGATACGAAAAGGACTTGGATGCAGATTTAGTCCTCCTGGATATATCAAAAGTAACACCTTCAGGGGTGAATGCAATGGCGTCCCAATCCATGGCCCTGACGTCGGAGACCCTCTTGCAAGAGATCAAACAGAGTAACATCACCAACTTGGATGACAGGCGTTTCAAAGACAGCTCCTGATTAGGGTACCAAGAGGAGAGGAACTGCAACATTATGTTAATGTCCCAAAAGGCAGAGAAGCGAGGCCGAGGAGGGCGCGCAAGGCGGATACCCTTGAGAAGACGACACACAAAAGGATGCCTGCCGACAGGGGAACCATCCAAACCCTTGTGTCCGGCCGAGATAGCCGAGCGGGAGAGGTTAATCGTGCGGTACGCCTTGCCCGAGTCAAACAGGGACGTGAGAAACTCGAGGATCAAAGGTAAAGGGGCAGATACGGGATCCACTGCCCGTTCCAAGCACCAACCAGACCACGATCTCCATGAAGCCCGATAGGCAGTTCGAGTGCCCGGGGCCCAAGCGTTATCGAGGAGTAGGAGAGTTGTCTGCGGAACGTCTGGGACAATCCAAGGTCCCCTGAAAGGAACCATGCTATCAGTGGTAGCTGGCGTTGCAATACTAGTTCGTGCGGGTTCCCATCCGGGTCCAGAAGGAGGTCCTGGAAGATTGGAATCAACCGAGGATAATCGATCGACAACTCCATCAAGCGGGGAAACCATGGTCGAGATCTCCAAAGCGGGGTGATTAACGCTACACGACAGTCGTGGCGAACCAATTTCGAGATCGTGCGAGCTATCATGTTGAATGGAGGGAATGCGTATAGCAGGCCCCCTGGCCAGTCTTGAAGGAAGGCATCGGTCGCCACCGCTGCCGGATCCGGCCTCCAGCTGAAGAACTTCGGCAGCTGAGTGTTCAGGCGAGATGCGAACAGATCCATCTGGAACTTTCCCCACAACATGTCCAGGCTTCGGAACACCGAAGTGTGTAGACGCCAATCTCCAGAGTCTCTTAAGTGTCTGGAATTCCAATCTGCTCCCGAATTGTCTAGTCCCGGGATGTGTTCCGCTGTCACCGAGACGTTGTTGGAGAGGCAATATTGCCAGAAGTCTTTCGCCAGAATTGCCAACATCTTGGACTTCGTGCCCCCCAGGTGGTTTATGTAGCGGACCGCTGATACATTGTCCATCTTGAGGAGAACGCAGCAATTCGCCCGTCCTGGGGTAAGACTGCGGATCGCGAAAGCTCCAGCCAGGAGCTCTAGGCAGTTGATGTGCAATGATTTCTCCACGTCGGACCATCTGCCTCCTGTGGAAACGTCGCCGCAACGAGCACCCCAGCCGTGTAAGCTGGCATCTGATTCGATCACCACGTCCGGGATGGAGCCGAAGATGGCTCTCCCATTCCACGCCTCCATGTGTGCTAGCCACCACACCAACTCGTCTCTGGACTCTGCGTCCAAGCGTATCCGAGACTCGTAGGAGTGACCTGACCGAAGGTGTGACCCTTTGAGTCGCTGGAGGGCCCGGTAGTGTAGTGGGCCCGGGAAGATTGCCTGAATAGAGGCCGCGAGAAGGCCAATTACTCTCGCCAGCTGTCTGATGGACAAGTCTGCGACGCGCAGAGCTCTTCGAATTTCCTTCTGAATGGTTTTTACTTTGGAACCTGGTAGGAACAGGAACTGTTGGACGGAGTCCACTCTGAACCCCAGGAACTCTATGGACTGGGCGGGATCTAGGACCGATTTGTCCCAGTTGATCAGGAAACCCAACTTCTGTAGCAGGGTGGTAGTCCATTCTAGGTGTAGAAGGAGATCCTCCTTCGATTGGGACAGAATCAGAATGTCGTCCAGGTAAACAATGAGGCGAACCCCTCGGGTACGGAGGAACGCCACCACAGGCTTCAGAAGCTTGGTGAAGCACCAAGGGGCTGAAGAGAGACCGAAAGGCAGGCAGGTAAAACGCCAACGCCGCCCGTGCCATGTGAAATGGAGATAATCTCTGAATTCTGTAGCGATGGGGACCGTGAAGTAGGCGTCCTTCAGGTCTAGTTTGGCAAGCCAGTCCGACTGGCGCAGAAGGTCCCTGAGGCAGTGAATACCTTCCATCTGGAAGTGCTGGTAACGTAGGAAGGCGTTGAGGGGACGAAGATTTATTACAGGGCGAACTCCGCCTCCTTTCTTGGGCACCAGGAACAGATTGCTCGTAAAGCCCTTGGCGGCGAACGGCAGTTCCTCTATAGCGCCCTTGGAGAGCATCTCTCCGACCTCCGCGGAGATCATCTCGTCTTGTTCCCGTGGGAGGGACAGTTCTCTGGGGGAGTAGAACTGGACAGGCATTGAAACAAAATCTAGGCGATACCCCTTTACACACTGTAGAACCCAAGTATCCGAGGTGAGCTGAGCCCACTCTCGGTAAAATAAGGCCAGTCTCCCTGCTACCTGAACGGGAGGGGAAGAAAGGGTACTCACCGTAAGGACGTCTGCTGGTGGCACCGCTGCGGGGGTATCTGGAGCCCCAAGCTCGACCTCTGGCTGGGAAGAAAGGAGGGGTTCTTTGGTCCTGAAATCCCCGGGAGGGAAAGAAGGAACCTCTGGTAGCGCGAAATGCGCCTCGGAAACCCCGGCCGGGTGGACGGTTCCTGTTACGCCCGGCCCCTCCAAAAACCTTAGGCGCGAACACACGCTTCATGCTCGCCTGCGCCTTGTCAATCGCCGTGAAGGTCTTGACATATGACCCCATGTCTTTAACGAAGGAGGTGCCAAACAGTAAACCCTCTTCAGTCGGGTCAGGCTCCGCCACAGTCATAGTGGCCAGTTTAGGGTCGATTTTTAGTAATATCGCCTTACGTCTCTCCGCAGATATCGCCGTATTGGCGTTTCCCAGCAAGCAAATGGCCCGTTGGACCCAACCAATGGCCACGTCCACGTCCAAAACTGAATCCCCAGTTTTAGCAGTATCTAGAAGCTCATAGAGCTTCGAGAGGGGCCCTAGTGTGTCCAGGATCTTGTCCTGGCATCCCTTCAGGGAATTGTCAAGGCCCTTTTTGGGCTTCCAGCCCGACTTACCCAGGAACTGGGCAATCTGTGGGTCAATATCTGGTGTTTTACCCGCAGCGCCCGGGAGAGAAGGGCGAGGGCATTCGGCCCGCAGCTTATTGCGGCCTTCTTTGGAAAGGGGTGTGCGGATACGTTTGGCCACATACTGGGCAATATGATCCGGGGGAACCCATTCAGCGGACCGGGGGTGACGTAGGTCGTCTGGGTCGAACAGGGGGTTACCCTGAGGATCAATAATAGTGTCGTCAACCCCGGAGGGGCCTAAGACTGGACCCCGGGTCTTGGCGGAGGGCTCTGATGGGTTAGCGCCCGTAAGGGGCAAATCCTCGCCAGACACATCGTCATCACCAAAGGAGTCATACTCCATATAGTCGGATTCCTCCTCCACACTCCGGTCGGTATCCGACCCATCATCAAGGGCTCTAGCCCGTTTCCATAATCTAGCCTTTTTAGCCCGGCCAGGGGCTCTTTTGCGCGTGGGGTGCGCGCCATCTGTGACCGCCTCAAGCGTGTCAGTCATGGCAGGTAAAACCTGCATCGAGGAGTGGGAGCCGACGTGTTTTGACTTGGCCTTCGCCTTACGGGCTCCAGGCACAGTCTGAGCAGGGGAGGGGGACCCCACGCCCGTAGGGGCGGGGGAGGCCAGAGTAGGCAAAACCAGGGAGTGCATCGATTGTGAAAATGAAGTAGTAACAGCTCCCATGGCCGAGGCAATAGCCTTCTGAATGGAGGAGGCCATAGTGGCTTCCAGCATGGCCTGAAATTCTTGGGAGGCCATAGCGCCCTCAGCGCTGTCTGAGCGGAAGTCCCCAGGGGGACCCGCAGGCCCATCCTCCCTATCCTGCATGCTGCAAAGTGGCAGTGGGCAATTAAATACTGCTAAATGACACTAAGGTGGTAAGGAGAGCAAAAGGGTTGAGTAACCCACAGAAAACGAAACACACAGACCGTCTAGCGTTCCCAGGGGACCCGGCAAAGCAAAGGTGACCGCACGGCAGCACAGGGGAAGGAACGAGGTCCGCCCAAGATGGCCGCCGCACGTGAGGGAAGGCGCACGCGACTGGGCACCCGGCGGGGGAAGGGGCTCGTGCACCCGATCCGCCGAGCCCGCCCGCGAGCGGGGAGGGATGCGTGCGCAGCCGCGGTCGACAACAGAGCAGTTGCGGCAAAAGCACAGAGCCGGGAGTCGTGCGGGAGCACGAGGGGGATAGAACAGGCAGGTTACAGGAATCCCCGGGGGGGGGGAAAAACGCCAAGGGGGTCCCAGGGGGAACGCTAGTGGTAACAGATAATTAAACAATCGTAAATATTCTACAATGAAATATCATACAAATAAACGATCATCAAATTTGAGTCAGAGAGAACAAAAGTACTTATCTGTCTGAGGAAGCAGCAAAGAAAGAGGGGGATTGTGGGAGACACAGGACTTATATAGCCACTTCCTCTACCATGTGATTGGCTACCCGTTATGCCTATACAGTTTTTCTTTCATTTTTTGACAATATTTATATTCCTCTATCTTTGCTGCTGAGGAAATAAAGAAAGAGTTATGCATAATATGAGCCTCCGTGTCTTTAATAAAATCAGAATTTCTTGTGCAGCTACTGCCAACATTTCCTCCTCTCTCAGGCCTCCCCCCTGTGAACATAAAGTTCACCAGTTGTCCTTCTGATAGGTACTAATTACTGCATACCAGGAAAACCTACAAGACCTGACATTTTGGAGATTCTCTGACCCACTCATTGAGCAATCACTATTTGGTCCTTGTCAAAGTCAGATTTTCACGCTTGCCCATTTTTCCTATTTCCACCACATGAAATTTAAGAACTGACTATTCACTTGCTGCCTAATATATCCAACCCCTTGACAGGTGCCATTGGAATGAAACGGTCAATGTTATTTACTTAACCTGTCAGTGGCTTTAATGTTGTGGCTGATCACTAAAGAATGTATTACAATCAGAGCAAGTGCTACCGTAAGGTGGCAGAGCCAGTCTCTTTAGTGTGCACTGGACTAGGGGTCAAAGGCCAGATGACCAGCAGTAGGGTAGCACGCAGTGCTTGTCTCCTGCCGGCAACTTTATATAGTGCGGCCGAGCTCCAGCACCTCCGTCCAGCCCAGCCTCTGGCTCTGGCTTATGCCACAAGCTGTGGGTAGGGGAACGGGGATAAAGCATGTCATATTCATGCTCCCTGTTAACCTTAGTGATGGGGCTTGGCTGCAGGGTTATCACTGCATGTAAGTTCAATAGAGGGATGAGAAACACAAATGAGGCTAAAGAAGGTAAGAAAGTCAAAAGAAGGATTGCAAGACACAGGTGTAAACACATTTTTTGGGAGGGGAAGGCAAAATGCATCTTGTAGCCAAAAATCCAAAATCCTAAAATAATGTAGCCAAAAATCCTTGCACCAACCCGGATTAGAAATGACCACATACCGGAACAAAAGGTGACACAATTTTATCTTTGTATTTCTCAAACAGTAAATTTTGAGCAAATTTCCAGATTTTTCAAAATGACATGATGTCACAGAGGTTTTTTTTTTCTTTCTTTTCTTTTATATGACTATTATTTATTTATTTTCAAAATATTTTTTTAATATGACTAGAATATAATATATATATATATACAGTTATGTATATTACTTGATTCATAATTTTTATAATGTAATTAGATCAGTTGTACATTGCAGTCTAGCTGTTGCATAACTGCAATAATTACTAGGAAAGCAAAATTAATGCATCTATTTATGCTGGGGTCTTTGAGACCCCAGCATGTCAATCGAGAAAGATTACTGGATTTCTAACAATGAGAGAAATACACACAACCTAAAGTCACAATTATCAATAAATCCTTCTTCAAACTCCAGTTTGAGAGTTTGGAGGACCCTGCACAATCCAAACATTCAAGGTGGAAATGGCCTTAACCTATTTTCATTGCAGGACAGTTATTGCAGTTAGCACAGTAAGTGGCTTTTTTTTCACAACTTTGCTGCAATGCCAACAATAAATAATTTGAACGGAATATGTTTTGAGCCATCGCTTTTCCCGTACATGCAGCAAATCTGTGATATTTTATCATTTTTCTTTTATTCACTTGTCAAAGGTTGATGCTAATTTAGCTATTCAAAACATTAAACATTAAAATTGTTGCTACCTTTGCATATAAGTCAGATGCTTTGTCTTTGTTGCTAGTTATCTTATAGAAAATGTGTGGTGTGTTGTTTTTTTTATAGTCATGGATCAAAAGGTAGTTACCGGATACAAATTCAATTGTTTTATCAGACGGAAAGGCATTATTGATACGATGAAAATGCTCATCTACTTCTCTAATTATTGTTGTCAGAAAGTCTATCAAAGATCCCAAGGAAAGAATCTGATATTAAAGACAAGATCAAAAAAGAAATAATCTATTTTAACAGGTGTTTCTTTAGGTAAAACTGTGAAACAAGGTTCAGTAACGTTTAAATGTTTTCAAATGTGCATGAATTTGAAACAAAGCAACTTCAAATTCAGTAATAGTTGTTAAGATGTGATTCCTGCAATTTTAGCTTTAGATAATTGGTATAACAAAGGTGTATAAAAAGAGTCCTAAAATGGGATAAATCAGCCCACAAACATGGTAATTTCTTTCCATAAGGCTCCATATGTAGGTTCATAGTACTGATTCCTAGAACTGTCTGATAATGGAAGTACTTTGGTTTCCAATTGGTACAAATTTATGAAGACAAAAACAGGTGCTATTGTGGAGCAAAGTGCTTAATAACGAACAATCACAACGGAAACCAATGGAATGTTCTTCAGAATTTAAATGTAGCACTTTGCCCAAAAAGAGCACCTGTTTTGATGTCAACAGGGTTAAATGGACACTATTGGCATCTCATTGAAGTGGTCTGGGTACAGTGTCCCTGCCCCCTTAACCCCTTTCCTGGTATTGAGAAACTACAATAATTACCTTGCAGGATTAACTCCACTTCTAGTGGCTCTCTACCAGACAGCAACTAGGGGTTCTTCCAGGTCTTTAGTGGACGTTTAGTCTGCTAAATAATTCTGGATGTCCTCAAGCCCTGCATGAGGACATTCAGCGTCAGCTAAAACCCTATAGGAAAGCATTGATTCAAAGCATTCCTAAGGGGAAGTTCTAATGCAATTGTGGCGCTCGCCGTGCATGTGCATTTGGTTAGATGTAGGCTAGTAGGGTTAGTTGTGGGATTATGGTAAGGTAAGGTAAGGTTTAATGCTATTTTGGGTTTGTGTAGTGTTAAGGGTTAGATGTAGGCTATTAGGGTTAGTTGTGGGATTATGGTAAGGTAAGGTTTAATGCTATTTTGGGTTTGTGTAGGGTTAAGGGTTGGATGTAGGCTATTAGGGTTAGTTGTGGGATTATGGTAAGGTAAGGTAAGGTTTAATGCTATTTGGGGATTTGTGTAGGGTTAAGGGTTAGATGTAGGCCAGTAGAGTAGTTGGGAACCCCGGAGGGGAAGCAACTGGGTGTGTGTCAAGGGGCGACCAAGACAGGGGATAACCCTCACATGCATGTGTTAGTAGAAAAATAAACCTAAACTGGTCAAGTGAAAAAGGGCGCCCCCTGGTGCATAACTATACATATATACAATGAAGTTATAAAACATAACCTTTAATAGTTGCTGTGATAAAAAAACTCCAATAGGGAGTTTGAAAAAGAAAACAAAAGTAAACTTAAAATGGGAGGATAGGTGTCTAGATGGGGATAGATATCCTAGGGGTATCTCCTGGAGGATATAAAGCTAGATAAAGCTAGAAATCCCCCCAACCTGTATAGTTCGTCTCTTATGAGCAATCCCAGCTGGAATTGCCAAAATAGAAAATACAATTATGAGCCGCTTCTGTGATCGCTAAACACAATCCCTATATATAAAGAGTGCTTGCTTGTGGCAAGAATTGTGCACACTTAGGAAACAATTGTAACAGAGAGTAGCGATAGAAAGGCTTCACGTATTCAGCAGCTAGTTTAAACATATACAAGGATACATAGTGGCAGTTTGCACAGTATCTATTGCAATACTGTCACCAGGGGACGGACAACAACGAGAGGGAGAAAAAGTATATATATTGAAGGTCTAGTTGACAACTCTGTGAAGAGGCTGACTAGCAATATGAATTGCATGATCTGACAAAAGGTTAAAGAAATCCCCGTCACCCACAATTCCCCCGTCCCCTTACTAAACTGTACGAAGTTCTAATGATACTGAACTCTCTAGCTGATTGAATGAGAAACTAAACTGGTCGGTGTCCAAACATGACTTGTCCTCCCTACTGCTACCTAACACGTGTTTCGGCGCTGCTAAACGCGCCTTCGTCTGAGGCTAAACAGTGGGTCAAAGCATCGGGGGCTCCTTAAGTAACCCCCTCCGTTTAATTCATGCTGGGAGCGTGTGTGCCGCGTTTGGTTTGTGTAGGGTTAAGATTAGTTGTAAGGTTATGATGAATGGTACATATATGGTTAGCATTAGTGTGAGCATAGGGATAAGGGTAGGGTTGATTTAGCATTAGATGGTTCATTTGTTCAGTCAATAATATGGTGTTATTGCAGCTATTTATCATGATCTGCAGACCAGTGATATATTGATTAAATTAATTAACAAATGCTTCTTTACAAGATAATCTCTGTTCTTGTATCTAGCTCTAGTAGTTTGCTAAATATATGAATATTATATATATATATATATTAGATGCCAAAATACCAGAGTATTACAGTATGCAATAATACCTTCTTTATTGGACTAACATAATATTTCAAAATTAAGCTTTCAAGAGTTTTCCTCTGTTCCTCAGGTCTGAAGCAATACTAATCAATTTGATAGGGTTTAACACTTAAAACAACTGATGTTAGGGAAGGGGAGAGAGGGGTTGAGTGTGGTGTCATAAATAGCAGAGGATGTGCCTGAAAGTGAAATGTTAGCTGAGAATAGCCAGAAAAAGTAAATAAAGAGTGGAGAGTCAATAAGCTAGTTAAAAATAAAAAATAGAAAAAAAAAAAAAAAAAAAAAAACCAAACAAACAAGAAAACAGCAGAGCAGGGCATGCAAGTATAAAGCTGCATGAAAAAAATGGGGCAGCAGCCTGCATGAAAAAAAAAATGTTTCACTTTCAAACAGATTTAACTGACTTTTAATGGTTTTATCTCCTACTCTGGAAATTGAACTTTAATTACATACAGGGATCTCCTGCAGGGTCTAGCAAGCTATAAGCAGAGCAGGAGATAGTAACTTAGAAATTAAACATAATTTGCAATAAAGGAAGTTTAAACATTAGATGTCTTTTAACAGGAAGTGTTTAGGAAGGCTGTGCAAGTCACTTAATTGGGAAGTGTGACTTGGATTGCATAAACAAAGTGATTTAACTCCTAAATAACAGAGAATTGAGCTGTGAGACTGCAGGGGCATGATCTTTACACCAAAACTGCTTCATTAAGCTAAAGTTGTTTTGGTGACTATAATGTCCCTTTAAGCTTCTTACAGAAATAGGTGTTGCTAGGAGGTACTTTGGGGGCTGAAACCCCAGATGTGGATTTTTAGCCCCATATCTCTACAGTTGGAAAAGGGGGTTGGAGGATATTGATTTTAATTATAAATTTACATCAGGAAACTGATTTTAAAGCAGCCACCCATTATAAAAAATATAGATCAGTAGGATAGTGCTTTGTCTTGCAACTTTTGTGGGAGGGGGTAACCCCCCAGGTGACTGTTGTGAACAGCATATGCTTGTTTCTGGCTATATCATGACATATCTCCACCTCTTTGTAAGTGTAGGCACCATTGAGTTTCCCTTTGGGCTCAATTTTTCAGTGTTCTGGAAACTAGCAACCTGACCAAGGTGC
This sequence comes from Pelobates fuscus, assembly GCF_036172605.1. Lineage (NCBI taxonomy): Eukaryota > Metazoa > Chordata > Amphibia > Anura > Pelobatidae > Pelobates > Pelobates fuscus. The sequence continues at coordinate 51,264,569 of NC_086317.1, forward strand.
ATTAGTTTAGCACCGAAATGTGCGTCAAATCTTGTTGCCTTTACACGCACCAAGCACTTTCTTTGCAGAGAGGTTTGGTATGTACACTGTCAGTGTTTGGTCACTCATAACTGGGTTTTTTCTGCTTGTTCTTTCTATATAGTATGCCCTTTTATATATATATTTTTTTCATACTAATTTGATTGTTTATTGATCCCATCAAGAGCCTTTCTAATTACAATTTAAGGATTTAGGAGTGTCCTATGCTATTTTCCCATGTAAGAGATTGGTTCCCATGTAAGGCACTTTACTGAGAGGTTAGTGGATGCATGGAATAGCCTTCCAGCTGAAGTGGTAGAGGTTTACACAGTAAAGGAGTTTAAGCATGCGTGGGATAGGCATAAGGCTATCCTAACTATAAGACAAGGCCAGGGACTAATGAAAGTATTTAGAAAATTTAGCAGACTAGATGGGCCGAATGGTTCTTATGTGCCGTCACATTCTATGTTTCTATATGTTGTCAGATATTATAGAGAGAGTTCCGGTTAGATTGTATAAAGTACCATTTGCTTTCCTCTGATGCTGGTCACCTGTCTGTACCATACTGCAACTCTCCTTAACCTTTCATAGTTTTGCATTTATACCTAAGCCTGTGTAACTCCAGCACCTATACACTTATTGTTGGTGTTAAACATAGGCATGATGGGATACAATCTATAATGCATTACGCAGTGCAACATAGTTGCTATACTTTTAGGACAGGTAATAGTTTCACATTCACTTTCTACATAGTGACTTTCTTATCTAGATGGACCTTTTTACTAACAGGCAGGAAAACTTATATTTGTCTGAAATTATCCTCTTTTGTTATTTTGGTTTCCTTTTGTTGTATACGTATCAGGCACAGTTTTTTTCCAAGTTTTTACTCTGGAGGTTAATTTGTTTTTTCAGTTGTAGAACCTCGTAGGTTTATTTCTTCACTAAATGTCAACAGTCAAAGAATACCACTGGAAATAATTTGTAGCAATTCTATTGCTATGATCACAAAGGATAAATTAAGTTTCTGCATATAAAATTAATTCATTAAGTTTCTGCATATAAAATGAAAATGAAGAATTAACTAACTATCAAGGAGTTTTAAGAAAAAAAAATATATTTATATATATAGATATCTACTAGTAGCTAGACACAAGAACAGAGATTCTCTTGTAAAGAAGCATTTGTTAATTCATTTAATCAATATATCACTTGTCTCCAGATCATGATAAATATCTGCAATAACGCCATATTATTGACTGAACAAATGAACTATCTTTTCTGTACACTAAAGTACTTGCTCGTTTTGGACCTGCTTTATAAGCCAATAAAGCACATTTAATTAAAAACACTTTGTGAAATCTTTCGATAAATTGACTCTTTTAATGGTAAATGCTAAAATGTACTCTTCATGGACCAGGGATTTTCCATTTTACAAGTGTCTTAATTCCCAAGGTAAAGTCCTGATTGTCCAGCTTTCAGTATTCCCCATCTCGAAGACGAGACTGTAGAAAAGTAGGGAATAATATTTTAATCGGGAGCATAGTTGTCTCATTTTGATAGGATGCATGCATGTGGCCATACTAAACTCTCATATAAAAGGGCACACTGTGAAATTTCACATTTGTGTGTAGAAGTTTAGGAACTAATATGTTATGCCTTTATTCACACAAAATGCATCTTCTTTTTAGTAAAAGCAGGTAATGAGACCCACAGGAACTATTTTGGCAGCATAAGGGGGATCCGCACAATATTAAAGGGACTCTCCAGTGCCAGGAAAACAAACCGTTCTCTCTCCCTCCCACCTCCCATCCCAGGTTGCTGAGGGGGTTAAAACCCCTTCAGTGACTTACCTGTATCCAGCGCCGATGTGCCTCGGTGCTGGGTCAGGCTCTGCCAACTCTCCTCCCCCGCCACGCTCGTGCATTACACCGCCCCATAGGAAATCATTATTCAATGCTTCCCTATAGGGGATTCCGGGGATGCTGGAGGTCCTCATGTATTGCGTGAGGACGTCCAGCATCTCTTAAAACACTAAAAGTGTTTTAAGAACCCGGAAGCTCCTCTAGTGGCTGTCTATGAGACATGAGGAGGACTTAACCCTGTTAGGCAATTAGTGCAGTTTATGAAAAACGTCACTAATAAAGGGTTAAGGGTAGTGGGAGTTGGCACCCAGACCACTCCAATGGGCACGAGTGGTCTGGGTGCCTGGAGTGTCCCTTTAAGCAGGCAGTTTTGAAGTTGTGGCTGATCAATGTACAAATGCATTAGCCAAAATGTATGGCAGTTGGTTGAATAGAAAAACAGTAACATCTTTATTGTGCTTCCTCCCTATTCTATAACCACTGCTGTACCATGATGGGCCATGATGTTACAAGTATGTACATATCATCACAAAGCGCCACAAAGACTGACACAATAAAAGGAGACATATTAGGTTATGTCATATATTGGGTTATATGAGGCATCAGGAAGCTAGGAATGAATGGGTGGGTGTGCATCAGAACACAGAAAAAGTAGGTATTGTGACAGTATTGTGAAAAACATATAGATAATTGATGGATAGATATATAGAGAAATCATCAATTGATATGTAGTTAGTGAGCTAAATTCTAAAGTTCTTAACATGTGCCTCCAATTAATAAGCTTCATTACTACTTAAGTAGCCCAATGTAACTTACTGTTTCTAAAATTAAGTAAATACCATTTAATTGTTTTATAATACCTTGATTATTTAAGATTGTGAAAGAGATATCACTCTGATTAATATTCTTTTTCAGAGAAAATGGACCTTTATTGATACCACTTGGCAGAAATGCATGCACTAAATTGCTAACAGCTGAACACAAAACAGTGGAAGGTACATTGCAAATGATTATGTTTTGTCATTCTCCTGGGTGTCATCGGACTGCAGCTGTCATGGAGCTTGTCAACATGGACATTTAATTCATATTAATATTAAATCACGATCAATGCCAATGTAAAGATTTTCTGTCTGAATATACAATTCCACAATGTTTAGAATACAAAATGCATACTTTCATTCTGCTTTTCAAAAAGCCTTTCCTAATGTGGCATTTTAGTCAAAATACTACAGTTTGAAAACAACCCATTTTTTTTTTAATCTTCAAAAGTAGAAACTGTTTTTTTTTTTTTTTTTACGTCAGTAATGCAGACCTTCAACATAAAATGTAAATGCTGGATCTATTCAAAATGTAAAATTAATTCTAGAATACATCAAAGTAATTTAGCCTGTATCATTCAAGACACAGTTTCAGTATAATTTCTTCACTTCTCTGCCCCAATATGGAATGCGGGCAGAATCTTTATGAGATAAAAGCTTATTCGGAATTCTCAGAGGTTGGGTTCACTTGCACATTTTATGAAAGATACAAGTACTTATTAAAGTGATAGCAAAGCTGACTAGACATTTGGGTCATAGTAGACATACCCTTATTTCTTTGTAAAACATAAATACCACTTTCAGGGACATATTAACTTGATTGATTGAGTAACCAGACAAATTACTCTCGATTTCAATAAACGGTTGACCAGTTAAGTATCATATCTTTTTGTTATATAGTGGCATTTTTCAATTTCCTGTTAATTCAACTCAGATCATTTTCCTGTAGGTCTATTACCTAATACACAAAAAAGGATATTCATGTTTAAGGATATGTATTAATCATAAAAAGCACATAAAGGGCGAAAACACAAAAAGCAAACATTAGGGGAGATTTCACCAAATAATTGCAAATTAAGGCCACATAGCTGTATTTTATAAAATCTGTTTCACATGTTGTTGTTTTGTTTTTTTTTACCTAAAAATTAACTGTTTAATTATTAAACCTTTTTAAATGATAATTTTATATATTCTAAAATACAAAATATATTATAAAATAATTATATTGGCATTGAATAATTTCACACAGGGCTTATTAGCATATCACCTCAATTTACAAATTAATGCAGGAGTTTATATGTAAAATTGTCTAAAAAACGTAAAATTCAGTGGAGTAGCATTATCTTTACTGTGTTTATCACACTAAAAAGAAGTGAAGATCCTCTAGATCAGCATGTATTCCCTCTCAAACCATGGCCTTTCATCAAGTTGGAACTCTCTGCACTTCTTATCTCCACCCTGCTGGTGAGGAGCCACAATGAATGAGACAAGATAATGTAAGGTTTAAAGGAACTTCTGAGTTTTAATAGGTGGTACAAGTGATAAACAGGGGTGGTCTTATGAACATTATCCAATAATAACATCATTATTCTATCTTATCTTAACATATCTATAGCTAGCTTGCAGGTGTTTTGGGGGAGTAATCTTTATCCCTAGGTTACCATATATGGTCAAGCCATGTTTCCAATAAACTACGCATTTAGAAATAGAGAAGTTGCTAGGCACTTACAAATAGATATGTTACTATGCAGTTAGAAATACAGAAGTAGAAAACAGGAAATGAGACCAAAGCCTTAGACAGTAACGTTTGTAGCTCTGTGTCTAGGGGAATATTCACTAAGCATTGTATCGATAAAGTGTATTATTCCCAACACCGACCTGCCCACAAAAGTTTTTTTAGTAGTTCCTTATTATGACTATTTAAGATAGGGAGGTGGTTATTCTTAAAAATGTTTATCACAGAGATAGTGAATTTAACCTCTGAAAATGTAATGGTTGTAGATCTCCAATCAAATAAGCATTGTTGTTTAAGAGGAAATACCAAATAATGGGAGAGTTTAATTGGAAAAACTTGAGTATTTTATTAATTTAGTTTAGTTGTAATTTACCATAATCAGTGAGCAAAGATAGTATAACAGGTATTTACACTGAACAAAATTATAAACGCAACACTTTTGTTTTTGCCCCCATTTTTCATGAGCAGAACTCTACGATCTAAGACTTTTTCTATGTATACAAAAGGACTATTTCTCTCAAATATTGTTCACAAATCTGTCTAAATCTCTGTTAGTGAGCACTTCTCCTTTGCCGAGATAATCCATCCACCTCACGTGTGGCATATCAAGATGCTGATTAGACAGCATGATTGCCTTAGGCTGACCACAATAAAAGGCCACTCTAAAATATGCAGTTTTATCACACAGCACAATGCCACAGATGTCACAAGTTTTGAGGGAGCATGCAATTGGCATGCTGACTGCAGGAATGTCCACCAGAGCTGTTGCCCATGAATTGAATGTTAATTCCTCTACCATAAGCCATCTCCAAAGGTGTTTCAGAGAATTTGGCAGTACATCCAACTGGCCTCACAACCGCAGACCACATGTAACCACACACCTCCACATCCAGCATCTTCACCTCCAAGATCGTCTGAGACCAGCCACCCGGACAGCTGCTGGAACAATTGTTTTGCATAACCAAAGAATTTCTGCACAAACTGTCAGAAACCGTCTCAGGGAAGCTCATCTGAATGCTCATTGTCCTCATCTTGGTCTCGACCTAACTGCAGTTCATTGTCGTAAGTGGGCAAATGCTCACATTTGATGGCGTCTGGCACTTTAGAGAGGTGTTCTCTTCATGGATGAATCCCGGTTGTCACTGTACAGGGCAAATGGCAGACAGCGTGTATGGCGTTGTGTGGGTGAGCAGTTTGCTGATGTCAACGTTGTGGATTGAGTGGCCCATGGTGGCGGTGGGGTTATGGTATGGGCAGGCGTATGTTATGGACAACGAACACAGGTGCATTTTATTAATGGTATTTTGAATGCACAGAGATACCGGGACGAGATCCTGAGGCCCATTGTTGTGCCATTCATCCACGACCATCACCTCATGTTGCAGCATGATAATGCACGGCCCTATGTTGGAAGGATCTGTACACAATTCCTGAAAGTTGAATACATCCCAGTTCTTGCATGGCCGGACATGTAACCCACTGAGCATGTTTGGAATGCTCTGGATTGGCGTATACCACAGCGTGTTCCAGGTCCTCCCAATATCCAGCAACGTCACACAGCCATTGAAAAGGAGTGGACCAACATTTCACAGGCCACAATCAACAACCTGATCAACTCTATGCGAAGTGTTGCACTGCGTGAGGCAAATGGTGGTCACACCAGATACTGACTGTTTTTTTGGACCCCCCCTGGGTACCCTTAATACAGTAAAACTGCACATTTTAGAGTGGCCTTTTATTGTGACCAGCTTAAGGCACACCTGTGCAATAATCATGCTGTCTAATCAGTATCTTGATATGCCACACCTGTGAGGTGCATGGATTATCTCGGCAAAGGAAAAGTGCTCACTAACACAGATTTAGACAGATTTGTGAACAATATTTGAGAGAAATAAGCCTTTTGTGTACATAGAAAATGTCTTAGATCTTAGAAAATATGGGGTGGGGGGCAAAAACAAAAGTGTTGTGCTTATAATTTTGTTCAGTGTATCTACCAGGATTTCTAAGAGTGGCCCCTTGCCACACCTTCAATCACAAACCTAAATTAAAATGTCCCTCTTTGTCATTTTAAATTGTGGAAAGTGATGGGTTAAATTAAAGCGTCACTGATACCCAGCCCCCCTGCAAAATGAGCATTTCATAAAGGTAAAATCTTTATGAATTAAATATAATGACTGTATTGGAATTTCACTGAAATGTCAACCCAGTCAATTGATATACTGAGTCAAAGTAGGGTACTTTTTCACTGTATTTTTCCTACAGACACTTCTAGACATTGGACGGAGCTACCACCATTTAGAAGTGTCAATCTCCCTGCCAACACCCGTGATGGCTGCAGAGAGATTAGCTGTATCTATGGAAGGGGTTTAGCAGGTTCCTCCATAGACCTCAATTCTGTACTCTCGTGCAGAAGAGGATCGGCCAGAAGAAGGTGGCAGTGCTCTCAAGGGACAGGTTCAAGTAAGTAAATCTCACCTTTTCCATCCCTTCTGGCCACTGCACCACCAGCGGCGATGTCTCAATTGTGTGTCTTTGCAAAGTTTGCAAAGTCCCTAGACAATCACAGTGCCACTTGAAAGGAACACTATATAGTCATGAATATAAACATGTATTCTTGACACTATAGTGTTAAAAACCCATGTTAGGCATCCGACACCTCCTTGTCCCCCTTAAATAGTTATAGAACTCACCTTTATTCCAGCGAGGCTCAGGTCCGCCAGTGCTGGCTCCGCCCATGTTCAACTTTCTTGACTGAGAAATGATGATCTTAGCCAATCCAATGCTTTCCTAAAGTAAAGCATAGGAAGGTTATCACACATGCGTCAATCAACATGTCCTCATAGAGATGCATTGAATCAATGCATCTCTATGGGAAAAGTTCAGTGCTTCTATGCAGTGCGTGGAGACGCTGAATGTCAGTGCTGCAAGTTGTGCAGCACTGACCCAGAAATCACATCTAGTGACTATCTGAGTGACTGCTTCTAGAAGATTCCCTAAGCAGTAATGTAAACACTGCCTTTTCTCTGAAAAAACAGTGTTTACATTAAACTGCTTGCAGGGACAGGCTATAGCCACCAGAACAGTTACATTATGCTATAGTATTTAGTCTTACATTGCTACCATATTATCGTGTGTTACTATAGAATTGTTACCATTTAAACCTGTAGATTGCCACTGTAAATTTCTGTGTATGACCAATATTTCATGTACACAGTTATTAATATTTTGGGTTTAGAATTTGGTTGATACACTTTTCAATTGTATACAACACAAGTACCGTAAATACTCGAGTATAAGCCGAGTTTTTCAGCACATTTTTTGTGCTGAAAAACCCCAACTCGGCTTATACTCGAGTCAGTGTCTGTATTATGGCAATTTATATTGCCATAATACAGACAGGGGCTGTGGGGGCTGTCAGAGAGTTTACTTACCTCTCCTGCAGCTCCTGTCAGCTTCCTCCTCCTCCGCGCCGTCCGTTCAGCACCTCGGTCAGCTCCCAGTGTAAATCTCGCGAGAGCCGCGGCTCTCGCAAGACTTACAGTGTGAGCTGACAGAAGAGCTGACCGGACGGCGCGGAGGAGGAGAGAGCTGACAGGAGCTGCAGGAGAGGTAAGTAACATCTCTGACAGCCCCTACAGCCCCCCGCACTGAACTACCAATCCCACTGGACCACCAGGGAAGGAGCCCCCCTCCCTGGCAAGCTAGCAAGCAGGGAGGGGGGACAAAAATGTATAATAGTAATACAAATAAATAAATTAATAATATAACAAAAAAAATGAAAATAATAATAATACAATAATAATAAAAATAGTAATAAAACAAATAATAATATAACAAAAAAATTTAAATAATAATAATAAAAAATATATTAAAATGCCCACCCCCCCACCAATGCACACACACACACACACTGCACTCACACACACACACACTGCACTCATATACACACTGCATTCACACACACACACTGCACTCACACTGCATCATATACACACTGCATTCATACACACACACTGCATTCACACACACACACTGCACTCATACATACACTGCACACACTGCACTCATACACACACACTGCACTCATACACACACTGCACTCATACACACACTCTGCACTCATACCCACACTGCACTCATACTGCACTCATACACACACTGCACTCATACACACACACTGCACTCATACACACACACTGCACTCATACACACTGCACCCATACACACTGCACCCATACACACTGCACTCATACGCACACACTGCATTCTCATACGCACACACTGCATTCATACACACACACTGCATTCATTATATACACACACTGTAAATAAATATTCAATTAATATAATTTTTTTAGGATCTAATTTTATTTAGAAATTTACCACTAGCTGCTGCATTTCCCACCCTAGTCTTATACTCGAGTCAATACGTTTTCCCAGTTTTTGGGGGTAAAATTAGGGGCCTCGGCTTATATTCGGGTCGGCTTATACTCGAGTATATACGGTACTCTACCCTCCCCCCTCTTTCATTTGATCCTCCTGGCTGTAAATACCTTCATATAAGTGTTTCATCTCCATCGCTGCTCTTCAGGCCTTACCTCACACTCACAGAAACTACAATATTGCAGCTCCACATTTTTTCTCAGCACTACACCCCACCTTCCCTTCCTCCTGCCCACCCAGGTTGCCCCTAAATATATAGCATGCTCCTCCAGCTCAATTACCTCTTCATTCTCTCTATATTTTACCAATAGCTGCAACTCTCTGCTAACTTCTTTTCGCCATGATTTCCAAATTTCCCCTGCTACCTCTTGTCCCACTGTATCCTTTTGATTATAAGCTCACGGGCTATCTAGCTAAGCACTTTGTATAAAAGGGCTGCAATGGCTAGATATCAGCTTACTGGCAGGATCCTCTCTACCTCTTGTATTTGACTGTGTATATTGTACATTCTCCACTAATTGTACAGCGCTGCAGAATTTATTGGTGCTTTATAAATACCAGTAATAAATAAATAAAAAATTGTTGTTTTGGTGGCTTTAGTTTCACATTTTACTCACAATTCTCTTTATATGCTATTTCTACCTCGTACATTTTTGACAAAGTTAAAAAATTTGCTCAATTGCCTAATTTGTTGACTCTTCAAATTTAACATTTTAGCCCTTAATCACTCAGAATTGTCTGTGTATATGTATGCACTCTGTAAAAGTCAACTATTGACTGGCTGAGTCCTGAATGGTGCTGGGTATTTATAGGCTTAGTCTATGACATCATAAAGACATTGTGATATCACTGAAGATATGTGTGACTAATAGAACACCATTGATGTAATTCAGACATAGCAAGACATAGCAAGTTGTTATGTGAGATGTTAAGGAGAATGTATATAGAGCATGGTGATGCATTTACGAGAATCAACACTCTTCTTTATAGTGAGCTATACCATTTTAAGCAAGTGTATCAATGAAAAGTGATGGCACTAGACATTGTGGGGTATATTCACAAAACGGCATGTTGTAATTAGTGATGTCGCAAACATAACATTTTCGGTTCGCGAACGGCGAACGCGAACTTCCTCAAACGTTCAAACCGGGCAAACCGCCATTGACTTCAATGGGCAGGCGAATTTTAAAACCCACAGGGACTCTTTCTGGCCACAATAGTGATGGAACAGTTGTTTCAAGGGGACTAACACCTGGACTGTGGCATGCCGGAGGGGTATCCATGGCAAAACTCCCATGGAAAATTACACAGTTGATGCAGAGTCTGGTTTTAATCCATAAAGGGCATAAATCACCTAACATTCCTAAATCACAATGGATATGGATTGACACCTGACATATGACATATTGACACCTTGACATATGGATTGACACCTGTCTTCAGAGACCCTGATACACACTGACACAGAGCAGAATAGGGACTGTTCCCCCTACATAGGGTCACTTGGCAGTTATATGGATTGACACCTGTCCTCAGGGACCGTGATACACACTGACACAGAGCAGAATAGGGACTGTTCCTCCTACATAGGGTCACTAGGCAGATATGGATTGACACCTATCCTAAGGATCCCTGATACACACTGACACAGAGCAGAATAGGGACTGTTCCCCCTACATAGGGTCACTTGGCAGATATGGATTGACACCTGTCCTCAGGGACCCTGATACACACTGACACAGAGCAGAATAGGGACTGTTCCCCCTACATAGGGTCACTTGGCAGATATGGATTGACACCTGTCCTCAGAGACCCTAATACACACTGACACAGAGACGAATAGGGACTGTTCCTCCTACATAAGGTCACTTGGCAGATATGGATTGACACCTATCCTAAAGATCCCTGATACACACTGACACAGAGCTGAATAGGGACTGTTCCCCCTACATAGGGTCACTTGGCAGATATGGATTGACACCTGTCCTCAGGGACCCTGATACACACTGACACAGAGCAGAATAGGGACTGTTCCTCCTAGATAGGGTCACTTGCCAGATATGGATTGACACCTATCCTCAGGGACCCTGATACACACAGACACAGAGCAGAATAGGGACTGTTCCTCCTACATAGGTTCACCATTTTTAGCCCAAAGCAGCTCATCTCATCAGGCCTTTTTTAGTCGAAGGTATTGCCCACTGTCAGTCCCTTCGGGATCCATCCCTCATTCATCTTAATAAAGGTGAGGTAATCTAGACTTTTTTGACGTAGGCGACTTCTCTTCTCAGTGACAATACCTCCTGCTGCACTGAAGGTCCTTTCTGACAGGAAACTTGAAGCGGGGCAGGCCAGAATTTCTATTGCAAATTGGGATAGCTCAGGCCACAGGTCAAGACTGCACACCCAGTAGTCAAAGGGTTCATCGCTCCTCAGAGTGTCGATATCTGCAGTTAAGGCGAGGTAGTCTGCTACCTGTCGGTCGAGTCGTTCTCTGAGGGTGGATCCCGAAGGGCTGTGGCGATGCGTAGGACTTAAAAAGCTCCGCATGTCCTCCATCAACAACACGTCTTTAAAGCGTCCTGTTCTTGCCGGCGTGGTCGTGGGAGGAGGATGATTACTTTCACCTCTTCCCCTGTTAGATTCCCGTTGTGCTGTGACATCACCCTTATACGCTGTGTAAAGCATACTTTTTAATTTATTTTGCAAATGCTGCATCCTTTCCGACTTGTTGTAATTTGGTAATATTTCAGCCACTTTCTGCTTATACCGGGGGTCTAGTAGCGTGGACACCAGGTCGTTCTCCTTCAGCCTTTTTATACGAGGGTCCCTCAACAGGCACGACAGCTTGAAAGACCCCATTTGCACAAGGTTGGATGCCGAGCTACTCATTTCCCGTTCCTCCTCCTCAGTGATCTCAATGAAAGTATGTTCTTCCCCCCAGCCATGTACAACACCACGGGTGCCAGATAGGTGACAACGAGCACCATTGGGTGCCTGTTGTGGTTGGTCTTTTTCCTCCTCCTCAAAGCCACATTCCTCCTCTGACTCCTCTTCCTCACAATCCTCTTCCAGCGTTGCCGCAGGTCCAGCAAGCGATGCTGATAAGGCTGTTTCTGGTGGTGATGGTGACCACAACCCTTCCTCTTCACGCTCATCTACGGCCTGATCCAGCACTCTTTGCAGGGCACGCTCCAGGAAGAAAACAAATGGTATGATGTCGCTGATGGTGCCTTCGGTACGACTGACTAGGTTTGTCACCTCCTCAAAAGGATACATGAGCCTACAGGCATTGCGCATGAGCGTCCAGTAACGTGGCAAAAAAGTTCCCAGCTCCCCAGAGGCTGTCCTAGCACCCCGGTCATACAAATATTCATTAACGGCTTTTTCTTGTTGGAGCAGGCGGTCGATCATTAGGAGTGTTGAATTCCAACGTGTCGGGCTGTCGCAAATCAAGCGCCTCACTGGCATGTTGTTTCGCCACTGGATATCTGCAAAGTGCGCCATGGCCGTGTAGGAACGCCTGAAATGGCCACACACCTTCCTGCTTCAGGACGTCAGGTAAGCCTGTGTACTTATGCACAAAGCGTTGTACGATCAGATTACACAGATGTGCCATGCACGGCACATGTGTCAACTTGCCCAACTTCAATGCCGCCAACAAATTTGTTCCATTGTCACAAACCACTTTGCCGATATCCAGTTGCTGCGGAGTCAGCCACTTTTCCACCTGTGCGTTCAGGGCGGACAGGAGTGCTTGTCCGGTGTGACTCTCTGCTTTCAAGCAAGTCAAACCCAAGACGGCGTGACACAACCATATCCGGGATGTGGAATAGTACCTGGGGAGCTGGGGGGGTGCCGTTAATGTGGAGCAAGACGCAGCAGCAGAAGAGGACCCAGCCGAGGAGGTTATGGAAGAGGATAGAGTAGGAGGAGTAGAGGAGGTGGCAGCAGGACTGCCTGCAAGTTGTGGCGGTGTCACCAACTCCTCTGCAGAGCCACGCATTCCATGCTTGGCAGCCGTCAGCAGGTTTACCCAATGCGCAGTGTAGGTGATATACCTGCCCTGACCATGCTTTGCAGACTAGGTATCAGTGGTCAGATGGACCCTTGCCCCAACACTGTGTGCCAGACATGCCCTTACTTCCTTTTGCACAATCAAGTACAGGTTGGGGATTGCCTTTTGTGCAAAGAAATGTAGTCCGGGTACCTTCCACTGCGGTATCCCAATAGCCACAAATTTTTTGAACGCCTCAGACTCCACCAGCTTGTATGGTAAAAGCTGGCGGGCTAATAGTTCAGACAAGCCAGCTGTCAGACGCTGGGCAAGGGGGTGACTTTCTGACATTGGCTTCTTACGCTCAAACATGTCCTTGACAGACACCTGACTGTGGGCAGATGAGCGGGAACTGCTCAAGGCGAGAGACGGTGTGGCGGATGGTTGAGAGGGGGCAAGGAGGACAGCAGTGGTTGACGTGGCTGAAGATGCTGGACCAGGAGGAGGATGGCGGCTTTGAGTTTGTGTGCTGCTTGTACTCATGTGTTGATCCCATAGGCGTTTGTGATGTGCGATCATGTGCCTAAGCAAAGCAGTTGTACCTAGGTGGGTGTTGGACTTCCCACGACTCAGTTTCTTTTGGCACAGGTTGCAAATGGCATCGCTGTTGTCAGAGGCAGACACACACAAAAAAATGCCACACTGCTGAGCTCTGCAATGACGGCATTCTGGTGGTGGACACAGCATGCGTTGATTGGCGTGCTGTCTGGCTGACCCCGGGTGCCGATGCATGCTGTCTGACTGTGCCACTAGCTCCTTGCGACAACCTCCCCCTGCTTCCAACTCCTCTACTCCTCCTCCTCTCTGCCTCCCCATCTGAAATTTCGCCCTGTTCTTCTTCTTGCCGAGCGGACACCCACGTGACATCCATGGACGCATCGTCATCATCAACCGCTTCACTTGTATCTGACAACTCAGAAAAGGAAGCAGCAGCGGGTACAACATCATCATCATCACACCGTACGTCCGTGTGTAATGCTGCCTGCCTGAGACATATCCCTGTTATCTACATCCTCTGACAATAATGGTTGCGCATCACTCATTTCTTCAAACGGATGTGTAAATAACTCCTCTGACATACCAAGTGAAGCGGCTGTGGTGCTAGTGTTGGTGGTGGCGGCAGGCGGGTGAGTGGTATCTTGAGAGGTGCCCGAAGCTAAGCTGGAGGAGGATGGTGCGTCAAGGTTCCGAGCGGAAGCTGTAGAAGATTGGGTGTCCTGTGTTAGCCAGTCAACTATGTCCTCAGAACTTTTCAAGTTCAGGGTACGTGGCCTCTGAAAACTGGGCATTATTCTAGGGCAAAAGGGAATCACAGCACCACGACCACGATGGCCCCTGCGGGGTGGCCTGCCTCTGCCTATCATTTTTTTTTTGATTAGTGGTACTATGCGTGCAAGCTACTGGGAGACCAGATATGAGTGGCACTGTGCAGTGGCAGAGGTTGGCAGAGTACACGCTGTAGGCCTGACACACCCGCTTGAAGACAACTAACTGCTATTCAATCTATAACAGTGAAAAAAGTTTTTTGGTTTTAAATGCACGCTATTGTGACACCAGATATTAGTGGCAATGTGCACTGGCAGAGGTTGGCAGAGTACACGCTGTAGGCCTGACACACCCGTTTGAAGACAAGTAACTGCTATTCAATCTATAACAGTGAAAAAAGTTTTGGGATTTTAAATGCACGCTATTGTGACACCAGATATGAGTGGCAATGTGCACTGGCAGAGGTTGGCAGAGTACACGCTGTTGGCCTGACACACAGACGCTTGCAGACAACTAACTGCTATTCAATCTATAACAGTGAAAAAAGTTTTTTGATTTTAAATGCACAGCACAACGGGAATCTAACAGGGGAAGAGGTGAAAGTCATCCTTCTCCTCCCACGACCACGCCATATCTGCCAAGTGACCCTATGTAGGGGGAACAGTCCCTATTCTGCTTTGTGTGAGGAGGAGGAACGGGAAATGAGTAGCTCGGCATCCAACCTTGTGCAAATGGGGTCTTTCATGCTGTCGTGCCTGTTGAGGAACCCTCGTATAAAAAGGCTGAAGGAGAACGACCTGTACTGGGTGTCCACGCTACTAGACCCCCGATATAAGCAGACAGTGGTGGAAATGTTACCGAATTACAAGTCGGAAAGGATGCAGCATTTGCAAAATAAATTAAAAAGTATGCTTTACACAGCGAATAAGGGTGATGTCACAGCACAATGGAATCTAACAGGGGAAGAGGTGAAAGTCATCCTCCTCCTCCCACGACCACGCCATATCTGCCAAGTGACCCTATGTAGGGGGAACAGTCCCTATTCTGCTCTGTGTCAGTGTGTATCAGGGATCCTTAGGATAGGTGTCAATCCATATCTGCCAAGTGACCCTATGTAGGAGGAACAGTCTCTATTCTGTTCTGTGTCAGTGTGTATCAGGGATCCTTAGGATAGGTGTCAATCCATACCTGCCAAATGACCCTATGTAGGGGGAACAGTCTCTATTCTGCTCTGTGTCAGTGTGTATCAGGGATCCTTAGGATAGGTGTCAATCCATATCTGCCAAGTGACCCTATGTAGGAGGAACAGTCTCTATTCTGTTCTGTGTCAATGTGTATCATGGTCTCTGAGGACAGGTGTCAATCCATACCTGCCAAGTGACCCTATGTAGGAGGAACAGTCTCTGTTCTGCTCTGTGTCAGTGTGTATCATGGTCTCTGAGGACAGGTGTCAATCCATATCTGCCAAGTGACCCTATGTAGGGGGAACAGTCCCTATTCTGCTCTGTGTCAGTGTGTATCAGGGTCTCTGAGGACAGGTGTCAATCCATATGTCAAGGTGTCAATCCATATGTCAAGGTTCAATATGTCATATGTCAGGTGTCAATCCATGTCCATTGTGATTTAGGAATGTTAGGTGATTTATGCCCTTTATGGATTAAAACCAGACTCTGCATCAACTGTGTAATTTTCCATGGGAGTTTTGCCATGGATCCCCCTCCGGCATGCCACAGTCCAGGTGTTAGTCCCCTTGAAACAACTTTTCCATCACTTTTTTGGCCAGAAAGAGTCCCTGTGGGTTTTAAAATTCGCCTGCCCGTCAAAGTCAATGGCGGTTCACCTGGTTCGCAGGTTCGGGAACGTTTGCGGAAGTTCCCGTTCGCCGTTCGCGAACCGAAAATTTCGTGTTCACGACATCACTAGTATCCAGTAACAGCATCACAATTAACAATTTTTTAGAACTTTCAAAATAGTGAATCTTTTGACACCCACAGAGTGTATAGATTAAAAGGAACATGAGTTAGGTTAACAAATACATTTCACATTTTAGGACAATGCTGTTATAATGTAAAATGCTAATAATTTGCTTCTTTTTTTTTAACCTTTATGTTGGAGAAAGATTTAAAATTCCTGTGTCACTTTTCCAAAATTCCTTATTTGATGAAGTTTCAACGTTAACAGTTTATCTCTGTATTATGTGTGTATGTGCTCTGTAAAAGTAAAGTATAGACTGGATAGGGCCTTAGTTGTGCTGGGTGTTCAGAGGCTTGGTCTATGTTATCATAAAAGCAGCATAACATCACTGAAGATTGGCTAATGAAACACCTCTGATGTTAAACACAACTAACCCAGCAAAACTAGTGCCACGTGGTGCACCGTTATAGAGTAACATTAGGAAGGAGTGAAGTAGATCTTTGGCATTTGTCCATCTCCTCTTTGATTAGGCAAACATCACTCTCTGGAGCTCAGGTTTTCCTCTGTGGTGACCGCAGTGCACTTGGGGGAAATCCAACCATGGGGGTCATAGGGTAGTATTTTTTTCAGTCGTTCCATGGATTGTTGCTGTTAGTAATTATTTTTCATATAGTTCTTCAACCTTACCCATCCAATGCTAAATAGTCGAGACATCAGTAGTGCCCCACTTTGTGAGTATGAGAGATTTGGCTGCATTTATTATTATTATTATTATTTATAAAGCTCCAACAAGTTCCGTAGCGCTGTACAATGGGTGGACTAACAGACAAGTATTTGTAAACAGACGAGTTGGACACACAGGAACAGAGGGATTGAGGGCACTGCTTAATGAGCTTACATGCTAGAGGGAGTGGGTTAATGTGACACAAAAGGTAAGGGTAGGGTAGAAAGTAGGTTGCTAGGATAGTGTTCATTGAGGGCTTAGTATTTTGTTTTGATGACAGTTTCAGGAGAGAAATCAGGGTGTGGGGAGGGAAAGTTGTTCACAGTTTAATTGATATGCTTTCCTAAAGAAGTACGTTTTTGGAAGGTGTGGAGATTGGGTGAAAGTCTGTCAGAGAGGGGAAAGGCATTCCATAGAAAGGGTGCAGCCCTAGAGAAGTCTTGGTGAGCATCAGAGGTAGGAGTACGAACAGAGGTTAGATGTAGGTCTCCAACAGAGCGTAGGGGCCTGGATGGGACATATTTATGTAATAGTGAGGATAAGTAGGTCGGAGCAGCATTGTGTAGAGATTTGTAAGCAGGTATCAGGATCTTAAATTTAGTCCTATATCTTACGGGAAGCCAATGTAGGGACTGACAAAGGGGGAGGCGTGGGAGGTGCTGGTGGACAGGAAGATGAGCCTCGCCACTGCATTCATTATACACTGTAACAGGGCAAGTTGGGAACACATAAGACCACTGAGAAGCGGATTACAGTAGTCAAGGCGAGAGAGGACAGTGGCATGGACAAGCATCTTTGCCGTATCAGGTGTTAAATAGGGTCGAATGCGCGCTATATATTTGAGATGGAAGAGGCAGGATTTGGCGATTGATTGGACATGAGGGGTGAAGGAGAGGTCGGAGTCAAAGAGAACACCCAGGCGGTGAGCCCTAGAGGGACACAGACAAGGGAGTAGCAACACTTGAGGGAGGAAAGATCATAAGTTGTGTTTTGGACAGGTTCAGTTTAAGGAAATGAGCAGCCATCCAGTTGGAAATAGCAGAGACGCAGTCAGTGACACAAGTCAAGAAAGGTGGTGAGAAATCAGGGGAGGACAGATACATTTGCATGTTATCCACATAGAAAGGATATTGGAAGCCAAAGGAGCTGATGAGTTTGCCAAGGAAGGCAGTGTAGATTGAGAACAATAGGGGACCAAGGACAGACCCTTGGGGAACACCAACAGAGAGGGATTGAGGAGAAGAGGCAGGAGAGTGTGGTTATTAGTGTATTGAAGTAGTTTTCTTTTGATGAGGAAAGAGCCAGACCGTAGGAGTGCAGCATAAATATATTGTGGAGCAGTTCTGGAACATTTTTGGAGGGCCCGGGTCAGCTTTGTGTGCCAGGTTTGTAATTGGGGGCGCTTAGTGCGTTTAAGTATAGAAGGTTCCATGATGTCTAGTTGAGAGGAGAGAGTGTAGCTGTAGAGGAAGGTTGCAGTGTTAGGACAAGTGAGATTTGAGATGGATGAAAGGAGACTTTGGAGGTTGGTGGAGAATTGCTGTACATCAAGACAATGGAGGTTTCTGCAAGACTAATGTGGTGAGGGTGGTATACTTTGGGTACGGGGTATGTGGATGTCAATGGACAGCAGGTGGTGGTCAGATAGAGGAAATGGAACATTGGAGAGATTATAGGTGGTACAGAGATTGGTGAAGATGCGGTCAAGAGTGTTTCCTACACCATGAGTTGATGAGTTAGACCACTGTGTGAGTCCAATGGAGGAGGCTATAGAGAGCAGATGAGAAGCATCAGGGCAGTTAGGGTTGTTGATTGCGATATTAAAGTCGGTGCCTCTCTAACGATTGCTTGTATGTGGACAAGGAGATTTCATGTGATGCTGTAGATCCGTGTCCAAAATTTCCTTTATCATCTAATGTATTTGTTGCAAGTAAGGAGCTTTTTTCAGGCATGACCACCATATGTGTAGGTCCATTCAAACTCCTGTCTCACATCTCCAGAAGTTAGCGTAATATCTGCATTCATACGATTTAGCCAGGCGGTGATCCGTTGAAGGATATGTAGGTTGGTGTGAAACTGTAGGTTTTTACTGTTTCCATGGGTATTGCTAACTTCCAGAAATACCTGGAGCATGAGCTGAAAGAAAAAAAAAAACCTTGATAACCCCAATTCCAAGACCAGAGAAGGATTAAGATCCCAACAAGACACTCGGCTGGTTATAAGATTGGGACCTTCCACTTTCTTATTCACAAATGGATGGTGAATGGGCCCAACCATATTCATGGTTTTGGGACCCCTGTTTTACCCATGGCCTTTAAGTGGCCGCCTATGGTTGCCTTGAGGTTAATTCTGCTCTAATTCTTTGCTTGGTGCTGATAATCCACTGCTTGATGTAAAATTATTAAATGTAAAATACAAAGCATTAATATCCTGCTACCCCTTAGCCATCTGTAGGGAACTCTGACTATAAAAATATACATAAGGTTTCACAATGTTTGGGAGAAACCCTAGAATTTTTAGGATTTGTTCACAAAAGAACACATGGAAGTGTGTTAAAATCAAAATAGCAAAATGTAGACTAATAGATCAAAGCTTTGACTCCAAATTAATTTAAGATGTTTTCCAAATAATAACTTTTTACCTAATTCCTGTAATTTAGGATTTTAATACACTAAAAGTCTCAAGTTTATTGGAGAAAACCAAACAAAAAAAAAGGTGATGGAGCTATTGGGGCAGATACTATGTCAGTCTAGCATGGGGCCAGGGTATAACATGAAAGAAAGACACAGATAGGCAGACACAGTGCTAGAACATTACCTAAAATACAGCATCAAGGTGAATGTATTTTTTTTTAAACACCTACCAAATGCCCCTATATGGGAGGGTCAGCCTTTATTTTGGGCCTAAGTCCCTCTTTTCTAGGAGCTCCATATTGTTAGTAAGCCTGATTGCATAACAGAGCTCCACAGAAATAATACTCACAGTAATGTGTCTGTAAACTACAAACATGCATTTAGAAATGAGTCAGTCTAAATAAAACATTATTTTTTTTTCTAAATAACATTTTAGATGCAAAAATTGCTATTAGTAAGTCACCTAAAATTTTAAAGAATAGCCCAGCCCCTGGCCATACTTCTACTCACAAAATTAAAGTGTTCCTCTCTGTACATTTTAAATTTGTTTCACCATCGAATATTTATTCAAATCCATGGCGGTATAGCCAATGCTTCTCGTAAGATCATCGAGCTCCTCACAAAAGATTTAAGAGTTCAACATGTTTTCTTTTGGAAGATATAGTTAATCTGTCCTCTTCTATCTATGTTGACATTGTATTGGCCCTTGGAGAAGAATTAGCAATTTTAATGGGATAATTAAAATCTTGGTTTTGTATTTGCAACCAATATGTATCTGGTTTGTAAGCCAAAAATACCTCTAAAATATCTTGTCCATGATTTATGTCTGTTAGATGTGGTTAATAGTAATAGAAAAGTGGAAAGAAATATTCATTATGTGGTTTTCAAATTCAGACATTTTTAGTTATGCTTGCTGAAATAACTTAGCAGGATTCAAATGAATGTGGATTTCCAACTTTACTGGCAACAAAAAGCAAACATTATTTGATAAGAGTAACATAAACAAACTACTAGTTAGAATAAGAGAGACAGTTAATGATGAGGACATAGGAAACATGCCTGAAATGGAATTAAAGAGGATAAACTGTACTTTATTCTGTAACTATGTACAATTGGAACAGCACCACCTACAGTCCAATTACTAATATTGCTACCCCACCAGAAATATGTTTTATAAGGCAGTTAGGTCCTCCTGACAAAACATGTTAATTCATTTGACAAAGTGTTAAAATTATTAGGATATCTCTGAGATTGTAGAGACTAAGAATAAGTCTAATTATTCTTTTATAAAGCTTTCAAAATGGTCTATGAATAACTTTGCATTTTAGCTTACAGATGGATTTGGAAGATAAAAAGATCTATTTTTGCACACACATTGAGCTTACCATATTGTGAAAGCAAGAATGAGATATCAATAATGTGACAGTTATCATTAGTGAAGCAGTAACACTGATTTGAAACTGTCTTAAATGTTGCCGTGTTTATCACATATGGAAGGAAATTAATGTTCTTCAACAACGCATACAATTTTCCCCAGTGGTCAATTTGTTTTCAGCTTAATTTAACCTATGATATACGTTG
Source organism: Pelobates fuscus (assembly GCF_036172605.1). Classification (NCBI taxonomy): domain Eukaryota; kingdom Metazoa; phylum Chordata; class Amphibia; order Anura; family Pelobatidae; genus Pelobates; species Pelobates fuscus. The sequence continues at coordinate 51,285,620 of NC_086317.1, forward strand.
AAATGCCAGTAGTAACTAAATTGTTTTACTTTGTGTAGCTCAAAGAAATATAGTAATATAATAGAAAACATAACATTTGTTATACATTGGGAAGCTACACATGTTTTTATTTTATTTCACTGTAAAAAGTGCTTTTAATTGAAAAAGTTTTAATCTTTTATCCATCTGCCAGGGATTTAAAAATAGAATCATTTGAAGAAGGCTCGTTCCCACCGGGCATATTGCACCATACATCATCAAAATAACACGTCTGTGAAAAACTAGCGAGCTATTAACAACTTCTAACTTTAAATAGGCTTAAAGAACTTCAAAATAACGAACAGATGTAAGCAAGTACCCCTAGCATTTTATCGCACATCTTCCTCTGAACGACATTACTTTTTAAACCATCCCATAAGGCTAATTATAGTGGCAAAACGAATCTAGATATGGAAAATAAAATCAAGCTTGGGATTAATTTTGTTCATATTCAACACTGCAATTAAGAAATATAAAATAAATGTTTTCAAAGTGTTGCATTTTTATTTTTAAACACATTGTACCTTACTAGCCGTGTAAAATAAATGGAGTGTTTTATTTTCTAGCCTTTTTCTGTTTATTGTTTTGTGTTGTATCAGCATATTTTCAGAAATTAATAATTAAATAGTGATGTTATGTTTTTAGAATTGTATATCCCAGATTTTATGCAATGACTGCTTTTGGAATTTTCAAAACGAAACTGGCTCACCCAACAGAGCCAATGTTTATGTGGTTATTTTTTGTCTTTTTTTCTTGTAAAACTTTAATCATTGTAACATTAATTGTATATTTGGTATATGTATTCCCTGTTCATTTATGTAATAAAGGTCTTTGTGACCCAGCCTATATTTTTGTTTTGAGGTGTTACTACTGTTTTAGCATTTAACTCAGCATTGTAGAATATACAAAGGTTTGCAATTTGCAAACATGAGGAAAGAATAGATTATTATTAAGAAGTTTAGATTTAGATTTTCACTTCATAATCTATTGAGTGTGACAGATTGTGGGAGAATTTGTTAAGAGAGGAACTTGCCAACTGAAGTGGCTTATGTGAATAGTGTGTATTAAAAAAAAAAAAAAATCAGATAATTTTTTTAAATTCAAATATAGTCATATAAATCACAAAAGACAAATATACTTACAAAGATGAGTAGAAGTTTCACACCACTTGATGGGTGTTGAGGGAAATATATCCAGCTTGACAATGTTAGCAAATAGCCTATACATGAGTTAAACACCACAATACCTGGTTGAGCTTAACTAACAACCCTTGATGCAAAACTTGTGAGTTCAACATATCTAGTGTGAGAGATGCATCTGATTTCTAATTCCGTGCAATAACGGTATTAACTGCCATCATAAAATGTCTAAACATAAATACGTAGGTGATGTTTAAGTGTAATAAGGCATTCTCCGGAGCTTTAATAATAGAACTGTTCAATAATAGTTCCAATCCCGCAAAAGCCTCCATTCATATTGTTTTTATTAGATCACACTCCCACCATATGTGAATAAAATAACTCAGGTGCTTACAGCATCTCCAGCAAATTGGCAAATTTGTATTACACATTTTAGCCAACCTGGATGTGACCAGTACCGCCTGTTCAAGGCTTTCAATTTCAAGTCCAGACAATGAACGACTTTACAAGTTTTAGAAAGTATTGGACACCACTCTTCTTTATTGATCGTTATCTTTAGATCTTTTCCCACTTTTGACAAACTGGAATAATGGAGGAAGCACCAAGCATTAGCATACCCTACCTTGCTTTTGAAACCACTTTATCCACCGGCGTATTAATGAATAGTGTACATTTTTCCTTAGACACCTCTACGGAGTGACATATAATATTTTTATTTAAATAACGCTCTAACCTGATGTATGTAAATAGCTAATTACTAGGTAGGTGGAACCCCTGCACTTATTGAGGGAATTGTTTAATTGTATCTCTCATGATTAATTGGTCAACTCAAACAACACCTTTTTGAATCCATTTACTTAGATTTAATTCTTTTATATAAAATTAAATGTAGGATAATATGGTGTTCATTGGATTTTGTTTTCTAGACCACAGTTCTATTTCTAAGTTCTTTCCCCAAGCATGAAGTAAGGAGTCCAAGCATTCATTAGTCTTTCTGGCAATGCTTATCTGAGTGGCTCTACTCCGAAACCATAATAAGGCACCCAAATCAATTGGACCACAACCCTAAGGAATATCATCTCCTTTTTAACAATATCCAATTGTAATTTATAGATATGAAAGATTAGATTAGCATAGTAAGTTGTCTCAATGATAGGAAAACCCAAATATCCATTTTTGATCTTCTGCACCAAATATTTCTTATTGATTCTGGGTCTTTTTCCTTTCTAAATATAAGTTGTAAAATAGTTTTAAATCATATCTAAACAAGGTTTAGATACCTTTAGAGGGAGCATACGGAATAGATAAGACCTTGTTGGTAATACGTAAGCATTAATCAAATTCATTCTGCCCCAACCGGTAATTTGAACCTGTTTCTCTCTTTTCAAGGAATGACTAAGGAATGTTATTTTTGCACTCAAAGTTATATTGACTTTTGACTTCTGTTTTCATTATTTAAATTTATCTCCATAATTGTCGATTTGTGGACATTCATTTTATAATTAGAGCAATTGCTTTAAGTCTCTATCTATTGCATCAGGTTATTCAAGGACATGACAGGGTTGGTTAGGTTCACAAGCATATTGTCTGCATATAGATTTAATTTTAACTTTCTTTGTCTTGTAGCAAAGTCTTTAATAAGAGCATCATGTCTTATGCTAATTGCAAAAAGCTCCATCGAATGAATATACAAGATAGGCAACAATGGGCAAACGTGTCTAGTTCCAATGTGCAGATTAAACCAGTCTGCACAAATATTTGGTCCTTCCATTCTTGCAGAGAATCAGGAATATAGAGACAGGGTTGCCCAGTGCATCCAATCCCGAATACCAAACTTCAACAAAGCCTCAAAGAAAAACTCCCAAACGACCCTGTCAAAGGCAATTTCCGCATCAACTGCTATCAAGAAGAATGGAGATTTTTCTTCTTTTGGCACAGTCCAGAATATTCATTATATGTCTGGTGTTACCTGTAAAAGTTATACCAAGCACAAAACCTATCTAATCTTCCTTAGTGATAGTGTTTACGACCTCTTTCAATCGGTTAGCTAATACCGCTGAGAAAGTTTAATATCAACATTTATTAGTGAGATTGGTCTGTAACTTTCTTCTTTGGTCTGATCTTTATCTTGTTTCAAAATCGGTAGGATATTAGCTCCTAACATTTCTTGGGTAAAAAAATCCTGTGTAATGATTTGATTAAAAAAGTGTCACTGAGTACGTGTTTAAAAGTCACATAAAATAAAGTACAAAACCAATCATGTCACAGAGTTTTTCTGTTTTTTAAATTTAAGATAATGACTTTGACTTCTTGGGCAGTTACATCAAATTAAGAGTATCTTTTGCCTCTCCAAAATTGATGGAGCAGGCATATTATATAGGTATGTATTCATATCTTTAGTGACTGCTGGTAAATTACAAAGCTTACTATAATATGCATTATTACAGTTACCAATTAGTTTTGGCATCATATAGACTCCCTTCTCATCAACAATTGTAGTAATTTTATTTGAGGCTATCTTATCTTTTTTTGCAAATTTCTGCAAAGGGAGTTTATCCACTTGGTTACCCTTACTGTAGGTCTTAGAGCTTAACCTTTCCAATATTTCTGCATTTTTCATTAATTTGTTTTTGTAGCTTTATCCACTATATACACACACAATGCATTCACTGCAAACACTGCATACAATACACACAGCAATCTACACACTGCATTCACTACACAAATACACCCAATATACACACATAATTCATTCACTACACACACTGCATTAACTTCCCACACTGCATAACAAAATGGATGTGGGCGTGTTTTGGTGGGCGTGGTTTTGGTGGGGATTTTATTCTCGGACCCAGGCAGCACAAGGTCTTGGGCCAACCCTGTGTCCTGACATTTTAGACCTCTGTAGCAAAGACTTCTCATTGAGCTGTAATACAGTCACAGAAGGACTGTAGTGAGGAAGAAGGAGAGACATTCAGTGGTTCTTTAATATCAATAAATAATTTGTAAACAGACAGGCTGCATTATATAAGTATTTTTACTATTACTGTGATTAATCTTGTGATTATCATTCTGCAATTATACTGTTCTCACACCATAACACGGTAACACGATAATGTGTTTGGAAGTCTGTATCAGGAAATTATATATTTCACCACTACAATATTTTGTAAAGTTTTAGCACTCGGCACCTTCACCCTGTGATAACGGCATCCCAATTAGTAAATATTATTTTTACACTATACCTCAAAAGTTCTAGGAAACAAAGTAAATTTACACATTTCTAGATTACTTTTATATCCGGACTTTATGTATATGTATGACTATGAATGTAAATACTATATCTATGGAACAGTAGAGTCTGTACATATATACACGGTTCACTTATATCTGAAATCAGGAAGAAGAAATAAAAAAGGTTTTAGTAGGTGAACTAGTTTGGGTGTCTTGTGTTATTGTTTTAAATATCAATTCTGAAAACAGATACTGTGTGGTATATATGTTTATCCTTCCACAATGTGGTATTAATACATATGCACTTCCTGACAAATACTAACACCTACATACAAGCTCTAGTGTACATACACACACACACACAGTCACTCTCTCTCCAGGAAGCATACATAGATACTCTGGGATATTTAAACATACATACACAAACGTGCATTCCGGGGCATATGCTCACAAATATTGCTTTGCATACACACACACACACAGTCACTCTCTCTCTCTCTCTCCAGGAAGCATACATAGATACTCTGGGACATTTAAACATACATACACAAACGTGCATTCCAGGGCATATGCTCACAAATATTCCTTTGCATACACACACTCCAAGTCATAAATACAATAAATGCTGGGTTATAAACACACACTCCAGGACACACACACAAACAGAAGCACAAACCTGCAGACCCAGGTTTAACAATAAAATCCAGGTTGCCGGGCAGAAGTCGAAGCAGGCAGTTGGTTTTAATTACATGCAAAGCAGGGAACTAAGCACAGGTTGGAACTAGTTAATGGGTTTAATCCAGTGTTCAGTAGAAGTCAACCTTTAATAATGGATCTAATAGATTAGACTGAACCTAATCCTGGCTATACTGTGGCATTGAAGCATTTATGTTTTTACTCAGAAGTGCCCCTGCTACATTATTTATATTAAGTAGGATGAGACTGAAGGCAAAATGAAGGGGATAAAATAGAACATTGTACAAGTTTTTTTTTTCTATTTAAAAAAGTTTTTTTTTTTTTTTTTAATTGGATATCCTGCCACACTCAGGTCAAGTCGGTGTTTTTGTAATTCCATCCCTATTAAGATTATCCTTCTGGTTTTATATGCAGGTTTTGCAGATCTACCATGAAATATAGCAAGATAAGGTGCACCAATATTTTATCCCTAATATTTCTGTAAAATATAAATGCATAAATTAAAAATGTAAATAATCCATATTTACATAATTAACATTTTCAGAACCTGGAACAGCAACAGATACATGCAATTATTGATTTTTTTTCTACATGTATATGCTAATTATGAATTCTATCCTTCAAATAAATGTTTTATTATTTTTTAATAAAATATATCTTAGTGAAAAGGGTAAACACCCACACAATTTAAAAATAGAACCGTCTAAAGCCTTTTCTATCAGAAAGCATATGTTAACTAATAACTCTTGGGTACAATAGGTTCCTATAAGCCTGGAAGAATGTGAAAATATTGTTTTATGTTTAAAGAGATTTTTTTTGCTAAAAGTAAATTAACTCTGGATTGCCTTTATGTTATCAATGTAAAGTACATACTCACTGTATGCTCTCTTTTTTTATTCATGAAATTCTACTTACTGGATTTTATACACTGTATAACTAAATAATGTATTACTTGGCATGTTTTCTAAATCATTAATCACTGGGGATTTTAAGAATATCCTTACATGTGCATAGGGCCCTTATTAGCCTAGGTGTTTCAGACAGAATGATTGATTCTCCAGTGCGTAAAGATGGGATACCCTTAAAGCCAGCACTATTGTGAGATTGACTTAAGAAATCTGTGGACTGTGTGATTGATTAGTACCAAACAAATGTCTCATTTTCCTAGTGTGCTATATTAAGGTTTAAAATTAGCTATTTATTGCATCCTTTTGGTGACATATATTTACAGACACTTGCAGCGTAACTCTGTACTCTGTACTCAGCGTACTCATATATGTATAGTGTATTGTATTACATTTTGTTTTTCATTTCAAATATAGATTCAGATACATATATATATCCTCTAGGGTAACAGGCATAGAACAACAGTCTCTGGTGCAAAAATGGTGTGGTTTATTTAGAGCGTGCACAAAATCCATACAGCAATCAGTTTGTTCAAAAACTGCAGCACAACAGAAAGGAAAATCTACAAAATAAATCCTAGCTCAAATTTGAGCACTAACTAAACATAAAGTAATGTCCCTTACTAACCAAGGTAATAAACTACACAAATCAAAAATAAGCATTGGTTTCACCAACCTTTAAAACTTAGTTTAGATGCTGCTCTGCACAGACCTGCTCTCTCTCTGCAGGTCAGATTGTATCTGACTCTTTCTGCTCTGAGACCTGCTAATTAAAGCCTCAGCAGTTGCTAATTGGACAGGTGAATGAGTATAGACTATGGAGGATTCTGGGTCCTAGATACCTTCCTTCTATTACCCTCCCATAGACTCTGTCACATATCCCCCCCGCCAGCTTAGACCCATCGGTCGTAGCGACCTTTGACAACGAACAATGGACTTTGGATAAACCATCTGCATTCCCCTGGTCTTTACCAGCTCTATGCTCCATAGAGAAGTTATATGGCTGAAGACTAAGGAACCACCTAGTTACTCTGGCATTTGTTTCCTTGTTATGTCTCATCCACGTCAATGGCGCATGATCTGTGACAAGTTTGAACCTTCTCCCCAACAGATAAAACTTAAGTGTTTCCAGTGCCCATTTTATGGCCAAGCATTCTTTCTCAACCACTGAGTATCTCTGTTCATGGGGATTCAGCTTCTTGCTCAGGTACATAATGGGATGTTCTTCTCCCCTGTGTACTTGAGAAAGAACTGCTCCTAGGCCCACATCAGACGCATCTGTCTGTACCACAAATTCTTTTGTAAAGTCAGGGGCAACCAAAATTGGGTCAGCACACAAAACCTCCTTCAGGGTATTAAATGCCTTCTCTACCTCGGGAGTCCACTTGATCATAACTGGGACTTTTGCCTTAGTTAGTTCTGTCAACGGGTTTGCAATCGTAGCAAAGTTAGGTATGAATCTACGGTAGTAGCCCACTAAGCCCAGAAATGCCCGAACTTGTTTCTTTGTCACAGGACGTGGCCAATCCATAATAGCATCTACCTTACTTTTCTGTGGTTTCAGGAGACCCCTCCCAATAGTGTAGCCCAAATACTTAGCCTCCTCCAAACCTATCGTACATTTGGATGGATTGGCAGTTAGACCTGCATCTCGTATAGACTTTATTACTGCCTGAACTCGGGGAAGGTGTGTTTCCCAATCATTACTGTGTATAACCACATCGTCAAGGTAGGCAGCCGCGTATTCACTATGGGGTCTAAGGATTCTATCCATCATTCTTTGGAAGGTGGCAGGTGCACCATGCAACCCAAAAGGTCACTCTATAGTGAAATAAACCATCTGGTGTGGAAAAAGCTGTTTTTTCTTTGGCCCGCTCCGTTAAGGGAACTTGCCAGTAACCTTTAGTCAGATCTAATGTAGTCAGATATCTGGACCGTCCTAATCTCTCTATTAGGTCATCAACCCTAGGCATGGGATAAGCGTCAAATTTTGATATCTCATTTAATTTTCTGAAATCATTACAGAATCTGATTTCTCCATTTGGCTTGGGTACCAACACTATAGGATTACTCCATTCACTTTGTGATTCCTCGATAACCCCTAGCTCAAGCATCTTTCGGACCTCTGCTTTGATGGCTTCTTTTCTGGCCTCTGGGATTCGGTAGGGTTTTAAGTTAACACTTTTTCCAGGTTCCGTAATTATGTCATGTTTAATAACATGAGTTTTTCCGGGTACTGGAGCAAACACATCCCGATTTCTAAGAACAAACTCTCGGACCGCATTTCTCTGATGAGGTGCTAGAGTGTCAGCAATGTTAACCTCTGGTACTTTGTCTACTTTAGTCAGAGGAACTTTATCTGTCATGGCCATCAAGGCCTCTCTGTCTGTCCAGGGTTTAAGTAAATTTATGTGGTATATTTGTTCGGGCTTTCTTCTACCAGGTTGTCTCACCTTATAATTAACCTCATTGACTCGTTCAATGATCTTGTATGGGCCATGCCAGTTTGCAAGGAATTTACTTTCTACTGTGGGGATTAGTACCATAACCCTGTCTCCAGGTTGAAAGACCCTAAGTCTAGCATTCCTGTTATAACTAGCTTTCTCGGCTTCCTGAGCTCTCTCCATATTTTCCCTGACAATTGGCATTATGGCCTCAATGCGATCCTGCATTTGTGCCACATGTTCAATAACACTCCTATGAGGCATGTGTTCCTGTTCCCATGTTTCCTTCGCAACATCAAGGAGACCTCTAGGATGTCTGCCATATAATAATTCAAAAGGTGAGAACCCTGTGGAAGCTTGGGGGACTTCTCTGATAGCAAACATTAGATATGGGAGCAAACGATCCCAATTCTTACCATCTTTATCAATTACCTTACGGAGCATTGCTTTTAATGTCTTATTAAATCTTTCCACTAACCCATCAGTTTGTGAGTGATACACTGAAGTTTTCAATTGTCTAATCTTCAATAAGTTACATAGCTCTTTCATCACTCGTGACATGAAAGGAGTACCTTGGTCTGTAAGTACTTCTCTAGGTAGTCCAACCCGGCTGAACATAAACATTAACTCTCTGGAAATGGTTTTAGCTGAGGTATTTCTTAAAGGTATAGCTTCGGGATACCGGGTAGCATAATCTAGTACTACCAATATATATTGGTGCCCCCTAGCGGATTTAAGTAAAGGACCAACCAGGTCCATAGCAATTCTTTCAAATGGGACTTCTAAAATGGGAAGAGGAATGAGGGGATTACGGAAAGTTTGGAATGGAGCCTTTCTTTGGCATTCTGGGCATGACTTGCAAAATCGCTCTATAGCAGAGTAAATTCCTGGCCAGTAAAATCTTCTTAGTACTCTCTCCCTGGTTTTTTCAATCCCAAGATGCCCCCCCAATACATGGCTGTGAGCTAGTTTTAAGACTATGTTTCTGTGGGATTGAGGTACCAGTAATTGCTCAACCTCTTCAACCCCCCTCCTCTCTACTCGGTAAAGTAAATTATTTTTTTCTGCAAAATAGGGAAGGGACAATTGAGTTTCCGGGTTAACAGGAGTATCTTCCACTACCTGAACATTGTTACGGGCAGCTACCAATGTTTGATCCTCCCATTGGGCAGCCCTAAAATTTCCTGAGCTAATACCTAGATGATGGAACTCCACCTCTTCCCTTAGATTGTCTACTTGGGAGGAATCACTTTCATTGTGTTCCCCTTCCTCACCCAAACATACGACAATGGGTTCATTTTCACTATATTGCTCCAAATCAATCGTAGAAAAAGGGAAACCATTCTCCAACCCCACTGTTTCTGCCTCTACCTCTGTACGTTTATCCTGTTTTATTACAGTATCTTCCCAAATTTTCCGAAAGAGGGGAAAATCACGCCCCAATACAGCATCATAAGGTAATGATGGTACCACCCCAACTCTATGTTTTATCACCCCTACCGCGGTAGCAAATTCCACCTCGGCCGTGAGGTACATGTGGGTGTCACCATGTATGCATATTATATCCAACACGTGAATTTTATCTACTTGCTCACTCTGAAGTAAAGATCTCTTTACCAATGAAACCTCACTCCCAGAATCTAAGAGTGCTTGCACACTCCTCCCCTCCATATTTACAGATTTGACATGATTAATACCACCAGTACTTGTTAAAGCAGACATTTGTGTGTATACCAACATTGCACCATGTTTCTCCCCCCTCCCCAAATTACATTCCATAGGTTCATCAGTCTGTGGACAGTTACGTGCAATATGTCCAATCTCCTGACATCTATAACACTTTCTCTCTTTCTCAGTCTGGCCTTGTGGCCGGGTTGGGAACCTGGGTACCCAATTTTCCAGGTAGTCAGTCTGTCTATGGGTCTGTACAGAATCTTTTTTTTCATTGGTTTCTTTAAACCCACCAGACTTCTTTGAAGGTATCCTGTTACCTTGCAATTTGGCATTGAGGTAAGGTTCTTTACTCTGAGTTTCATTAGCAAACCAGTATCTCTCTGTCAAGTTCATCATTTCTTCAGGGTCCTTTGGATCCGCTTGACTGACCCATTTCCGTAGCGCTATCGGCAGACTCCTGAGGAAGCGATCCATAACCACCTTCTCAATAATTACTGCAGCAGAGTTGATTTCTGGCTGTAGCCACTTCTGGGCAAGTCTCAAGAGGTCATACATTTGTGACCTAGTAGGTTTCTCGGTATCATAAACCCAAGCATTATATCTTTGGGCTCACACTGCAGGCGTAACTCCAAGCCGTGTTAGTATTTCCGCTTTCAATCTGTCATAGTCTTGGCTGAGAGGCAAATCATCATACACTTTTTGTGATTCTCCACTGAGGCAAGGGGCTAATAATCCTGCCCACTGACCTGGAGGCCATCCTTCTCAGGTAGCAATCCTTTCAAAGGTTGTCAGGTAAGCCTCCATGTCATCAACCTCACTCACTTTATGTAAAAAGTCAGTAACTCTAATCCGGCGCCTCCTATCCATAGTAGGGGTAGTTACACTTGACAGCATGGTTTGTTGCAAAGCACTTGTTAGTCTGTCTCTGTCTTCCCGCTGAGTTTCCATAATGCAGTCTATTTGTGTGGCCAATAAGCGGTTTGTCTCCTGTTGGACCACAACAGCCTGTCGCTGTGTCTCCATGAGGCTACTGATCTGCGCCGCTGTTACACGGTTTGTGTCTTGCTGGGTAGTAGTAGCCTGTACCAAGGCTTTTACTAACTCTTCCATCTTGCTTGTTGTTTTCTTTTTTTTCTTTTTTTTCAGCCACTTGGTAAATACCACACACACCACACCTGCAGGCCTCTGTTTCAAACAACCAGTCTCAGTTTGCAGAGTCGCAGTACCTTAGGCCTCTATACCCACAGACCGTATAAATGTGCTTTAAATGCCCGCATTCTCCACCATCTTGTGACCTTTATGGGCAAAGCAACACAGTCCTCTAGGGTAACAGGCATAGAACAACAGTCTCTGGTGCAAAAATGGTGTGGTTTATTTAGAGAGTGCACAAAATCCATACAGCAATCAGTTTGTTCAAAAACTGCAGCACAACAGAAAGGGAAATCTACAAAATAAATCCTAGCTCAAATTTGAGCACTAACTAAACATAAAGTAATGTCCCTTACTAACCAGGGTAATAAACTACACAAATCAAAAATAAGCATTGGTTTCACCAACCTTTAACACTTAGTTTAGATGCTGCTCTGCACAGACCTGCTCTCTCTCTGCAGGTCAGATTGTATCTGACTCTTTCTGCTCTGAGACCTGCTAATTAAAGCCTCAGCAGTTGCTAATTGGACAGGTGAATGAGTATAGACTATGGAGGATTCTGGGTCCTAGATACCTTCCTTCTATTACCCTCCCATAGACTCTGTCACAATATGTATATATATATATATATATAATTGTATATGTGTGTGTACATGTACTTAATTATATTGGATTATATGTAGCAGGCTCCTCTTATTCCCTTATTATTGGCTCATGACAGCATTGAGTGTGTCAAACCTAACATACCACTATGCATGTGCTGATTGGCTAGATCTGAATACTCCATAGGACTTGACCACAGTTGCATCATAACTACCCACATACTCAGGGTTTTTTTTTCTGCTTCCTCATCCCGTTTTGTGCTTCCTGAGTCAGAACACTGGTACCAAATTACCCAAAAATTCCTCATCAGACTCATTTGGTTGTGCTGCAAAAAAGAGTTAGCACAGAGCATGATTTAAGCAAAAATAATGGGGGTTTAGGTACAGTTTATGATCATACATTGCATAAGCCTGCCACAACGTTAATGTACCCCATTTTGGGCAGTTCCTACTCTACCAAGCTAATGTGTTCTCTTATGTGATTAACCGACTTACTAGGGAAATCCATCCTCTTGGGGTTCTCTTTATGGGTGTAGAGCTATGGGAGTTAGCTTAAAGGGACACTATAGTCATCCAGACCCCTTCAGCTCAATCAAGTGGTCTGGGTGACAGGTCCCCCAGGTTTTAAGCCTTCAGCTGTAAACATAGCAATTTCAGAGAAAATGCTATGTTTACATTGCAGGGTTAATCCAACCTCTAGTGGCTGTCTTCCTGACAGCTGCTAGAGGCGCTTCTGTGACGCTAGATGTGAAATTCGCATCCAGCGTGCCGAACGTCCATAGGAAAGCATTGAGAAATGCTTTCCTATGGACTGTTTGAATGCGCGCGCTGCTCTTGACACGCATGCGCATTCCGCTCCACTCGGGAGCTGACGTCGACAAGTGAGGAGAGGTCACAAGCGCCAAGGGAGCCTGGTGCTGGATTAAGGTAAGTGGCTGAAGGGACTTTAACCCCTTCAATGCCAAGGGAGGGGGACCCTGAGGATGGGTCCTAAGGGTGATATAGTGTCAGGAAAATGAGTTTGTTTTCCTGAAACTATAGTGATCCTTTAAAAAACACCTGACCTACATCACATAAGCATGCCACTACGCTAATGTACCCCATTCGTGGCAGATCCTATATAATAACTAGCTGTGGAACATAAACGGGATATAAAGAGTAAACAAGGGTTACAGACAACGCTGTAGCATGTCAGTAAGTAGCGAACGGTAAACAAATGTTTATGTGCAGAGCCGGATTGGAAATACAGAAGGCAGTAAAACAATCTGTAGCTTAACTGGAATCCCAGTATAAGCAATCTCTCACATAATTGTAAATGCACTTGGATACATTTTAGATTAGGCAGCCGTCCTTTTTAGTAGAGCCAGCAATGATGCTGAGAAATGACTGTTTACATGCAGAGGGAGATCAGCTGCGATAAATTAGCCTTTCTCGGTGGGGAAGTTATAAAGTCAAGATTGGCTATCCCTCTCCCACGTAATAAACACAGAGTTATAGCTTCCAATATTGAATCAACACTATTTAATCTGCTTACATTATCATAGGAATTGGAATGCTCAAAAGAAGTCTGTTCATAGCATGTGGTGGGTTATTTGAGCAAGATAAAAAAAAATGCAATACTATATGATTTAGACAATATTCCTCCTTGCATTTTCATTTTTATAGTAATTTGATACTTTTAAAATCAGTAAGCTTAAATATATATATATATATATAGTCAAAATACCAGAGTATTGCACAATGTAATGAAATTTTTTTTATTGGACTAACATAATATTTCAAAGACAAGCTTTTGAGAGCTTTTTTTCCTCTCTTTTTCAGGTCTGATCAATCTAGATAGAATTAACACTTAAAACAACTGATGTTAGAGAAGGGGAGGGGGGATGAATGGGGTATCATAAATAGCAGAAGATGTGTCTGAAAGTGAAAGGTGCACTATATATATTTAATAAATTATAATTATATATATTTATATATAATATAAAATAAATAAATATGTAAAAAAAATAATAATTTATATATATATATATATATATATATATATATATATATATATATATATATGTGTAATTTCATTCTAACTGTATTTTGATATCAATATATATATATATATATATATATCTATATATATATCTATATATATATATATTGATATCAAAATACACATATAACTAAATAATATATATATATCTATATACATAAATATATATGTTTATATCACTATATATACCTATATATATAAATAAAAATAATTGAAAACAATTATATATATATTTATAATAATTCTACATATATATTTATGTAATATTTTTACATAATTAGGTCATTTTATTAATTACAATTTGCGGGACCTGCCTGACAACCCAGGCCGAAAGTCCAGGGAATTTAATTTGCTAGCACTATATTTAACCCTGTAACTTTCCAAGACACCATAAAATCTGTACATGGGAGTACTGTTTTACTCGGAAGACTTCGCTGAACACAAATATTAGTGTTTCAAAACCGTAAAATTTATTACAATAATGATATTGTCAGTAAAAGTGAAATTTTTTGCATTTTTCACACACAAATGGCACTTACACTGATGATATCATTGTTGTGATATGTTTTACTGTTTTGAAAAACTAATATTTGTGTTCAGAGAAGTCTCCCGAGAATAACAGTACCCCTCATGTACAGGTTTTATGGTGTTTTCTAAAGTTACAGAGTCAAATATAAGGCTTGCATTTAATTTTTTTACATTGAAATACGCCAGATTGGTTACGTTGCCTTTGAAACCGTATGGTAGCCCAGGAATGAAATTGGCGTTCAAATTCGTTTTTTGCACTTTTCACACACAAACAAATATTAACACTAACTTTGGCCAGTGTTTGTGACCAAGTGGCTACTAAAAGACCAAACATACTCCATTTGCAATACCTTGGGTTGTCTACTATTGCAAATGGTATGCCATCATGGGGGTAATTCTCATTCTTGGGGTGCCATACAGTCTCAAAGGCAACATAACCAATCTGGCAAATTTCAATGTGAAAAAACTGAAAAATGTAACATGCTAGATTTGACCCTGTAACTTTCCAAAAGACCATAAAACATGTACATAGGAGGTACTGTTTTACATGTGAGACATCTCTGAATACAAGTATGTGTATTTTATTGCAGTAAAGGCAAACAGTATTATGACATTCACAGTTAAAATAAAAAAACAACTAAATTTTCTATTTTCTCCCATTTTTTTAAATATTTTAGTCATATTAAATTATGTTTCATAGCTATATATTTGATGTTAAATGAAATCCCTGTTTCCCCTGAATAAAGTTATATATAATAAGTGTGGGTGCACTTAATATAAAAGAGGTGAATTACGGTTGAACAGACATATTGTCAAATTCCAGGTTTTGTTAATGCTTTGATCACAACGTGTACATTTGGCTCAGGGGTTAATTTTGTATAGTACCTGTTAATTATACTCCACAAGAACTCCTCCAAGCAACAAATTTGGGTTGATTTGTAAAAGGAGCATTATTTTCTTGTAACACTGAATTTCTACTTTAAAATGCAATGCCTTAGCTGGTTTAGTACATAAGCATTACCAAAATTGACTCTGTCTAGAGGGTGGTGTAGAGTATCCAGGTCCTAACTGGTAATCTGCCACCGAATCCCAACACTAACCATTTCACCATCATCATAGTAGCGCATAGAATCTCTCCGTTTGATGTGCCATTGTACCAAATAATCATGCTCTCTCTACTGGAAAAAAAATCAGACTCAAAGTGCACAAATGTTAAAAAATGAAAATGAAATTACTAAAACAAAATTACTAAAAATGTCGACACAATTGTGCATATACAGTGTCTACATGAACATAAAAAAGTGTTGTATATGTTGTATGATGAAGTGGACTATGCTAGACTAACAGGAAGCACAGCAGTCAAAGGTTCTAAAAGACTAAAAGAACATAAAATAGTGTACATGGCATAGCAGGTAATGGAATCTATTCAATAGAGCTGCTTACAAAGTGATAAAACAGTCTTCAAAAACACATTCGTTTGACAAAGTCTCTATATTAAATAAAACATGTCTGGTTACCAGGCAACTGAGAGATGAAGCAGTTCATTGGGAACTCTGCCTCCGTTCCAGTGTGGGTGACCTGGCTTCATGAGGTCTCAAACTGGGATGTTTAACACATTATATTGTGGTGATATGTTATAGTGATTATATTTTTACATTACAGCTTTTGAGGAACACGTTTGCACTTTCTATATTCATTTTATTGTAATGGACGACCCTTTATATTTCTTACCGAGGGGTTAACTTAATTGAGTGCAGTCTTTCTTGTTTATTGTATTTTATTTCATCAGTATGACATCAGTATTAACTGATTCGCTGGTTTAAGTGGAGCTCACTTCAAATTTGCAAAACTTGGTAATTTGCAGCAAATGCAATAACTTCAAAAGTAAGGATTTTCTTTTTTGGATTTTTATTTTATTTAATTTATTTGTTTACTTATACGTACTGTATTTATTATATATAATATTGAAGAAGAAAAAAAAGCCAACTCCAGCGTGGAGTGTCAATTAATTTATAATAATTGTAAGCGTGGTGTAATAACTATCACAAATGATATTAAAGTCTGTTGTCACCATGCTTATTAAAATGACTCCCACAACAAAGAGGTTTAGTTCGAGACAATAGGTATTACTCTAGTTCAATTCTCACCACACACCTACTCACCACCTTTTGAGTACTTATAAAATTTCTGATCTCCCAATCAAAGTTATATTTTGGATAACCTCTGTCAAGAGTCTTGTTTATTCCTGAACCCTGTGATTCCAGATATAGAAATCCAGATGGCCTCTTAGTATTTTTTAAGTTACGTTTCAGTTTCCTCTAAATTTAACAAACAAGTTCTGAGCACATTTGTAAATGTAGAAATCCCCATTTTATTAGTTGGTAGATTTACCTTCCTCTGAATCATTGTCGTAAGCTTTTCTGATAAACCTGTTGAACGTAGTAGGTAGCAGTGGAGAAGCAGAAAGACCGTTTGCATTGTTTCAGTGTTTGACTTTAACAAAAAAGTCGTCATGAGTCAAGATTTTCTTACTTTTACCGTTTTACAAATAACGTGCAATTTAAAGAGATTGTGAGTAAAACAAATTATTGTTTGGCGATTAGCTTGATCAGAAACGAACTTGGAAAAGATTCTGCAATTAGCTTTGCTGCCATGTCTAAACATTCATTTGTTTGAATGTTCCATTCTCATGAATCTACAGTCATTTTCTTGATAGACTGAAATGAAAGATTGGTAACTGGCACCGGTTCAAAGGATTTGTTCTCAAACTTGCACATCAATTTAACAGCTTATTGTTGGAGGGGTAGGTGTATGATGGAAGCATTTAATCACAGAGAGCAGGGGAGAACATGCCAATAAAGAGAAACTTGACATTTATTTAATTAAATATTTATAGACAGCCCATTAAGGAGAAGATTACTTTAAAATTAATGGGTCCAAATCACTAATGCAGTAGGCTTCCTTAATAATAAAATTGCAATGTTCGAAATAGTATAGGGAAACATTTCTAAATAAAGAGTCAAGTTACTGAAAGTATCCGTGTTTTCACTTAACCCCTTCACTACTAAGTGGTTTGCAGAAAAAACACCCCCAGAATTTTGGGTGTCCTGGGAACGAATGTTTAAATGTATTTTTTTGTTTAAGTATGACTAGAAAGCGCTTTATTGACCAATTAATGCGGTTACAGATAGGAAAATATATAGGTGTTGTAAATAAATAACATTTCTCGGTATGTAACATTTATTTCTCACAAAGTCTATAATCCTCTCACCAATACATGGTTCAATATGCACTCAGTTCTCAGTTGTGTATATATATATATATTTATCAGCCACAACATTAAAACCTCCTGCTTAATATAGCGTAGGCCCCCTTTGTGCTCCCAAAACAGCTCTGATACATTGAGGAATGGATTCCACAAGACCTCTGAACGTGCCCGGTGTTATCTGGAACCAAAACATTAGCAGAAGATTCTATAAGTCTTGCAAGTTTCAAGGTGGATTGGACTTGTTGTTCCAGCACATCCCACAGATGCTCAATTGGATTGAAATCTGTGGACTTTGGAAGCCAAGGCAGCAGCTTCATATATCATATTCCTCAAACCATTCATGAACAATTTTTGCAGTGTGGCAGAGTGCATTATCCTGCTAAAAATAGGCCACTACCACCAGGGAACCCATGAAGGGATGTACATGGTCTGCAACATAGCTCTGATCCTTATTCCCTGGTGGTCCTGTGGGCTGTCAGATGAATCTGTCCTCTGGCTGAAAGCAGACCCCCTCAGATTGCCCCCTTAAATCTCTAACCGGGAGGGAACATTTGTCGAGCACTGCTCTCACCTGAGGGCAGCCTGCACAGTGAACAGCACAGTGTGTGCATGGAAATCTGTATTTATCCCTGCCAGCCCGTGTTCCGTGGGGGTGCTGCAGGGGGATCTTAGCAGAGCCAGTGCTCGACAGGTAGTGCCAGCTCTGCTATCAACAAAATCATTGCAAATTATTTGTACCCAGTGTTTTGAATTTTTGATCATTGGATAAAGCACACATATAAATATTCAGGTTCATGGTAAAAATAATTTAAAAAAACATTATGTGCTGATTGCAGATGTCTTCCAAGTCTTTTTATTTTAAAACAGTGACATAGACCTTAACAGAATAATGTTAATATATTGAAACATGAGATATGTACACTCATATTGACACTATGCAGTACACTGTACTGAAAAAATTTAATAGCTCTTAACATCGATTTTGCATAGCTTGAAACAGACTTGAGCAATGTTTGGACTATAGGGCATATTCACAAACCACAAAGCTAAGTTTTGGTATGAGATAGGAGTTGAGGAATGCTTTGTGAATCAACTGGTCATTGGAGAGATTTTTCAAAAGTTTGCCTTATCACTTTCAGCACCAGTGCCCCTCTGATTTACCTTTTTTATTTGAGCATTCTTTATTTTATTAAAGTGGTCAGAGATGTACAAATTTCATCTAGCACAAGACACAAATAAATGCAAACTATGTCCACAACATGCAATGGAGAGAGCAGGTGATCAGAATTATAGGACATAAGCAATTGTTGTGAAGGTAAAGGACATCATCTTAAAAAAAAAACTAAAAAAAAAACTATAAACATAATCACAAGAACTAAACAGTAATGAACATTAAAATTGTGGCACGGTGTGGCCGCACAGGTCTCCCCGTAAATGCTCTACAACATAGAAGGTATAACAGTAAGGTACAGAGCCACAGAACAGTGTTTATGATCACGGAAAAATATAATAATATACTGAGAATGTTAAATGTAACGTAAAATTAGAATTCCTTCTCAAGTAATAGTTCTGCCCTGATAATAGGTGATAAGTTAACAATCCACATAAAAACCATACAGATATGCAGTTTATCTGGTCACAAACGCATCATTCTCCAAGCGTGAGCTTGACTCAGTTCTGGTGGTTAAAGGGTTAAAATTCACTATTTGTCTGCACTAGACAGGAAATAATGATACAATCCTATTTAATAGCAATAATCTATAGTGTGGCAATGAATTATGATCTCTGACATGACATACCTTATTTTTATATACCTTAATTATACCTCCAGATCGTCTTACTTATATCTGACAGTGACATACTGTCATGTCCTTCCATTTATTTTGTCTGGGTGTGCTTTTGAACTCCTGTGCATGCTCTGGGCAGCCCGAAAGGTAATGTCAGGGACAGAAAAATTAGCAACACACGAACAGCGCTGCAGAATATGTTGGCGCTTTATAAATACCAGTAAAAAATAATATATTTAAAAAAAAAAAAAAAAATGAAAAACTCAAGAAAAAAACTTGTGAATGGATGCTGCAGATGCAGGAGGACAGATAACAATTATGGGTAAAAAAAAATGAAAAAACAGAAGTGGAGTTGGACTAAACTCAGCCTATTGTAAAGTTTTATCAACTTGATAGATATAAAAAAAGGAAATGTAATCCCTAATTTTCCGCATTTATTTCAGAAAAAATAAATAGCTCAGAAAAAAAAATCCTCGATTAAAGGGACACTGTAGGCACCCAGACCACTTCAGATCATTAAAGTGGTCTGGGTGCAAACTCCCATCACCCTTAACCATGAGCATGTAATTATTGCAGTTTTTATAAACTGCTATAATTACCTGCTAGGGTTAAAGGGAAACTCCAGTGCCAGAAAAACGATCCGTTTTTCTGGCACTGGAGGGTCCTTCTCCCTCCCACCCACCAATCCCCGGCTACTGAAGGGGTGAAAACCCCTTCAGTGACTTACCTGGGACAGCGGCGATGTCCCTCGCCGCTGTCTCCGCCTCCGCGACGCTCCTCCTAGTGATTACGTCGGCCGGTGGGCGAGACTAATCTCGCTCACCGGCCGAGGAGACCTAATGCGCATGCGCGGAAATTCCGCGCATGCGCATTACGTCTCCCCATAGGAAAGCATTGAAAAATAATTTCAATGCTTTCCTATGGGGTTTTGAGCGACGCTGGAGGTCCTCACACAGCGTGAGGACGTCCAGCGACGCTCTAGCACAGGAAACCTGTGCTAGAACCCAGGAAGTGACCTCTAGTGGCTGTCTAATAGACAGCCACTAGAGGTGGAGTTAACCCTGCAATGTAAATATTGCAGTTTATGAAAAACTGCAATAATTACACTTGCAGGGTTAAGGGTAGTGGGAGTTGGCACCCAGACCACTCCAATGAGCAGAAGTGGTCTGGGTGCCTGGAGTGTCCCTTTAAGTCCTCCTTATGTCAAGAGGGACATCCGGGTGGATAGGCAATTTTTGGTCACCTAAATGACGCTGGACGTTTTCACGCTATGCGTGAGGACTTCCAGCATCGCCAGAATCCCTATAGAATAATGCTTTCCTATATGTAAATCCAAATGTGAGTGCAGCCATTGCCGCGCATGCGCATTAGGTCTCCCACACCAGCTGACGTCGACGTGGCATTGGCGGAGCTGAGCCAGCACTGAGTGACATCGGCACTGGACAAAGGTACAAGACAGAAGGGGTTAATAACACCATCTGCACCATGTGTGTGTGTGGGGGGGAGGCAGAAGGGGGATTAATAACCCATTCTGTTTTGATTCAGATTCCAAATTTCATAATATAAGATGAAACCTCAGTGTGTATAACTTTTCAAATGTAATAAGAATTAAAATTGTACATCCTTATCTGATTATTTCCTAGACACTTATGTTAAATTAACTGTATGTGGTATTGCATTTTTTTGACTTATTATATATATTTTTTAAAGAAATCCTATCTTTTGCTTCTTTCTTTTTCTTTGTAAGATAATAATGCTTATTCATTATGGAATATTTTCTGAAAGTTATGCATAATTAATTATTACTTTGCTATCTTGAGATCACCTAATTCATTCTCGCTTATCTTTATAATGCTAACACAACAAACCAGTTTTCATCAAAGAGTGGAATAATTAGTGAGTATGAATAATCATTTGAAATCATGATGCAGCCCCTTATTAATGTAATTATTTGTGGAGAGCTATTTTAATTATATCTCCAACAAAACTCTGCATCTTAGAATTCTGCTAATAAAGACCATATTTTTGTGTTAGTTTAAGCCTCTGAGATTTGATACTGTCTCACTTGAGGTGGGATAATAATGTACAGTTTTCTCTTTTTAGTGTTGCAGATAAAAATGCAAGTTGGTCAGAAAATGTAATATACGGAGCACACTTACTGTGTTGGTTTCATATTTTTTTGCAAGGAGTGAAAATATCCTGATATCTTTTGGACCACAACGACCTTAAACGTTTCCTACATCACTTATACTTTGGCGTTAAACTGCTGTAATGTTTTGTACATTATTTAGACAAGCTTTTCTCACCTTGGAGGCTAAAGAAAACACAGCAAAAAGCAATACGGCAAGAGAACCTTTTTGGTAGAACTAAGAGCACTGGCTTCTGGCTATAATGAGTGCGGCCTTTAAAGGAACACTCCAATGAAAACAAACATGTTTTGTAACAATTTAGTAGATATATCCACTATTCTTCTATTGTTGGGTGTATATGTAAAAATTGTTTGCAAAAGCTGAAGACCTGCTCTCTGCAACCTTTGCTCGCCCTCTCCACCAATGCCAGTGAAATGACTAATTCGAGGGTTCTCTGAGAAGCTTCTTATTTTCATCCCGAAGTTTAAAATCTCAGGGCTCTTCAATTAGTGGACGGGGGGAGGGGCACTAGCAATTAGGTGTTTCTGCAATCATTATAAAAGAGACGATTTCAAATAAAAAAGCCGCACTTTTATAAACTGCAATTGAGCTTCTGACACATATGACACTTCAGCACTTCATGTGTGTGGAGTTTCCCTTTAAGCTTCTCACTCACCTGGGGTGGAGATGGGCTAATTCATTATAACAGTCAATCATTTTGCAAGGCACTCTGTGGCCAGGAAAGCCCAGGCAACCTCGTACACTCGTATTTAGCTCACCCAAGAAGGCTTGGGCTGGAGTCTGCAAGCCAATAATTTTTTAGGCAGATCTAAACATATGTACTGCATGAGACAGGAAACGGGGATATAATGTTGCTTTGTTTGCCCAAACCCTTTCCACTCGTACAAAACAGTTGTAAGGCTTTTATAAGAAAAAAAAAAAGTTTTTTCCTCATGGTTCCAGAACAAACCCACTTGGCTCTGGTAGGAGTATCAATATGAGAGTTCAAGCAAATACAAAAGGGGGATTAAAAGAGAAACCTGAGGGATGGGATGGAAAGGAGACAAATTAATATGGAGTAGGATGTAGGAGTAGGATGGAGACCTAAGATGGAATAGAAAGAAATACACAAATAGGTTGAATGGAAACAGAGGCACAAGTGGGAAATAGGATGAGAGAACGACAAGTGATGAGAATAGAAAGAGAGATATGAGAAGGTTGTACAGAGAGCGAGTTAGGGGCATGGAGAAAGAGCGTGAGAGATATATTTTCAGCATTTACATTGAGATACAAAAATGTGAGGAGACCAGGAAGTCGGAATGAAAAATGCATTTACAATCCAACTTCCAGCAAACAGATAAGATATTGCATTCACTTATAATACACTAAGATATCATTCACACACATTGACACTCCACATAAATACACCACTACATTCACATAAGAAAATATGTATCAGTTTTAATAATTATGCTTTAAGATGTATTAATACTGACACTTTATAAACACATATTCCTGTCTTCACACCATAGACTACATACATATAACAGAATTCACACACACTTTTACTACTCACCAGAACGACTGTAAATACTGTATTCACACACGCTGGCACTACATGTATTCACACACGCTGGCACTGCATGTATTCACACGCGCTGGCACTACACATCGTTATATTTGTGCTGGCATATAAACGTACTCCTTCTTTAAAATGCAGGCCATGGTCTCAGCCAGAATGGTAAGACCTAGAATTCGAACAGTGATTTTACAGTCTAGGTAGCAGCTTGTTGTGTTGTTACTGGTGTCACAGTGTGATTTCAAAATTCTGTTGGAAAATATGGTGTGAAAAAAATGTTAGTGCTTTAGGGTGTGAGTGTAATCTGTCTGAGCTCAGACGTGACTTTTCCCATTTTATTTCAGCTTGGCTTGTTGTGTTCAGCTGGTACAAGTTGGTTTCTGACTGTTGTTGATAAAATCGAAAAGCTATCAAAAGCTATAGATAATTTGTATGTTTCAGAAAAAAAATGTACTATCTGGGCAGGTTTTTTGTTTTTTTTTTAACCGGCATTCTGAAATCATACATTCCTTTAATTCAAACGTTTCTCATGTATGTTACTTTATTGTGCTTTAACATTAAAAAGTAAGAGATTGTGTTGCTAATTTTTTAGGAAACGGGATAACACCCTTAACCCCTTAAGGACCAAACTTCTGGAATAAAATGGAATCATGACGTGTCAGACATGTCATGTGTCCTTAAGGGGTTAAAGGGGGCTTGTCATCTGCTAATGCATGGATGATAAAGTCAGCTACCTATAGGTATTTAAACTAAACATAGTGTTATTGGAGATAAAGTAAGGGAGTTTTTTTTATTAAGCATTGGATTTTGTTTTAATAAGTTAATTTAAAATTAAGGGAAAATTGACCCCATATAAATAACATGAGAAATTAATTCTCTCTTATGCAGCGGCTGCTCAACTGTTAATACCCTATCCCTTGGGTAGTGGATGGGTTACTAGAGTTAAAAGGATGACCCCCTGCTCAGCAGGGATGTAAATAAAAAATAGCCCCAGAAGACTATGGGGAATTAATAATAATGACACAGCGAAACTTACCATTATCCCTCACTGTGATTGGCCCTCTGCCCCTACCCGTGAACTGTGTGTGGGAGAATATAATGAAATAGAAGGGGATATGCAGTAATCCTACCGTTACCTCCCTCTGACATGTAAATTTCACCCTTCGTGAGACTTTTCACATAATATATTAGCACTGCTAGTGCTGCAAGAAAAAGTTTAGATGATCAAAATACTGGTCCAGAGTTGAAAAATCTAGGCTTGTGTTTTGATCATTGAGATCTTGATTTCAGGCTGAAATTTGGTTACAATTTTGTCTCAAGCTGAGTCAGTATTATAAAATCTGGATATTGTTAAAGGAACACTATAGTGTTAGGAATACAAAGAGATACAAAGGAATTCCCAACACTATAGTGGCCATCTGCCCCCTTACTTCTTTGGTGGCTATCAAAGGGTTAGAAAATTCTTCTTTTCACTTCCACACACAGTGTAACACCATAAATGGAATACAATATTGGTAAGAGTACACAATAAATGAAAATAAGATGGAATAGAATATTACCACTCCTAAAAAGTTAAACACAAACACAACTGTTGGTGCAGTATAGAACATCTCATATAAAATAAACAGTGGTCAATTTGTCCCACTCATGTGATGCTAAGCCTAATCTTGCAGGCTCAGATTTTTAAGGTGCCAGTAGACGTTGTGTCCACTTTGCAGGAAATCAACTCCCTGCTCCACACTGTTATCTCTCTTAAGAGATCTTGTAATACAGGAAGTGAATGGATTTAAAATACTGTTTCTACTTTTAGAGAACACAAAATGAATAAAATAACACACAATAAAAAGCCCAGAGTGTTTTAAACATGGAGGTCTTCTTCAAGGTGTCCATTGGTGCAGGCTCCTTCTCCGTCTTTCTCTCTTGGATTGGTTGAGATTGTCGAGATTGATGATCTCAGTCAAGGAGGCGGGGTCAGCTGCAGCAATGGAGAAAATGTCAGTAAAATACCTTTTTACTCCTTACTGAGAGGGGCCAGACACCCAATTAGTTATTCCAGCACTATAATGTTAGGAGAACATGCTTGTATTGTATTTGTATTTAAAAGGCTGTGAGTGTGACAGCCACTAGACACATCGTTAAGGCAAAATGCAAACATTACCATTCTCGGAAATAATGTTTTACATTGCCCGCGAAAGAGGCCGCATCTATGCATCATAATCACTTCCTTAAGAAAAGTGCCTACATTGTCCTTGCAAGAAGGGGGTGCTAATTAGCATACATGACCTGCTGTGAACAGAATTAGATCTCTCCACTCTAATCCAAAGGCCTGCAACAGCAACACAGGAAACTATGGGCCCTGATAGGTATTGCACCAGTTTTAGGAGAGCTTAAAATCAAAAGATTCCTATGGGATCATGACAACACTGCTCTTCACAAAACATTTAACTCCAACTGGTATAAAAGCAGAAGTGAGAGTTGGGTAGAATGGTGAACAATGATCAAAGACAAGTCTCAAGGTGAACACAGTAGATTCAGTTGAACACAGTAGAACAATAGAGCATTTTGACGCACTTCCTTGCTAAAATTACCACCAGTAGATCTGTCAAACTGCCCCTCCTGCACATTCCAAATGCCTACCTTGTTCTAAACATCAAAATATCCTTTAGTCATTCAATATAAAATAGGCACAAAATAACATTTTATAACATAGACACAATGTTAACATTTCTTTGCTGTCAATATTGGCCAGTGTTTCAGATAAAATAACACTCCTTGAGTGAATGCAGGTTTATAATGCATGCAAGCCATAAAATTAGTTGCTCGTGGATTGTATGATCCCACATATCGTTAGAAAATTGTATAAATAGTCATTAGGGCTATGAACACTTAATTAGCTGTACCATCATATTAAACAGTCTGACGCACCCTTTTTGCAACATTTTGCAAGTTGAACCTTAGATTTTTGGTTTGTTTGTTTGTTTGTTTTGTTTGTTTGTTCAGTGATTAATGCATTGTGTGACTATATTATAACTTATAACTTAGTGAGGACTATATTATTGTTCATTGACACATGCTTGATAAGGACACTATAGAATATTTCTAGGCACGGCTTAAATGGTTACTCTAAGCATCATGACAATTTCAGTGATATGAAATAGTGATGGTGCTTGGAGTCTGTATGGGCAGTGTTTGGCCATGAAATGCTGCACATATGAAGATTATCCTGTCTGCTACAGGAGGTGAAACTCCTTAAGCAGCAGCATTAGACAGCTGGGAGCAGGAGTTTTAGGGGTTAATAAGAACTCTGTGGAAAACTGGCATTGAGCACCAGCGCGCACAGCATGCTGACACCAGACAGCCTATAGCAGCATGGTTCTACCTCCATGCTACCACCTAACCTCTCCTCCATACGCTCCCTCTATCCCCTGAGGCAATGTGACATGAGATTATTGGGCTGCAGGGGTAAGTCAGGGGGGTGCGAGGGGAGGGGCTTTAGGAAGGGTTACTCTGATCAAAAACATTGTTTTCTGAAAACACTTTTTTTTTTATTGGATTAACCATTTAACATTGCTTAGATTTCATGTTTTTTACCATTTGAGTGGGTTAAACTATATTAATATTGCAGGTGGAGACATTTCAGGACTTTCTATATACCATCTGGGGAAGTGTCAGATTGTTGCTAAAGTCACAAAAATATTGCATTGGTCAAACCCAGGATCACAAACCGTAATTTATTTGTCAAGGGGCTCACGAACAAGTCAAATACAGTCAAAACATGACATCTCTAAGGCAGAATTTCGAGATAATTCTACATAAAGAATCAACCAACTAATTGCAATCCACAAAAAAAAAAAAAAAAAAACCATAAAGCAAGATGTAATCAATTGACATTTAATATCTTCACTGTACGAATATTTGAACTGCACAATTACCAAAATGTTTGTTGATTTTTATAAAAAAAAAACTTCAATTGTCGCTGTTCTGATCTGCCATCCATTTTTTCATTTTCTAATAGCTGTGTCTCTGTAGCTGTATTGAATAACATTCTAAAAGTACTTAACATCCATTCATAGCAAGAGCCAAAATAAAATGCAGTGTAAGACGTGCTGACCTTGATTTATCTAGTGCAGGATGTCATTGAATAGACTGCCCGTGTTTGCAGCCTGCCTAAAGTCTAAGCCAGGGCATGGCTTCTGAAAATAGTGTGATATGCAAGCATATCTGGGTGCATTGCCAACTGCAATGCTTTCTGAATTGCAGCTAATCATCTACAAGTGAAATAACTTATTCCAACAAATATCACTGCTTCAGATTACCCTATTCATTTTAATGAGGCACATTCTTCAGAACTGGCATGCAGTACTTAAAGACCCGGAGCTGCACTCTTAGGTATTTTCATAATGTCACAGTTTTTGTTCTAATCCTCGCGAGCTGGCACCATTTGGAACATGTCTCCCTGTAGGCTATTTCTCCTAATCCCATTACCGTGGATGCGAATGTTTACAGCGTTTTCTACAAATTTTAGAGAACATCTGAGAGACTCTTTGGTCTTGATCATAAATGCTTTTTTGTTTATCTGCTGTATCCAGCTGTGGATTGCAGAAAACCATGGGGGATTTTCACATTTAAAGGTAAAGAGCCGGTAAAGCAAATGAAACATGTTCACCTTGAGAATCAGAAGTGCGGTAATTAATAGGGATTTGCCGGGAAGACATTCCAGAGCTCAATATGGAATAATGCCTGTGGCTTTATTTTAATTCCTATGTAAATGTAACATTTTGGTTTTTTTTTTGTACGAATAAAAAGATTGATGTTCACATAACAGTTGCTAATATCACAAACTGAGCAGTTGCAACCGTTCTGGTTTTGCAGTAGACGGGTTAAATTGGTTTAAGTCATTTTCAGGCATGTGCTTGTCAATAAGACACACACTGTGGCCACAGGCAGGCTTCGCACAAAACAAACTTGGCATTAACTGATGCATTTTAAAGTGACTCGTCAGCATGGAGTTGACCCACATTTTAAAAAAGATTATATGCATTAAGAGAGCAAAAAAGATACTCACCTTTGAAGTTTGCTGAAAATCCCTGTGGTTTGCACCTTCATGCAGTGAGCCATGCCCAATCTATTATGGTGATTAAGTTATCTGAAGTTGAGCAATCAACGGCAGTACCATGTGTGAAGCGAGATGAATACAATTGTTGCCAATGTTATCAACTGCCTTAAAAGAACATTACAGGATCAGGAATACAAACATGATATTTCTGGCACTATAGGTGTGAAACACCATTTAGGTGTCCGGCCCCCTGACCCCCACCTATGATGAAAAAGTTAATTTACTCACCTTTTCCCTGCGCCGCACGAGTCTCCGTGTGGCTGACCCTGCCCATGCTCTACCTCCTTGGCTATGATCATCAAATTTTGAACTGCATTTCTATAAGGAGTGCTCATCAATAGCATTGACACAGGAAGCACCTATAGTGGCTGTCTGAGTGACGGCCACTAGAGGTGTTACTAGGCAGTAATGTAAATGCTGCCTTTTTCCTGAAAAGCCATTGCCTACATGAAAAAGCCTGCAGGAACAAGCTATAGACACCAGAACATTAAGCTGTAGTTGTTCTGGTGACTATAGTGTCTTTTTAAATTACCATTCCTTCCTTGCTGATCTGCTTCTCATTAGACTCTGTGTATGGTATAGGGCTATTCCAAGCTAGGGAAATAAGAAATATATGGCATAGTGTAATACTGTATATACTATAATTGGATATATGGGCAAGTGACAAATGCTCACTCCCACTTTAACATCCCAAGAAGTGCCTTCAGAAATATACTTGGTGTGTCTTCTTTGCTTCAAATACTTGGTAAATGTGAATCTCACATAAAAAACAAAGTGCAAAAAAATAGATTGGATGACTGTATGAGTAAAGAGTAAAAAAAGCATGTATTACTTACATCAAAGTAAATAAAAGCAGGTAAATCAGCCCAACGCATCTGCAGAACCATCATTGGGACTGACTGGGGGTGGTATATATTAGGGGATGTTTGTAACTAGGTTTGTATGTATTTTTATTCATCATCTTTGTTAAAGATTGTCCCTGAGGAAGTCCCTAACAGGGAAGAAATGAAGTGGATTGATTTACCTGTTTTTATTTACTTTGATGTAAGTAATACATGCTTTTCTTACTCTTTACTCATACAGTCATCCAATCTATTTTATTGCACTTTGTTTTTTATGTGAGATTCACATTTACCAAGTATTTGAAGCAAAGAAGACACACCAAGTATATTTCTGAAGGCACTTTTTGGGATGTTAAAGTGGGAGTGAGCATTTGTCACTTGCCCATATATCCAATTATAGTATATTCAGTATTGCACTATGCCATATATTTCGTATTTCCCTAGCTTGGAATAGTCCTATACCATACACATTCTGAATTGAAGATAGGAGGAAATCTTCGGGCATATCCTATATTGCTAAGGGAAGTTATTTGACTTTTTATCACAATCACTTTTCGATTTGAGATTCATACAACACTGTATGTGGACACTATCCATGAGTGTGTGAGAAATTCTATATATCTTTTATCTCACTAGACTCTCTCAGTTCCCTACAGTTGATCTTAGTACTTCTCCTTTATTCTCTCTCCAAACCTATCATTGTAACCTTCACCTGACATTTACGATTTTCACTCCACTGCCAAAATTGTTCTTGCTCTTTATAATAATATTTACGGGTTACCGGTTTAAATTCACTAATGTTATCTATGCAAAGCACTTGTATAAAGATTATATAAGAAATATAGAATACAATAGACAAAGAGTACTTGTATCCAACAGACAGTGCATATTGTCTATTATGAATGTGCAGCAGGAGAGCTGCGTGCTATCAGCTGTCAATCACTACAATAGAATTCTTGTTGCATTTCAATTAATTCAAACGAAAATGATAAAAATAGCCCTAATTAATTAAACATTTGAAAACCATTAAGTCCATTACAGTCTGTTTTTCACATTTGAGAAATATAGCATACAATGCATAGTAAAAGCTGCGGCTTGAGCAAAAATTGTACAGGTGCCTCAACTGGTTCTCCCTCCACTGACCATGATGCCTTTTTCCACAATGAGCAGTTTCTCACGCTCAGAGATATTACGAAATCACCTTCACCTGCACTTAATTTGTTTACTGTCTAACTTTTTCTTGATCCTGCCTACAGGAAACTTTGAAAGTGGAGCTTACCTTGGTACCACAAATCTAACACTCCCAATCTGGAGCAGTTAAAGAAACAATATAGCATTAAAATTCTAATATGTATTCCTAATGCTATAGTGTTTTATTCCAGATTTAGATTTAGTGTCCCCCCATCAGATATAAAACAAGGGGGAAAATGGGTTCCACTTAGACTTTTTCCAGTACCAAGACTAACTGCACTAACCTGCTCCTTCTCCTGTGACGTCGTCCTACAGACTGTCTCAGCTTCGTCTTCTCATCCAATCCAGTGCTTCTCACAGAAACGCACTAGGGGCAAGAAGGGCATGCACAGCAAGAACTGTGCTATTTTTATTTGAAATGCTTCTCATAGAGAAGCACTAAATCCAATGCTTCCCTGTGGTCATCATTTGACCTCCAGCATCACATGACGGAGTTAGACAGCAGGAGAACCCTCTAGTGGCCGTCAGGAAGACTGACACGAAATGTGTTTTATTATTTATTTTTATTAATTTGAAATAGAAATAGATTTAGATGGATTTTGTAAATCAGGATGCCATTTGTAAGTAAGGTTACGTACTGTCTAGAGTCATGAATTCATTACTTTAAAAAAATATTTATTTATTTTGGCATCCCTGACAAAATATTATCACAAAAATAGTTTTTTATATATAGAATTATTTTCTATATATTGTTTTTTATACATAGAATGAACATTTATTTTTTTTCCCCAGATAAAGTTGTCAATTATTAATTCAGCTGATATACGAAATGTTTATTTCAACACTTCTGCAGAACAAGATTATAGTCTAGCTGCTTTTGGCTCTTAATTACAGGAATATACAAAGCCTTTTAAATGTTTATTATGTCATTTTACTGGCATTGCCCTAGGCAGACATTACAATATAGCTTTCTTACAATAATGTGAAAAAAGTTCATTTCTAGCATAAGCAAAACTTTTAGTGCTACATAAAGAGGAGAAAATAAGTGCTTTTCATAATGGTGGTAAATTGTATATATAAATGTTAGAAAATGGAAAAAAAAATTCTCAAAGTGGTGCTTTTACCCTGCTTGTTGGTTTCCAATGTAATTGCTTCAAATAAAGGTAAGCAGACTGTGGCGAAAGTAACCTTGACACTGGTTCTTGGAGGGAGCTGTTTGCCAGCCTCCTACCCTGTGACTATGGCCCCTGTGATAAACCTTGGTCAAAACCACAGTTTGTGCCTTTTTGGACTTGTACAGTAACACTTCGAACTTCCGAAGTAGTTCGAAGCGGCACTTCGAACTCCCGAAGCGGTTCAAAGTGGCATTCGAACATGTGGCGGCAACCATATTAAGCCGCCAACACAATGAGCGTGTTTGGTCGTCGAGTACGTGGAACTCAAATCGGACACTCAACGGTACGAACACCACTGACTATTTACCTTCCACGGATGTTTGGATATTCGAACGGAAGTTCGGTAAGAACAAACTCCCGAACGAGAGACATATATTTATGGCTATTTTCAGTATTTTGGACTTTATTTCTAATTCCCGATATAGACCGACCACACAGCCTGATTCTCTGGAACTGTTTTGGGCATGGGACCATGTGTGCGGTCAAAATGTGACTTTCATAGAATTCCTGAACCCCCGGACTGATCTGGGTGATTTTTGGATATGTTGGTCACCCAGATCAGGGCTATCAGGGTATATAATAATTGTGGGAATTTCATGTGTTTTTTGGGGCTTCATAGAAATATGTGTTTTTCTGCCTGGAGATAATTGAGTTAATACAGTATCTGACTCAATTATCTCCCAGGCAGAGGGGAGAGATTGTGTGCTATGTGTGGGAGTGCCATGCCTTGTAACCTTATTGTTATTGGTCTGTGACACTGTAAATCAGTCTACCATCAGGTCCATGTGGGCATACACCTTGCATGGGGATTGTCATATAAGGCCAAGTGTGGCAACATTAAAATCAGTTCCTCTTCACCCTCAACATAGAGCCTTGTCTCATGTGTGGAGGGGACAGCTATATTCACTCTGGGGATTGCTATACTCATTATACTCCCCTGGGTTCTATTCACTAGCTTTTATAAGAGCTGTTCATGCTATACTCTCTGGAGTAGGAGAGGTTCACCCACTGGAAACTGGATCTTGGTCTTAGGTCCAGGGTGGGTGGAGGACGGCGAGACCCCAACCAAGCTGCGGTGGTTTGTTGAGTCTATGGTGCTGATGGTGTCTAGTGGAGTGCTTGGAGTCCACGGTGAGCACTAGGAGCATCGATTGGCCCTCACACAGACAATGTAATAGAGCAGCAGGATGTGCTAGCAGAATGCTTGGTTGTATAGGGAGAGGTATTAGCAGTAGAAAGAGGGAAGTGCTCATGCCTTTGTACAGAACACTGGTGAGACATCACTTGGAATATTGTACGCAGTACTGGAAACCGTATCTCCAGAAGGATATTGATACTTTAGAGAGAGTTCAGAGAAGGGCTACTAAACTGGTTCATGGATTACAGGATAAAACTTACCAGGAAAGGTTAAAGGATCTTAACATGTATAGCTTGGAGGAAAGACGAGACAGGGGGGATATGATAGAAACATTTAAATACATAAAGGGAATCAACACAGTAAGGGAGGAGACTATATTTAAAAGAAGAAAAACTAGAAAAACTACCACAACAATTAGAGGGGCAAAGGTTTAAAAATAATATCATGAAGTATTACTTTACTGAGAGGGTAGTGGACGCATAGAAGAGCCTTCCAGCTGAAGTGGTAGAGGTTAACACAGTGAGGGAGTTGAAGCACGCGTGGGGTAGGCATAAGGCTATCCTAGATATAAGATAAGGCCAGGGACTAATGGGAGTATTTAGAAAATTGGGCAGACTAGATGGGTTGAATGGTTCTTATCTGCCGTCACATTCTATGCTTCTATCTTAAATTGTGTCCCAGTTTATGTTAGCAACACCTGCAGTTGTGTGTGGTGATAGTGACACTAAAGGTTTTGGATGGTGAATATTTATACATATATTATTTAAATATTTAATATTTTCCTACCAAAATATTTTAAGATTACTCCACATTCTGAAGCTAACAGGGACTTCCACAAAACCTGTAGAGTAAAGTAGAGTAAATCCAGTCTTCAAATGAAATCAGGTTGGTTGTCCTGGGTGGTAATCATTTATCATCTGGAGTGGTCAAGCCTGCTTTTTTCCCTATAGCTACATGCATCGAAACCTAATTTGATTAATACACTTAGAAATGTGTGTGCCACATTTAATTTTTAATATCTTAGAGTGAATAGATTTCCCCCTTCATCCATATTCAGATTGTATGGCACTTATAATAGATAGATTGGTACCTGAATAGAGCTGGTGCTAGTCACTGTAATGAATTGCTTTAGCACTCCATGTGCTGTGGACTCATTTGATTGATGCAAATAGACTAAGGCAGATCCCTAGATGTGCTTCCATGATGCTTTGTAATTTGAAAGCATTCTAAAGGGATGCTAAGCATCATGGGAGTTGTAGTTCTACAACATATAGGGATCTACCATGTGGGCAGCCCTGGACTAAGGAGATATTTACATTCAGTGAACAGATTATATCAGAGGAAGCAGGAGCAGTAATAAAGTAACAATGTTTCAATTATCAGCAACAAACAACATGGATTTATCACTGATTCCAGGATTACTTTGGGGAGGGCATTCGATTAGGGGCTGAATTCTTGGTGTATCTTTGCCTAGCATAGATACGTCTGATGTACTTGGCATTCTTTGGTCATTTTGCACATGGCGTGGGACTTGGGCTACCTTAAGTATACCATATGTCTTATTACGCTCAATCAAAGAACACTGGGAGAAGGAAGTGATGAGGGCTTTCCGAGGTCCTTGCATGGTTAATATCAATTTCAAACTCAGTGTTCATATGGAAGGAAAAATGGGACTAGTCTAGCCTTCGGTGATTTTTGGAGGAGGACTTTGATTTTTTTTACACTTTAGATTGGCTGTATGTTTAGGCCATAAGCCAGCTATTGTAAAATCCTGGGGAGTCTTTTTTTCTAAATATTTTTTGAGTCCATGGATTGCCTCCTCTTTGTATTTGAGTTGTGCCTGTTTATTTCCTTGTTGGGGGGAATTTTTGGTCTTCACAAACAAAAATTACTGGCAGACACTTTTAGGGTTGTTCATTAAATTGACAATTCAAGGTGAATATGCTTTTATTTCATCTACTCTAGTCTGAAGGCCTTGATTTAATAGTTTTGAATAAGGTTTTCAAATTATTTAATATTTTCAAAAATAATTTTTATTTCTTTTTTTATTTATGATAATTTTTTGATATTACATTATTTTCACAAAATCTTATAAAAATGTATCCAAAAATATGAAATTATTTAAAAAGCATTTGCAAAACTACGAAATAAAGGCCTAAATTTGATATTCACTTTAAATTTATTTTAATTTCTCTCTTTAGATAATAACCCTGTTTGTGTTTCATTTGGTAGATTTATGTTTTTTTTATTCTGGTTCTGCTATATGTCTTGGTAGCTAATATTTCACATTAGCAGGGTTATTAACAAAAGTGATAATTCAACGTGAATTTAAATTGCATTTTTATGTAAAGTCAGAATAGCTCAACTGAAGAATAGCTGACTTAGAGAATATTTCTAGTTTGGAATAAATTTGAAATTAACTTTGAATTCTCAGTTTAGTAAATAACTTGGAAGTGAAATAATATATTTTTTTAGGGGTAATATATTGATTTTTATGGTTGTGATCAAATAACCAATCTTCCTAACATTTTTTTTTACACACTATAAACTTTTCCGAGCAGCACAGCCTAACTTTCTGTCTAAAATGTACGTCTTTATTGTGATATTTATTTTGCAACGGCCTTTGTATTTTTCCCTCTGCTGTACCAGATATCATTTTAACTGTGATGTGAAGCACAAGAAACATATGCCCAAAGGTAGTGACCAAAGGAACCCTGTCAAATATGTTCTATGCAAATCCAGCATCACAGAGTTTTTGTATGACATTTGCTGTTTCATTTAATATATATCAAAATTACTAATATATAATTCATGAAGTTAATTTTTTATTTTTTATTTTTTTTAAAGCTGTAACATTTTTTTTCCTGTTTTGGAATTATTTACTTTATTGTTAAATACCATTGGTTTTGCTATATTCCTAAGCATACAGCTTAATCAGTAAGCATTTTCATCATGGGATAAAATACCAGATTTTCTTAGGTCACAATCAATATTAGATCACACATATTGGTATAAGAAAGGCAACAAGAAAGTGAGTTCCACATTTCCTGTATAAATAACTGTACATTCAACTGAATGAATTTAGCATATTTCCGTTATGATAGGGAGGTATGCTAGCACAGATAAGCCTACAGACTAAAAATATAGTTTAATTCTCCAAGTTTCTATGTTGTATATGATAAACAGACAGTCTGAGTCATCTATAATATATTTATAAGTTAACATATCAGTCTTTCAGTCTATCCTAATTTAAAAAAAAGAAAAAGAAAAATAATTGTATTCGTTTTTTCATGACGCTATGTGGTAACATTTTAATGGAGTTGTAAGTTAATTGCTTAGATTACGGGAAATATTGACTAACTCGAAAAGAGAAATAAATAGCTATTATTGACATGGGTTTATTTTTATTTGAATCGATGATGCTTTATTGATCATAAGCATAGAATTTATTTCATCAAAATAAATGACACAGAATTTGGTATTATATTATTAAACATTAATTCATCAACCTCACTAGTCCTGTGCAAAGTTATTATACCTGCATAACGTAGTATTCATTCAATTTTGGTATTTTCTTTGTAGTTCAGAAGTATATATCAATTTATTATATTTAATTTATTGAACGTAACATTACAACTGAGGTCAGATCGTCAAACCAATTTGTCTTATAAACCAACGTTTATTAATCAGAAGCTTTATTAGAAGACACATTTATTGCCTAAGCAAAAGATCACAGTACTAATTTCTTAAACAGTTTGGTTATCTGTGCAAGACCCAGCAATGTCTTCAAGCCTACCCTGGTAGAATGTTCCTTATGAAATTTGAATTTGGATACCTAGTAGCAAGCAGACAAAGTCTTGCTTGAATATGGAAAGCCCATCTTAAAAGCAAATTCTTCCTTTTTTCAACATTCACATCTCGAGACTTAAAAAATATTATGATAGTTTAAAAACGTCCCCACCATATAAAGTGTAGTAGGATCCAGGAAGAATAGACTAAACACCAGGAATTGTGGTTGTTAAACAATACATTTCAGCACAACAGAATTTTTTTTTTCCAATTACAAATTTCTTCTATGAACCTCGTCATGCATTTCATGGCAAATGGTGCGTAATCATGAGCCAATCTATGAATGATCTACAGACTCGCCCCTCTTCTTCTCACTCCACCTTTGAAAGCTACATAGATATTAATTATGAGCTCCACTCATAAATGACTGACAAGAAATTCTTGTAGATGAGTAAAGATCCATGTCCTAAGTAATGTGAGCAATTGAAAAGTTAATAGGTTGGATTGAATAAAAAACATAATGGCACCTGTTATCAGCACTGTATCATTTCCTTTATGCCATCAAAAAGGGTCTTTCACTTTGATGGCTGAATTAGCCCCCCAAATTTATTGCTGAATGCTGAGGACCTTTATTTATTGCTTTCTTTTTCCATGGATCCAATTAAACAAGGAATCTACCAACAAGCATTAGCACCAAAATGTGGAATTTGTTGTTGAGTGCCTGCCACACACTATTTACTTATTGTATGGTTTTTATGTTGTTGTTCGTGTGTGAAGCATACGATTATATAATATATATATATATATATATATATATAAATATAATTTAAATCATATTTTGCTTTAAAAAAAAAAAGAGGGATTTTATTTTACTATTATAAATTAAAAAAATGTATTTTAATCATTGGGTGCAGAGCATCCTAATTGTGGGGTATAACAGTATAACAGTAACTATATAAATGTACACCCATTTATCACCCATTTTTTAGCCTCTCCACTTCTGATGGTATGAAGATGTTTTGCAGGGTTTGGGGTTAAAACATTATTTAACAGTTTAACCCCATAAGGAAAGGCAATGCCCGGGACCTCCTAACATCATAACAACTTCATTTCAATGTAGTTATGGTACCTATAATGGTCCTATAGTGAAATGACACAAGGATGTAGAAAAATATGGGCAAAATACGTTATACAGTAAATACAGTCAAACTAAGTACTTACAATAGCTGCTTACTGTACCCTGCATAGTACAAGGACTCCTAGTACTCAGTGTATTCAGAGTCGTTACCCCTTATTTTACCCACCATTCCTATAATGTGGCCATTATGTTTAACTTGCAAGCAGCTTTTTAAAGTGGGGGGGAGTACAGTGTAGACACAACTTGATCTAAAATAAAAGTCAAAATAATCATGTATTCACTGTATTAGCAGAATTAATAATGAATGTACAGTTTTTCACAAAAAAAATGATTTTAAAATGTACAACCTCCCCTCACTTGTCAGTCATTTGTCAAGAGAGACCTCTGTGTCAAAGGTATAGTTGTCCTTGTTGGAGAATGAGACCTATGATGAATGGGAGATCTCAGAAACAGTAGGTCCGCCTGCTCTTTGTCACAGCAACTAAAGTATATGCTTTTATTTGCTGGCATAATTAAGGAAGAATGCCCTGATTAGGGAAGTATTCATACCCACAGACCCAATCACGTTGCCCTGGCATGCTTGGGGAAATAAATGACCATAACAAACCCTAAAACAATAAAGTAAATTAATCTATTCTTCACTTTAGGAGCTGTTATCTACTCACTAATTTGAAGCCCTTATTACAGTTTCACTTTAAGACAAAACCTGGATATTTATATATTTTTATTTTTATATGTTTTTGTTTGAAGATATTATTTATTAAGAAGGATTTTAGCCTGGAGATTGGTGAATACTCTTGCTTGTTGTAGCTATAAATTAAGTGACTAATGCAAATCTGTGCATATATACCCTCAACGCTTAATCAAACATAATTCAATGAATAACAAATTAAATATGTGTCAATAAATTATGATTAGCCTGCTTAGTTATTTTGTATGTTACATTATACCATGCAACACACTCCAAATTGCATTTCTCTTAGTAAGTAATACATCATGTTGTGTTCAAAAAGCACTCTAATGTTTTGACATTTAAATCATCTTATATTTTCTTCAAAGTCATGCAATGTGCTGCTTTGTAAATTATAGTGATAAAGCTATGATCTGTAGATTCATCTGAAGTGGTTATCTGAAACTGAGTTTATGAAATGAGAATTCAAATTATCCTACTTTGACTTGCTATACAGTACAAATGACAGATTAACTTAATAGGACTACTAATATTGAATTATAATAATTGTAAAACTTGAAAATAGAACTTATTGATAGAATAAACCAAGAGTTCCCTGCTGTACCAGACTAGATTTCCTCAACTGTGAACATTACATCTCCATTCTTAACTTCCTAGCTTCATCAGAGCAACTATCAGTGGTACAGCTGGCACCAACGCCAATAAGCTTGAGGGTTCATCAGGTGGCTCTCACACGTAGGACTACTGGATAAGCAACACTGACCCCACTTCCTCTAGCATGTAAGCTCATTGAGCAGGGCACTAGATCCCTCTCTTCCTGTGCATCCATTTGTCTGGTTACAATTACGTGTCTCTTAGTCCACCCATTGTACAACGGTACAGAATTTTCTGGCGCTAAATAAATAATAAAATAATAATTATAATAATTAGCCCATTTGGACAGTGTAGCATTTTAGAATCACAAGACAAAGATACAACCAGTAGAGTCAACTGCAATGGTGAAAGGAAGTGAGTTGAGGTCACTTTCACATAGTTTATGGAGAGCCCTGTGGAAAGGAGAAGAGAGAGAAAGGGGGAGAGTGGACCACGAACCAGGCTCAGATGGTCATCAACGTCAGTACCTACACACAAACAAACTCTTATAATCACACACATTCTATATTCAATAACATGCTTATATTCGAACACACAAACACTGCTACAACTCTGTTTTGATGGGAAGATGATAGAACCCCAGGCTCCTAGCTTACAATGCGTCAAGGGAGTGGTACATATAGTTGAGGAAATAATGGAAGTAAATCAATGGAAAATATAAGACAATTGATAAATGTGTGATTTCCATAAACAATAGTAAAGTAAAGTGAATTTAAATATTTTAAAACTGGCAAATGATTTTGTTGTTTCATATAAGCTTTGAACTGTATTTTCCACCAGTAAAATAAAACAAAGTGTACTGTACGCAAACATGCATTCTGTTTCATAGAAACTTCAGAATGTTCACTCATAGAGTTTAAAGCAATTACCTATTCTTGTGAGAATAGGTGTGTAAGAACCCACAGAAAAAAATATTCTGTAAAGTATCGCATAAGGATTGGCCCCAATAACTAAAATGAGAGTGAAGAAGGCATAGCAAAGTAAGTGCAGAGCAACATGTGCAGTTAAAAGGTAAACCACATATCTAGAATTGATCAAAATATATGAAACAAAGAATTAATCAACTGAATGTACTTTGTTCAAAACACAGTTTACAGCGGTGCTCGAACCTCAAGTTTTTAAGTGTTGTGTTAGATAGACCTTCCCCTATGTGATAGACTCTTCTTTTCTTTCTGTTATACACCGACTCTTTAACATGACAGAGGGGGGAGGGGGTATGGAATAATTTGTCTTGTCTCTTTTTGTCTCTGCTTTTTAGAAAGGAGTAGACCTAATGCGCATGTGTAGCAAGTGCCATGTGTGCATTCAAGCTTCCCCATAGGAATGCATTGAATCAATACTTTCCTATGAAGGCTTCCGCGTCTCATAGCCACTAGAAGTGGACTTAACCCAGGCTGTAAACCTTGCAATTTTCTTGAAAACTGCATTGTTTTACATTGCTAGGTTAAAAGCCACTAAACTACTTTCAATGACTTCCTCCCTCGGGCTATCGCAGTGGGCAAATTCTCCCACGCATGTAGCTGGCAATACCCTTGTTGTCAGCTGACATTGATTCACAACTGCTGTCCATTCCTTGCCTCTCCTGTCCTTCACTGGCCATCTCCATATATAACTCTACTCTTACATCTGCCTTGAACACTGCAGCGCCACTCCAAACAAGCACCTCAAGGAGGACCCGCCCCCAACCATGGCATACTAAATCAACGCGCTACCTGCAAAGATGCTCCCGTTGTGCTGAACGCTCCTGGAGGAAGTCTCGTACCCAATCAGACTTTCTCCATTATAGATTCATATTGTGTTCATACAGTGCAGCCCTTGCCCTTGCCAAGCAGTCCTATTTTTCCTCTCTCATTAGTTCATGTTCCCGCAACCCCAGGCGTCTCTTTGACACCTTTAATTCTCTTCTTCGTCCTGCTGTGGCCACCCCCAAAACTAACCTTACTTCTGATAACTTTGCATGTTACTTCACTGACAAGATTTAACAGCTAAGGAAAGAATTCTCCCCTCCTTGCCTTTCTGTTTCTCAATCACACATTGATCATGCCTTTCCTACCCTTCAGCCATTCTCCCCAGCTACTGACCAAGAGGTGGCTGCTCTTCTTTGCTCCTCTCGCCCCACCACTTGCCCGCTCGATCCTGTCCCATCCCACCTTATCAGATCTCTCTCCACTTGTCTCGTGCCTTCTCAAACACACATCTTCAACTGCTCGCTCTCTTCTGGCATCGTCCCTGCTGACCTTAAACATGCCACTGTAGTACCTATACTAAAAAAAAACATCCCTCGACCCATCCACCCTCTCTAACTACCGTCCCATATCCCTGCTCCCTTTTTCCTCAAAGCTTCTGGAAAGACTTGTCTTTACCCGTGTGTCTCATTTCCTCAATTCCAACTCTCTCCTTGACCCCCTTCAATCTGGCTTCCGCCCTCTCCACTCTACAGAGACTGCCCTTATGAAAGTCACTAACGACCTAATCGCAGCTAAATCCAAAGGCCACTACTCCATACTAATTCTTCTTGACCTCTCAGCGGCCTTTGACACCGTTGATCATGCTCTCTTTCTTCAAACTCTTCAATTGCTTGGTCTCTGTGACTATGTCCTCTCGTGGTTTTCCTCTTATCTCTCCCAACGCTCATTCAGTGTCTCCTTTTCTAATGATACATCCTCCCCTCGCCCTGTCTCGGTTGGAGTACCCCAAGGCTCCGTCCTTGGTCCCCTTCTATTTTCTCTTTATACTGCCTCTCTTGGCAAACTTATTACCTCTTTTGGATTCCACTACCACCTGTACGCTGATGACACCCAGCTATATCTCTCCTCCCCGGACCTCTCCCCTGCCGTCCTGCAACGTGTCACTGCTTGCCTTTCTTCCATCTCTGACTGGATGTCCTCCCGCTTTCTGAAACTCAATCTCTCAAAAACTGAGCTCCTTGTCTTTCCTCCTCCTAATACTGATCCTCCTCTTTCGCTCTCCCTTCAAGTTTGTGGTACCAACATCAGTCCATCCTTGCAAGCGCGCTGTCTTGGCGTCATACTTGACTCTGGTCTCACCTTTGAGCCTCACATCCAGCATGTTGCCAAATCCTGTAGACTCCATCTTAAAAAATAGCCCGCATCCGCCCCTTTCTTGCACCAGATACTACCAAGGAGCTTGTCCATGCTCTAGTAATTTCCCGCATGGATTACTGTAACCCTCTCCTGATTGGTCTTCCCAAAAGCCGTACTGCACCCCTACAGTCCGTAATGAACGCTGCTGCTAGACTGATTTTTCTCTCTAGTCGTTTCTCTCACACCTCACCCCTCTGCCAGTCCTTACATTGGCTTCCTGTATGCTATAGGAGTCAATTCAAGGTACTAACTCACACCTATAAAGCACTGAACAACTCTAGCCCCTCTTATATCTCCTCACAGATCCATAGTTATGTCCCTTCTCGATCAATCCGCTCTGCCCGTGACCACCTCCTGTCCATTGTCCGCACTCGTACGGCCAACTCGCGCTTGCAGGACTTCTCGCGGGCGGCTCCCTTCCTATGGAATAGCCTGCCTACCGCCATCAGACTCTCCCCTAGTCTTGCATCTTTTAAGAAGTGCCTTAAAACCCATCTCTTTAGGAAAGGTTATGGCCTCCAAGACTAACCAATACCTCACATACCTGTCTCTTGCCCTCTCCTAAAGGGCAGTCCACCTTATTTGATTGCAAATTCCTGTCCTAATGTGTTTTACACCCCACCTCCTATAGAATGTAAGCTCGACCGAGCAGGGTCCTCTTCAACCTATTGTTCCTGTAAGTTTATTTGTAATTGTCCTATTTATAGTTAAATCCCCTCTCATAATATTGTAAAGCGCTACGGAATCTGTTGGCGCTATATAAATTGCTATAATAATAATATAATAATAAAAATGACAGGGCCACTGCACCCCGACCACTTCAATACGATGAAGTGCTCTAGGTGATTAAAGTGTCCCTTTAAGTGATGTAGAAATAAAACTCTTAAAAAATAAGAATGTCAGACCAGAATGCACATATATATCCAATCAGTAGAATAAATGAACCAGAGCAAAATGTGCACTTAAACTGCAACCACAGTATGTTCGAAATCTAATTCAAAGATGAAAAAGTTTAAAGAAGAATAAGGAGTGAACGTGTATAAAGAGACTGAAGCACCTAATGAGATTATGTAACTGATGGAATAATACAATGTGCGGTACAGTACTTGTGCACTGAAGAAGTAGAGGTGGTAAAGCTAAATATAATTGCAGGAACATTATGCCCAAACAATAAGTCAAACCTAATTACTTTAAAAAATGTGCAGTCTCTTGTGCTGTAACCTTCTGTTTTTCCCCCTGCAGAAACACAAAAGATAGATTGCTTTAAAAATCCTGTTTTTAGCAGAACTATAACCTGAAATGG
Source organism: Pelobates fuscus (assembly GCF_036172605.1). Lineage (NCBI taxonomy): Eukaryota > Metazoa > Chordata > Amphibia > Anura > Pelobatidae > Pelobates > Pelobates fuscus. The sequence goes on from NC_086317.1 coordinate 51,328,954, forward strand.
AAAGTAAACCATTTATGATTGTTACTCCACAGTAAATTGGGATATTTATTCTTTTTTAATATTGCAAAAATAACAGGGGAAGATCAAATGTAGCTCTTCGCTTATTTAGAAACTCCAACTCCGACTGTCCTCTATCAGTTCTGCTATGGATCATATACAGGCTGGGACAAAATTCATAGTAGGGTTTGAGGAGTCAATAACTTTTTTTATTAATGAACAAATTTTAATTCTAGTACATACAATGAATGCTTACGGTCCAGAGATTTGTTAGGCTAGGCATGAAAGATGACATCTTTTAAATGAGCTTAATTTGCCACCTTTGCAAAGTCGGGTTCTTCCGATTGCATTGTGCATAACATTGGTTAAAGTTTGAGGCTCTAACACTCAAATTTCTGCCCTGTAACGTCCTGCAGTGCATTTGGTAGGGTGTAATTAGCGCTGAGGAATTAACTGCAGAACCCTATGTACCTTCCTATGTACCCTAGAAATGGCAGTTTTGCTTATTGACAAAGTCATTTCAATGAAAAAGGGGTTCATCAGACATGAGGAGTTGAATAAATCCATGCTTTTCTCTGGCCAATTCATTGTTCGTTTGTGAAATTACCCACGATGAATGTCCCAAGATTCAGTAATAATATGCACCTGCAACAACAACAAACTACTAACTAATAAGTTATTTGCCTGTAAAATCCTGCTCTGAATTTTGGCCCACATAGTTACATGTTTTGTTACATGTTAAGTGTACTCATAATTTGTTTATGCATCAGTTTTGGGTTTTTGGCATCATCCCAGAAAACATGTTCTAAAGCAGTATATGGTAACTGAGGTGTGAAGTTCTGCAGGGTACAGGACCTTTAGGTTCCCATGGTATTCAGTCATTCTAGAGCCTGGATTAATTTAGTATGTTTGGTCCATAATGGCGACAGAGATTTACATTTTTATTTACTCCTGCTATATGCTGTCAGATTATATTCTCATGATGGCTGGCTGATCATCATGGGAAATAAAGTTCAGTAGAGTTGACAACAGGTATCCATCACTGAAGTCAGTTGTGAATGAACTTAATTTCCCACAATGCTCACCCAAATATTTTACAAATGTATAAATTATATATATAGCAGACAGGCATTGTGTTTTAGGCTTTACACTGTTTTTTTGCAGATATCCTTAGTAGAGATGTCCCGAACAGTTCGCCGGGATCTGTTCGCCGGTGAACATAGCTTGTTCGCAGTCGCCGCGGCGGGCGAACATATGCGATGTTCGATCCGCCCCCTATTCGTCATCATTGAGTAAACTTTGACCCTGTACCTCACAGTCAGCAGACACATTCCAGCCAATCAGCAGCAGACCCTCCCTCCCAGACCCTCCCACATCCATGACGAATAGGGGGCAGACCGAACATCGCATATGTTCGCCCGCTGCGGCGACCGCAAACAAGCTATGTTCGCCGGCGAACAGTTCCCGGCGAACTGTTCGGGACATCTCTAATCCTTAGTAATGGAAACTGTTGTTTAAAACACAGCTTTGTTTTTTTAAATCAAAGCGTGGGCTATGAACCAAAGATATAGTGACCAGGAACCAGCCATGGTATACAGTTTCACCCTCGTGGGTCTCGTCAGCATGGCGCTGGTCCTGGTCTGGAAGTTGAAGTCTCTCTGAGAGCATATAGCTATGTACCAAAAAGACTGTGGTGAATCCTAACATGATGAAACTTCCCACAGCACAAATAGAAAAATGACTGCTTTGCATCACCTGCATATCTAAAGTTGGACTGAAACTTGAGCACTGAAACTCAAGAAATCACGTTACTGCAGAAATCTGAAACCAGATGCCTGTCTGTGCTCATTTGCATGTCAAGCTGGGAACTCTGGGATAGTTGTGTTTAGCAGGGCTTAGCAGTGCAGAGCTTAGCTCATTGGCTGAGAGTGGTCTGCTGATGGTCTCAGCCAATGAGCTAGCCCGCCACTGCAAAATGTGGCTCATGAGAGCTAATCAAAGCTTCCAGCTATCTATATAGTAGGTAGTAAAGGCAGTGTGTGACACCCAGCAGAATCCAATTAGAAACCATTTAAAATGGTTTGACTACTTACAATGGGAGGGCACCAGGGCACTCCTGACACCATAACCACTGTAGCAAACTATAGCAGTTATGGTGCTTAGATTATTCCTTTAGGCCACAGCTTTTAACAGCTTTTCTTAGACTGGGTTGTTTCTATAATTTTTGGTACAATAAAAAAGCTTTTCTAAACAAATCCCCATTGGTGAATTTAAATTAGTACACTAATCCTTGTTTATAATGTACCGTATATACTCGTCTATAAGTCGATCTCGTCTATAAGTCGAGTGCAGTTTTTTGACTAACAATTGTGAAATATGCTATGACTCATGGATAAGTTGAGGATACGTTCTCCCTTATTTGTACCTTGTTTCTTTAGTTTGCATTCAAATGTAATTGTTCCCCATCTGTTCGGTTACCGAACAGACTCTATGTGGTTCCCCTTTGTTAACACCTCATAATCACCGACCACCCCTGGCTGTTAACCACAAACAAGCATTCCCTGGGTGGCATCCATTCGTATATATATACGAACGCACGTGTGTCTCCCAAACGCAGGCAGTGGTACATGGTCGTCGATGGCATGGATCTCTATGCAAGCCCGCGAACCCCGCTGAAACTTGTAAACCTGCCCGTTCAACTACCTGACCAGCTAGGAGAATGGCATTCGTAAGTCGACATTGCCCCTCATTCAATGTACAAAATTCTATAGAAACTAGCACTGACCCATGGGTGGTCTACTCTGCATTTTAAAATGAAGTTTATGACAAAAATGACTTATACACGGTATCTAAATTTAGAGTATAGTTGTATCGGCACATCATACGTTTAGGTTCTTGAGAGATGTGTACTAGAAATATATATGACTCCACACACTTATCACAAATATCAGGACTTGGGACTTTTTCCATAATGTCAACACTTGGTTCACATGCCAATAAATGCACTACAATATTGTTTTAAAAGAGTCCATACTTCCATTTATTGTATAATGTTGTTTTAGTCCTGCACATCACTTTGTAAGATCTGCAAAAACGTCTTGTAATTTCTCATAATAGTCAATCCAAAGAATTTCACAGCAAAGTACTGACATTTAGGAGCAAGGCACAAAATGCAAAATGAATTAGAGGCTATAAGTCATACCCAATTATATAATGAGTTTTAGCTACAAGATAGACATTTAATATGAATTTAGGAATCCTAAAAAGCTCACCGAGGACACAGCTCACTTTAAATTCATTGCTTAAATATTCAATAAACTTTTTCTATTGCCTAATAATTTAAAGTATATTAAGCACTAAAATACCAGAGTTACTGGCAGAATTAGTAAATTACTTATGAGATAAGTAACAACTTCAATCTTTTACTCTGTGAAATATGTTTTTAATTTAAAAGTATTATGTGTAATTTTCCAGTTCTTTTCTAAAGTTACTATTATAATAAAGAAATAAAAAGTGTTCATGCATTGAAAGTTTTAATGAAACAAGACACTTACATAGTTCACTATTGAAGCTGTACTGTCCTTTTTTCTTTCTTTCTGTTATTCCTTTCTTATGCCTCTGGTTATCTTAAAGGGACACCATGGTCACCATAACAACAGCTTAATGTAGTTTTAGTGTCTATAGCAGATCCATACATGTAAACACTTTTTCATGAAAACGCTGCTTTTTCAAAGAAAATGCAGTGTTTACATTACAGGTTAGGATCACTTCTAGTGGCAGTCACTCAGACGGCCACATGAAGTGCTTCCTGGGCCAGTGCTGCACACTGTGCTGTATTGACATTTAGTGTCTTCATGCTCAGCATGGAAATGCTGAATTTTCCCATAGAGATGCATTGATTCAATATGTATAATGCTTTCCTATGAGGTTTTACATGACGCTGGATGTCCACATGCATAGCGTCAGGACGTCCAGGGTCAGTTAGACAGCAACTAAAGGTGGAGTTAACCCTCAAAGGTAATTATTGCTGTTTATTAAAAAGTGCAATAATTACTTTTGCAAGGTTAAGGGGCCTGGGACTATGCACTACGACCGGTGCAGCTGGAATAAAGATGAGTAAAACACACTATAGTGTTCTTTTAATGATTACACTTCACACCACCTTGCCATGTGTTTGTTGTTGTTTTTTTTTTGTTATCTTATCTTGTGCTGGATCTCAGTGTCTGAGAGCCACCATTTTGTTCTCCATAATGTCTAAAGTTTGCCTTTTTATTGACTGATAAATTGTGGGTAAATAACCATTGCAACTAAAATCGAGCTCAAGCTCTGACCATTACCAATCACACTCCCCAAAAGAAAACTAATGAAAACATTTAGTGTCTTTTTAAATGATCTCAAGAACATACCATGGCACAGATTGATCTAGACTCTGCAATTGCATGTTTTTGGTCCGAGCTCTTGCGTGTTTGGAATCTGCATAGCCCTCTGTGTAAAGTGCGAATAAAAGGGACAAACCATCCCTGTTTTACATGCACAAAAGCGTGTATAAAACCCCAAGGGTGATATACACAGGTAGAGGGTGGTACAAAACAATACAACCTGTTTATGGCTGATCGTGAACGTGGAATCTATTGAATGGCAAAAATACAAAATATGGTGAAGTAAATAAGGCAAAGATAAATTTTGCACGTGGTAGAGAACTTACAAAAGAGAGATGGTAATCACGCCTGTCACCCTGTCAGGGGTATTGTCCAAATGAAGGATCAGATGTATATGATAGAGACTGGATAGCAGTGGAAGCAGGTGTCTGTCTCGTAGTATATGGAGAGGAGAAGTTCCAGATTCAATCGCTTATACGGCAATATCACTTTTGCTCAGGAATAAAAGAAAATAGAAATAGTGCAGATTGTATAAAATTTACAAAATTTATTACAAAGATTGCACTTACAGAAAATCAGTGGTAAAACAGCATGTCTCCATAATGAAGTTTTGGTCTGGTCTCCAGATGGTGATAGAAAGAGATCCAAAATTGGAGATGCACAAAAACAATAAAATAAAATAAAATAGAATGGACTATAATAACAGTGCTGGTTATTAGCATAAAATGTCCAGAGTGTAGTATCCAACGCGTTTCGTCACTATAGTGACTTCCTCAGGGATGTAGATATGCTGTAATCTTCATGGTTTATATACCATATCAGTTTTCAAATTTCGCGGGAAAAATTATCCGGTCACATGTTACTTCCGGTTTTCGGCCATTTGACTTCCTGTGTTCCACCTTGGAACGCATGACATCACTTCCGGTTTCGGGTTCATTCTGATCGAGGAGAGCCCTTATCTGATAGTACTAATAGTAGTGCAGCAGAGACTTCCTGCGTTCCACCTTGGAACGCATGACATCATTTCTGGTTTCAGGTACAAACTGGTCAGGGGGGAGTCCCTATCTGCTGGCACAAAAGGTGGTGCAGCAGAAAAGGTTTCCCCCCTAAACAACCCTTAGACAATAGGTTCCCATTACACATAAATAGGGCAAAACAGAGAACTGTATGTCCTTAGAATATTTAAAAAAACTGGCATGCAGAACATCATGAAGAACCAATGAAAAATAATTTTTTCAATGCATTATATACTCTGTAATATCAGAATACATGGCTTCAAAGGATTTTTTATATATGAAGCCCAAAATGTAAAACAAGGAATAAATAATACTAATAAAAATAAAAATAAAAAATAAATAAAAAAGCTAAGCATACAGTTCAAAATCCAACCTATAATGTATAATGGAACAGCATAGAAATTCGGAAAGCATTATACATTCTAAACTAAAAAATAAATCTAATTTTTACCCCTCTTTTGCAAGAGGAAAGTTCCTGGAGGTTTTTAATGACCTCGTACAAACTGACCTGGATAAGATTAAAAACACAAACCAAAAATATAATTTGACCATTAAAGAAAGGGAAGCTTTAAAAAACCTAAAGAAAAATCACAATTTGGTGATTAAGGAGGCAGACAAAGGAGGCGGTACTGTAATAATGAGTAAAGAATATTATATGCAAGAGTCGTACCATATTTTAGGAGACAAAGCTACTTACAAAACACTAGAACAAGACCCCAATAAGACTTACTTACAAGATCTTAGAACACTATTACAACAAGGCTTGGACAATAATATAATCTCAGTAGATGAATTCAAGTTTATATTTAATCCTTTTTGTAAAACAGCAATTTTTTATTTTCTCCCTAAAATCCACAAGTGCCTCACTTCCCCTCCTGGCCGACCTATCATTAGTGGGATTAATTCCCTCACTTGCAATCTTTCGGAGTATGTGGACTCCTTCTTAAAACCATTTGTACCCCTTTGTCCCTCCTATATAAGGGATACAAAGCATCTTCTGCAAGATCTACAGACTTTTGAGTGGAAGTCCTCTTATCTATTGGCCACAATTGATGTTACTTCCCTATATTCAAACATACCCCATTCCAAGGGATTGGAAGTTATCAAAGATATTTTGACCCAGCAGAATAGTCTATGTATTCAACAAATAGATTTTTTAGTTATGTGCATCCAGTTTGTATTGACCAAAAACTTTTTCTGGTTCGATTCGGTTTTCTTTTTACAGCTATGTGGTGTCGCCATGGGGACGAGGTTCGCCCCAAGTTTCGCTAACTTATATGTGGCCCATTGGGAGTCGCATCATATAGTGGTGGGATCTAACCTTGGGGGGAACCTTGTCCTATGGCGACGCTACATAGACGATGTGCTTATTATCTGGGAGGGCGATCACACCAGCCTTACAGATTTTATTGAGGGCATCAATCAAAATGATTATAATTTAAAATTCACTTCTTCAATACACCATGAATCAATGGATTTCTTGGATTTGACTATATATATCGAGGAAAATACATTAAGAACTAAGACATTCTTTAAAAAAACCGACTGTAATACTGCTATTAAAAACAACAGTCTACACCATCCATTATGCTTGGATAATATCCCTAAGGGACAAATAATCCGTATGAGAAGAAATTGCTCCGATATACATTCTTTTGAAGAACAATCTCTAATCATAAAAAACAGATATGTAGAGAAGGGATACAATAGGAAAAAAATCGACATAGATATACAAAGTATAAAAACAAAGAACCGATCTGAATTTTTAATAGATAAACAAAAGGGGAACCATAACCGGAGAAAGTTTGAATTTGCATTTATAACAAAATATAATATGCATGCCAAAAAGATTGAAAATATTTTAAAAAAACACTGGGCAATCCTTAAACAGGACGAAGTATTAGGCCAGATTCTACCAAACAAACCCCAGGTCATATATAGCAAAGCGGACAATCTAAAATCTCAATTGGCCCCTAGTCTTCTAAATACCAACAAACCAAAGAAACATTTTTTGGAGTCCTCAAAAACTCCCGGTTTCCATAAATGTGGAAAGTGTTCCACATGTACACATTTAGAAAGAAAGATTGTCGATTTCAAGGGCACATATACTCAAAAAACATACCAAATTAAAAAATTTTTACATTGTACTGCCACCTATGCCATATATTTGCTCCAATGTGGGTGTGGGGCACAATATGTAGGCAGGACCACCCGTAAACTGCATATTAGGTTCAGAGAACATTTTCTCAATATAAGAAACAAAAAAAGCGACCACAGTGTTCCCAGACACTGCAATACATGCAGTTTGTTTGAATGGTCGACTTTCCGTGCCTTTGGAATCGACAAGATAGATGTACATTGGAGGGGAGGTAATAGAATGCAGGAGCTAATTAAAAAAGAAGCAGAATGGATATATAATTTAAGAACACTAAAAACCGGTTTAAACCAAGATATTGATCTAACTGGTTTAATTTAATAATATACAGAGTAACCTTAAAAAACATCTTTCTTCCATCCTAATATTCTTTGACTGCTTTCCCCTTTTCTACATACCCTTATCTTATTTATGGTTGTTTGAAACTTATCTATATCCACCTATATTATCTTGATGTTTGGATATAGTATATTATATGTGTTATATGGATACTAATTTTTATTTCTACTTTATAGATGGATGTTGAACCATTTTCACTCCATATTTGTATAACCATATCTATGTATTTTATTGTATATATGTTATATAATTTGCAAAGTTTTCTATGTATGTTTTATAATTCATATGCATATAATCCTTGAAATATATCTAGCCATTGCTAAATACCTGTCTATGCTGTTCCATTATACATTATAGGTTGGATTTTGAACTGTATGCTTAGCTTTTTTATTTATTTTTTATTTTTATTTTTATTAGTATTATTTATTCCTTGTTTTACATTTTGGGCTTCATATATAAAAAATCCTTTGAAGCCATGTATTCTGATATTACAGAGTATATAATGCATTGAAAAAAAATATTTTTCATTGGTTCTTCATGATGTTCTGCATGCCAGTTTTTTTAAATATTCTAAGGACATACAGTTCTCTGTTTTGCCCTATTTATGTGTAATGGGAACCTATTGTCTAAGGGTTGTTTAGGGGGGGAAACCTTTTCTGCTGCACCACCTTTTGTGCCAGCAGATAGGGACTCCCCCCTGACCAGTTTGTACCTGAAACCAGAAATGATGTCATGCGTTCCAAGGTGGAACGCAGGAAGTCTCTGCTGCACTACTATTAGTACTATCAGATAAGGGCTCTCCTCGATCAGAATGAACCCGAAACCGGAAGTGATGTCATGCGTTCCAAGGTGGAACACAGGAAGTCAAATGGCCGAAAACCGGAAGTAACATGTGACCGGAGAATTTTTCCCGCGAAATTTGAAAACTGATATGGTATATAAACCATGAAGATTACAGCATATCTACATCCCTGAGGAAGTCACTATAGTGACGAAACGCGTTGGATACTACACTCTGGACATTTTATGCTAATAACCAGCACTGTTATTATAGTCCATTCTATTTTATTTTATTTTATTGTTTTTGTGCATCTCCAATTTTGGATCTCTTTCTATCACCATCTGGAGACCAGACCAAAACTTCATTATGGAGACATGCTGTTTTACCACTGATTTTCTGTAAGTGCAATCTTTGTAATAAATTTTGTAAATTTTATACAATCTGCACTATTTCTATTTTCTTTTATTCCTGAGCAAAAGTGATATTGCCGTATAAGCGATTGAATCTGGAACTTCTCCTCTCCATATACTACGAGACAGACACCTGCTTCCACTGCTATCCAGTCTCTATCATATACATCTGATCCTTCATTTGGACAATACCCCTGACAGGGTGACAGGCGTGATTACCATCTCTCTTTTGTAAGTTCTCTACCACGTGCAAAATTTATCTTTGCCTTATTTACTTCACCATATTTTGTATTTTTGCCATTCAATAGATTCCACGTTCACGATCAGCCATAAACAGGTTGTATTGTTTTGTACCACCCTCTACCTGTGTATATCACCCTTGGGGTTTTATACACGCTTTTGTGCATATTTTATATAGTGTGTGTGAGGTACACTTTTTGGGGGTGTGTCTTTCTAGTGTATCATATAGTAAGCTAATTTCTTTTGTCTGCATCCCTGTTTTACAGCTGACCTCATTCAAATGTACCAGTTTGAGATTAACTGTGGTCAAAGATCAAGCGTACTGGCTCCATGAACAATCACTGTACCTACAGACAATGGTGAAATGCATGCACAATATTTCAGTGAAAATTTGAACAACAACCTATCAAACCCAAGAAACATTTAAAAAAATCATAAATAGCATACAAACCTCCGCAATCCACTCCCAACCCTCCACTGTCAAAATGGACAACCAAACACTGCAACACCCCCTAGATGTAGCAAATGCCTTTAACCCCTTAAGGACACATGACATGTGTGACATGTCATGATTCCATTTTATTCCAGAAGTTTGGTCCTTAAGGGGTTAAAGGAACACTATAGTCACCTAACTTACTTTAGTTAAATAAAGCAGTTTTAGTGTATAGATCATTCCCCTGCAATTTCACTGCTCAATTCACTGTCATTTATGAGTTAAATCACTTTGTTTCTGTTTATGCAGCCCTAGCCACACCTCCCCTGGCTATGATTGACAGAGCCTGCATGGAAAAAAACTGGTTTCACTTTCAAACAGATGTAATTTACCTTAAATAATTGTATCTCAATCTCTAAATTTAACTTTAATCACATACAGGAGGCTCTTGCAGGGTCTAGCAAGCTATTAACATAGCAGGATAAGAAAATCTTAATTAAACAGAACTTGCTATAAAGAAAGCCTAAATAGAGCTCTCTTTACAGGAAGTGTTTATGGAAGGCTGTGCAAGTCACATGCAGGGGAGGTGTGACTAGGGTTCATAAACAAAGGGATTTAACTCCTAAATGGCAGAGGACTGAGCAGTGAGGCTGCAGGGGCATGTTCTATACACCAAAACTGCTTCATTAAGCTAAAGTTGTTCAGGTGACTATAGTGTCCCTTTAATAATTATTCTGTTGGATGTGCTACCACCCAGGTTGCTAAAATAACGAATTACACTCATTTTCAGACTACAAATAAAGATCAGGCCCTGCCAAATCTTCAAAATCCTCATATATAGGAATATAATTTTAGACCTGTACCTGTTAGTGTCATTAATAAACAGCTTAATAATTTAAAAATGAAAAACCAGTGTGGACCAAAGCAAATCTCAATGTTGCTGAAGCTCACTGCGCCGGCAATTGCTTATTAATGAATCCATGGTGTCAGGATACATACCCAAACTTTGGAAGAGTGCTAAAGTAGTACCTATCCATAAAAGTGGTGACAATACTTTGGTATCTAACTATTGACGATATCATCAAATCTTGGAAAAATGCATCCAGATGCAACTATGGGAACATTATCAACAATCAAATTATCTGACCCCTGATCAATCATGCTTTCGTTCAAATCACTCAACTTCGTTCAACTTCAACTGCCCTCTTAAAAGTTTGCAATGACATCCAAATTGGCATGGAACAAGGAGACCTAACTGGAGCTATTTTCCTTGATTTTGCCAAGGCCTTTGACACAGTAGACCATGGCATTCTTTTGCAAAACCGTAAAAACTCAGGCATTGGTGATTGTCCGCTAACCTGGTTTAGATCGTATGTTTCAGACCGATTGCAATATGTGGCCATTTCTGATAGCGCTTCCCTCCCTCTTCCACTCACGTGTGGTGTGCCCGAAGGCTCCATACTTGGCCCCCTGCTATTCACATTATTTATAAATGATCTGCCTAACGTCTGCAAATCCTCAACTGCAAACATGTATGCAGACGACACTGTAATCTACGCTAGTAAACCCAATCTACCACAGCTTGAAGCTGTGCTCCAAAACCAATTCACAGAGGTAGAAAAGTGGCTAACTGATAACAAACTCTTCCTAAACACTGACAAAACCGTTACAATGATCTTTGGAACTGTACCTAAATTACGTAAACTACAAAATCAACAACTGTGTATCAGAATAAATTCAAATAGCACACTGACAGCTGTCTGCTCTTTTAAATATCTAGCTGTGTTGCTAGACCCCAATTTATCCTTTGGCTTTCACATTGAAACCCCTCTTTAAACCTTTACCCAAAACTAGGTGCCCTGTACAGAAACAAATCCTGCCTAAGCCCTACAGTAAGAAAACAAATAGCGCAACAAATGCTAGTGCCCGTCATTGATTATGAGGATGTAGTGTATGCACCTGCACTGAAAAACCCACCTTAATAAACTTAATACGTTATATATTTAATTCTGCCACTTGAAAATAACTGTGCTAGCTCAAAATATATGCATTATTCTTATTACCATTTATATAGTGCACCCATTCCCCAGTGGTTTACAATAATACATTTGGGATATAAAACAACAAGTAGAAGACATTTAATGTACAACAAATGAATAAGTTGTGTGTGCAATGACAGACAAGCTCTTCACAACTATATTAACAAATTAGGACTATTTTAGTGTGTTGCCTTTTCCATTGGGAAAATGAAATGTCCGTGAGTAAATTTAATATGTTATTTAGTGTTATTTTCTCCATACAGTTATTACGCCAATAAGGATAAGAAAGGAGCATCACTTTTTCCAAGCCAGCTCAATTTATGATTCCTTTTTCATTTGCAGTTGGTTAGTACATGTCTTTTGTAATTTTTCAGACATATTACACCGGGTGACTGCTTACCTCCTTATTTTTTTTTCTGGATTATCTGAATTATCCTTGGGTATTTTGTTTGCACAGCAACAGATGGAACGTTTTATATCGGCTACCCTTTGCTCTTTAGAATTCCGCTAGATTTAAAAAAAATTATTTTTACTGGAATGAAATATTTCCTACTTGCTAAATCTTAGAACATTGACTCATTAGTTCATACTAATAGATTCATTTCTGCTCTAAACACTCATTTAGCCTTTATAAGACCAATGTAAAATCAGCACCCATTATGAAACTGATTGAAGCTTACATTAGGTGCTTCTGTTTTTTTGGTAATGTTGTTTGTTGCACTTCGACATGTTGTAGTTTCTGGTTGAAAAAGCAGCACGTTTCCTGGTTATTACAAATGATTTTACAGCAGTTCATGGAAGTTTAAATGAATGTTTTGCTAATGAAAAAATCTGTCTTTTGAATATCTTGGGTTATTTAATATAAACAGTTCTGGTTTTTAATAAATGTTCATTTCCCGAATTTCAGTTGTACATGTAATTATCAAATGCATTGTAAGTTTTGCAAGATGTTAATGATCATACTAATTTGTTCTGTCCACTGCTAATCAGCAACAGATAGGAAGCCACTTTACTTACTGTGCATGATACAGCACAGAACATGAGAGATAACGGCATGCTGGTATATGATTTATTAAACTACATGCATTCTTGTTAGGGACCCGAGTTCATAGATATCAGTAGGATATGTAATTGTGGACCAGTTGCCCTTTCTTCTTGTTTAACTTTCAATATCGCTAATGGATAGATAGTCTAACTGCAGAACATGATGTTCATTTCAGACATTGCTCTGGGAGCTTAGAAACGAAGTTGTCACTTATGGCATAAACTCGGAGTCTGCTTCTATTTTCCATGTTTATGTTTCCTAGAAGCATTATTTTCTGATAGAACTTTGGCGTTACAAAAATGTGGCTAGGGTTCCGTGGTCAGACAAGGGCACTGTTTATGAAAACAACAAATAACAAATATATTTATTGTGTATTTAATAATCTGGATATTTGAGCACTATATCACCAATCATCATATGTTTTAATGCAGCAAAATATCAAGAAATATATATTTTTTTAAAGTCATTACTAAAAAAGTATAATAGGGCCAGCCCAATCTGAAAACATGTCACAGTAGAAAAAAGTTTAGAAAAAGACAGGCAGATGTTAACTGAAACATAAGATATGCAGGGATGAAAACTGGTTCATAGCTATTGGATACCTTCCAACGTTGGAAGGTATAAAATCGGTACAGAAAGTGGGCAGATCTAAATGGGCATGCCAGTCGTGCCACTTGCAGTAAGTGGGCAGAACCTTCACAGTATACAAGGTTGGTATGTAGTAAGCTTCATAGGTCTGCTTTCATGGAACAATTAAAAAGGAAGGTAAATGTTCAAGGGAAGCATTATCTATGCATAATTGGGTTTATTCTTGAGAAAAAAATATTTGGGTGTTTTTTAGAAGATAAATGACAAAGTATTGCGAAGAATGATTTACCTTCAAGTGTATGATTAGCTACTAAATACATTTCTCATGCAATGGACCTGGAACTAGTGCATCTTATGCATTCATTAATGACATTGTAGATACTTTGGAATGCAAATGAATCTATAGAAATATGTTAACCAAATATATAAAGATCTAAGTCATCTAGGATTTGTTGTGAGTAATCTAAAATGGAAAAACATGCAAAATTATGCATTTAGGTTAAGAAACTTCAAAACTAAAAATATATTGAATTCACTTTTACTAATAAAATTATATCCAGAAAGAAGTTTAAGAGTTACTGCCTCAAATTAAGAATGATCCAATATTGTGATAAAGCAAGAGGGACTAGTCGAGTATTTAATATAGAGAAATGTTTCTATAAAGAGATGTGTAGGGATTTGTAGCATGCATAGAGATGTACAGTTGATTATTGGTAAAGCATACATAGAGATCCTAAATGTGTATATAAGGGATAAATTAGAAGAGAAGTGTTGGTGGTAATACAAAAAAAATGGTTGAGGCAGTACTTGGCAGCGAAGGTATATGTAGAAATTCAATATTAAAGCAACTCTCTAAGTGCCATAACTGCTATAGAAGTTATAACAGTTATGGTACTTTAATATTGAATTTCTATATAGGCGTGCCCTTCCCCCTTTACCATAGAAAGTAGTCAAACCTTTTTACAACTGATGATAGACAATGTGTTCGTTTGTAGCTATATTGGCAATATCTGGAACCATTACCTTTACCCAGCATGCACTCCACTAATTAGAGAGCAAATCCGTATCTGACAAGATAGGAAAACACAGTTTCTGGTGCGAGCTTTGGATACACTACCAGAATGAATAGCGCTTATCAACCTCAAACAGTGTATACATCCTCTGCTGTCTATGGTCAAATGCTTTGTGTCATCTGTCTGCCTCCCTGTCCTTAATCGTTATCTACTTCCTGCTTGTGCTTTACTTCAGAGGGTGAGTTAAAAAAGACGATGCTACTCATTATGGTCCAACGTTCATGTGTTCTATCACATGGAAAAAAATGTGCACACTTGTAATGCTTTAAAAGAAAATATATATATTTGTGTTACTTTGTTAGATGTGAGGGTTTATAAATAATTGAGTAACTACACAAGCATTGCGTACTAATAATCGGCTCACATTGAATTGTAATCCTCTACGGAGCAGTGAAGGGACTTACATACCATTAAATAAAACATATATTTGATTATTTGATTGATTGAATTAATTAATTGATTACAATCCTTCACCTATAATAGAATCAGTTAGAAACAATTCAAAACAAGTCAACTATTTTTCTTTTTCTTCCACATAAATGTGATTTAAAAAAAAAATAATTATTTCCTTTACAAACTCAGCTAATATATATTTCAGGATCCAAGGACTCAAACTATCGCTAAGGTCCGATTTTCTCCAAGTTAAAGTCCTTTGTCTGATCCTAGAGGAATGTTAATACAACTAAACAGCCAGTGATTGACCTTCCTGGATGAATGAAAGCAACATTACAATACATATTTTCTTCTTTTAAAAATGTGTATGTTGTTTGTATCCATTTACAATTATCAAAATCTTTAAAGCCACAATTGTGTTAATACTAAGATGTAGCTGGAATTATTATGGTTTTATAATCAGAAAGTAATGGTGTACAAAAAAGATGTAACACAATCTAATACCAATGTCTTCATAGTTATACCATAAAAGCTAAATATGTATAATGCACACACTCCAAAAGGAATATTACTCACAACGGAGAGTGATATATACCTCCACTCCACACTGTTGCGCCTCTTGAGGATCAGATCCGTAAACAGTGTTGGATCCTAAATCCCGTTGCTCTCATCCATTTCAAACAAGGAAAGCTGTTCCGACAACAAACAAATCTTTATCAAGCTTAAAAACCGTATATAGCGAAAGATTGTCAATTCTGATAACTATATTATTAAGCACCGTATTGTAGCTAGCAAACTGTCTTCGCTAATGGCGCACACGCTCCTTTCGCATTAGTGTGGTGACGTGTCACGAAACGCATTTTGACCCTACCCCTTGGCTTTGTCAAGCGTTTCACACCCTCCTTCCTCGTGAGAAGGATACATTACAAAGGACATATACAGAGATATTAAAGGAATTTTATTTTGGAGAATACACGTGCTTGATGGGGAAGTATAAAGGATAACTAATTTGGGGCTCTATCTGCTATACATAAATAACTAACCATAGATATCTAAAAAGGTAAAAATACTATATTTCCAACCCATCTAAAAAGGGGGACAAAACCTCGGGGCAGATCACCTAAACTATTAAAAATATATATGCAAACTATAAATTTTTTTTTAAAAATGCATGAAATCACAATAACGTGTAAAAAAAGGTTCCATTTTTTTTTTTTAATAAAAATATCAGAGTTCAAAATCTATGTTTAAACCAGTATATGTTAGTGTTTCCAAATAATAAATAAATCTAATTTCTTAGTGGATAATCTTTTTAATAAAATCTCCTCCTCTCTAATTTTTGTTAAATTATTTAATTTTAGTCCACTTTTTGTTTAATTATTACATTTTAGTCCACTTGGGTCCTGATAATGAATTTTTTAAAAAATGTTCTGAAATGCTGTGCTTGTCATAATAACATATACAGAGGGTTCCCAGCGCCTTTGGCAAAGAACTGTATCGGTGTTCCCCCACCCACCCCCCGCCCTCCCCCCATCATGAAAAAACAAAAACTTTATGTTTTTAGATAAAAGTTTTCCACCATTTAAAGAAGAGCTAAATAAATATATCTAGCATTATATTTTGGTTATATAAGGTTCCTGAGGATTCTTAGTCCTGCCTGTCACGCAAAGCTCCCCCTCTCTATATGAAACCACTACAAGAAGAACTCCATCAGCTAATGCACATGAAATCACAAATCTTTGTATAAAATGCTTTCCCAATAATGCCAATAATTGGGTTTGCTCTAATAAATCTGTGTTATCAGCCTCAAATCATAAATATATCTTTACACTTGTGTGATGATGGTGATGTGCCGGTGGAATGCCTGTCACCATATTGCAAGCATAACACAGGCACATCACACCTTATGACAAGCCTAACACAGGCCATTCTACTTTATTGCAAGTACAACATAGGAAAATCACATCTTTTTACAAGCATAACACAGGGACATCACACCATATCATTGTCGGACTGGGGATAAAGCCCTGGAAATAAACTACGCATTTGTATGGGGAACATTTTAGGTTCGGTTCGACATTCCAAAATTCGGAATTTTCAAAATTCGGGACTTCGGCAATTCGGCACTTCAACAGTTCGGAACTTCGGCACTTCAACACTTCGGAACTTCGGAACTTCGGCAGTTTGACATTTAGGAAATTTGGCATTTTTGGAACTTCGGAACTTCGGCACTTCGGCACTTCGGAACTTCGGCAACTTCAGCACTTCGACACTTCGGAACTTCGGCATTTCAGAACTTTGGAATTTCGGGACTTCGGCACTTCTATTGCAGCCGCTTAGTAGATAACTCCCTAATTCCCACGGTATTAGGGAGTTATCTACCAAAAGGCTGAAAGACCTAAATTGGTCTTTCAGACAAATTTACTAATACTAAGTAAAAATGACTTAGTATTAGTAAATTTTGCCCCTACTCGCTATACCACTTGTAGGGGCATGTCTAGTAAACAGTGAGCAGCCTGTGGCACTAAAGGAAAATGATTGGGGGGACCTATTGTCCTCCCCCCGGCCCCCACCCCTGAGCGGTGGGTGGGGGCCCTAAATACTACTAAGAGGGGGACCTAATGTCCTCCCCCTTGGCCCCCACCCCTGAGCGGCGGGTGGGGGCCCTAAATTTGTATAAGGGGGACCTAATGTCCTCCCCCCTGGCCCCCACCCCTGAGCGGTGGGTGGGGGCCCTAAATATTAATAGGGGGGACCTAATGTCCTCCCCTGGCCCCCACCCCTGAGTAGTGGGTGGGGGCCCTACAGTAAAATAAGGCGGGGGGACCTAATGTCCTCCCCCCTGGCCCCCACCCCTGAGCGGCGGGTGGGGGCCCTAAATCCTAAAAAGGGGGGACCTAAGGTCCTCCCCCCTTGCCCCCGCCCTTGAGCGGCGGGTGGGGTCCCTAAATACTAATAACGGGGGGACCTAATGTCCTCCCCCCTGGCCCCCACCCCTAAGCGGTAGGTGGGGGCCCTAAATACCAATGGGGGACCTATTGTCCTCCCCCCGGCTCCCACCCCTGAGCGGCGGGTGGGGGCCCTAAATACTAATAAAGGGGGGACCTATTGTCCTCCCCCCAGACCCCCACCCCTGAGCGGCGGGTGGGGGCCCTAAATACTAATAAAGGGGGGACCTAATGTCCTCCCCCTTGCCCCCACCCCTGAGCGGTGGGTGGGGGCCCTAAATACTAATAACGGGGGGACCTAATGTCCTCCCCCCTGGCCCCCACCCCTGAGCGGTGGGTGGGGGCCCTAAATACCAATGGGGGGACATATTGTCCGCCCCCCGGCCCCCACCCCTGAGAGGCGGGTGGGGGCCCTAAAAAAAATCCCTCCCCAGGTCCCCCCCTTTATTAGTATATTGTGCCCCCACCCACCGCTCAGGGGTGGGGGCCAGGGGGAAGGACATTAGATTCCCCCTTTATTAGTATTTAGGGCCCCCACCCACCCCTCAGGGGTGGGCGCCAGGGGGGAGGACATTAGGTCCCCCCCTTTATTAGTATTTAGGGCCCCCACCCGCCACTCAGGGGTGGGGGCCAGGGGGAGGACATTAGGTCCCCCCCTTTATTAGTATATAGGGCCCCCACCCACCGCTCAGGGGTGTGGACCAGGGGGAGGACATTAGGTCTTAGGTCCCCCCCTTTATTAGTATTTAGGGCCCCCACCCGCCGCTCAGGGGTGGGGGCCAGGGGGGAGGATCTTAGGTCCCCCCCTTTTTAGGATTTAGAGTCCCCATCCACCGCTCAGGGGTGGGGGCCAGGGGGGAGGACATTAGGTCCCCCCCCTTTATTAGTATTTAGGGCCCCCATCCGCCGCTCAGGAGTGGGGGCCAAGGAAAAGGACATTAGGTCCCCCCCTTATTTTACTGTAGGGCCCCCACCCACTGCTCAGGGGTGGGGGCCAGGGGGGAGGACATTAGGTCCCCCCCTTATTATAATTTAGGGGTGGGGGCTCAGGGGTGGGGGCTCGGGAAGGGGGCCTTTTTTTTTTAACAGTGAGCAGCCACAGGCTGCTCACTGTTTAAAAGACATGCCCCTTCTCGCGGTATAGCGAGTAGGGGCATAATTTACTAATACTAAGTAATCGTTACTTAGTATTAGTAAATTTGGCTGAAAGACCAATTTAGGTCTTTCAGCCTTTTAGTAGATAGCTCCCTAATGCCGTGGGAATTAGGGAGTTATCTACTTATTCATTCCTGTCATTACATTGACTGGCCAAGTAACTTACATTTTATATGAATGTATGTTACTTGATTGTTGTAAGTGTTGCAAATGCTTACAGCTGAATCCTGGCTATGTTTGTATACTTTTTATTTAAAATTGTATACAATGTCAAATTTTTCTTCTTTCACTCGGTAAGTACATTAGTACTTAGGCAATACTGTGCTTCGGAACTTCGGCACTTCGGCACTTTGACACTTCGGAACTTCGGCACTTCGGAACTTCGGCAACTTCGGAACTTCGGCACTTCAGCACTTCGGAACTTCGGCACTTCGGCAGTTCAACACTTCGGAAATTCGGCATCTTCGGAACTTCGGAACTTCAGCACTTCGGGACTTCAGCAATTCGGACATTCGGAAGTACCCGAATGTCCGAATTGGCCGAAATTCGTCCGAATTCATATTCGGACCGAAACAAATTGCACGTGTCTAAAATAAACACAGGCCCATAGCATTGCATCATTATACCAGCCCCCATTATATTCATGTTCACTAAATGCATTTTAAAGTACATTTGAAGAGTGTATTGTTATTTATAGATACGACTGATATATATACCCCTTCCCAAGGCAATATATTTCACCGGTATTTACACAAGGTTATACCTCACACATTTTCTTGATATATACCCGATGCCAGTGCCATCTTAACAACATTTATGGGCCCCTGGGAAATGCAGTGCTCTGAGGCCCTGCCTACACACAACTTACAGGGATACAAATTAAAATTGTAGATATATTTAAGCCTATATTTATTAGTATCTCCAACAAATGCAATACATACATACAATACATGCACACAGACTGCTGAACACACTCACACACTGACTGCTGAATACATACACACACCTACTGCTGAATACACACAAACATAGACTGCTGAATACACACACAGACTGCTAAATATACACACAGACAGACTGCTGAATACACACACAGACAGACTGCTGAATACATACACACAGTCTGCTGAATACACACAAACACATACACACACACACACACAAACTGCTGAATACACACACTGCTGAATACACATACAGACAGACTGCTGAATACTCACACACAGATAATTCTGAGTATACACAGGCTGCTGAATACATACACACAGTCTGATAACTATACACACAAACACACACACAGACTGCTGGATACACACAGACAGACTGCTGAATACACACACACAGTCTGCTGAATACACACACACAGTCCGCTGAATACACACACACACATACTGCATTGAGGGGTGAAGTGTATGTGTTTGTGTGTGGGTGCTGTGTGTCTGTGGGGGGAGTGCTGTGTGTGAGGGGTGCTATGTGTGTGAGGAATGCTGTCTATGTTGGGGGGAGGTAAAGGTGTGTATAAAAGACTAAAGAGGACGTGAACGGACAGATCTGAGGAAGCCGTGAGTACGGCGAAACGCGTCATCACGCAAATTACGCACCACGTGTTACGCACGATTGGAAGCCCCTCCTCCCGGAAGTCGGAATCAGCAATAGCGGCGAAAACAGCGGCGGAATACTAAGGGACTTGTCGACACCCCAAAGTATACACGACCCATTCCGTTTGACTATACATTGTCTGCAGAGGAAGGTGGAGTACCCGTGCTGAGTTGGGCATTAAAATACATGAAAAGAATCTTTTGTCCGTGCTGTCTTTTTCCTTAAAGGAAATATTTGAAGAAGCTGATACAGCTAGAGCAGGCTTTTACTGCTCTATCTTTGTGAGTGAAAATTTTCTAAAAACACCGTATTAATACGTTTTTTAAATAGATTTACACTATTATTGTTTCTTATCTCTCCCTTTTATATGTTCATTGCTATTGGAGAGGACGCATATATGTATGTATAAATTCGTTTAACACTTTAAGTGCACTCTTTAAATTTTTGCACTTTATCACATATTGCACATTTGGCACTTTTGAGATTTTGGTCTTAAAGACACAGCGCACCTTTATTTGGAATTGTTTTATATTGTAAGAGTGTTGTGTTGGAGCTTTACACTTTTTAAGGTGCAGCTTTTTCTATGTTATAGATTTCTTGATATTTGTATTTAGATTTTAAGACAATGTTTACTAGCGCCTATTTTTACTTGTTTTTGGTGTATTTATCTTATGTTGGGGGGGGTGCTGTGTGTGAGGAGTGCTGTGTGTGTGGCATGCTGTGTGTATGGGGTTGCTGTATGTGTGTGAGGAGTGCTGTGTGTATGTGTTTGTGTGCTATGTGTGTGTGTGTGTGTGTGTGTGCGGGTGTGTATGTGTGGGGGATGCTGTGTGTGTGTGTGTGGGGTGTATGTGTGTGTGGGGGGGTGCTGTGTGTGTGTTTGGAGTGCTGTGTGTGTGGGGGGGTGCTGTGTGTGTGTGTTGCAGAGCTTGAGGGGTGCAGGTAGAAAATGTGTTGTTTTTTTAATAATCATATACATTAATAAAATCTTAATCCCATTAATATTTGGCTGTATGAGTGTATTGGGGACTGCATGTGATGTACTGGGGTGTCTAGGTGTAATGGGGACTGTGTATTGAGCTGTCTGAGTGTAATGGTTACAGTATGTGTGTCACATATTTGGCTGTCTGAGTGTAATGGGGACTGCATGTGATGTATTGGGTCGTCTTTGTGTGATATGAATATTTTGTGTGTGATATTGGACTGTGTACATGTGATAGAAACTGTGTGTTAGCACAGGGATGGCTCTGTGTGATGAGAATGTGTATGATCATTTTGTGCTGTCAATGTGTGATGGGGACAGCTTGTGTTTGTGATGGTTTTGTGCTGGCTGTGTACGATGCGACTGTGTTTATCTTAGTAATAACCTGATGAGTAGATAGAATAATGTAACTAGTTATTTCTGCTGCCTTTGACCTGTATGAAAGTTGGTGAATCATAGAGTAAAACAAACAAAAATGACTTGTTTCATTCTCACACAATATGTAATCTGGGTGCATACATATCATATATTTAAAAGCTTCACTTCAAGTTACTTACTGTCTCAGTTGTAATGCCACTGTCTAGAGTGTCCACTCGCTCCCACAGTCTGTCTGCAAACTGCAGTTTCAGCCAGTTAGGTAAGGTGTCACACCTTAGGTGTAGCTGCACTATCCGCTACGCTCGCTCCATAGTACCCCTGCAATCTCCAGGCAGGGTAAGGTGTTGCTGCACTCTCCGCTACGCTTGCTTCCATCCCCCTTCCATCCATGTCTCTTCATCCTTTCCTTCCATCCATGTCTCTGTTCCCCTTCCATCCATATCTCGCTCCACCCTTCATCTATATCTCACTCATCCATGTCTCTCCCCAAATGCCATCCCTCTGTTCATTTTCCATGTCTCTCCTCCCTTCCATCCACGTCCCCCCATTTCATTCATATCTCGCTCCCATCCATATCTCTCCCCCATGTCCCACTCCATGTCTGTCTCCTTCCCATGTCCTCCTGCCATGTCTCCCTCTCATGTCTCTTGCCTCATATCCATATCCTCCTCCCGTCCCCATACCTTCCATGTCACTCTCCCCCATGTCCCCCTCCCATCCATGTTTATCACACCCTCATGTCCCCAACCCATCCATGTTACTCTCCCCCTCATGTTCCCCTCCCATCCATGTCACTCACGCCCTCATGTCCCCCTCTCATCCATGTCACTTTCCCCCTCATGTCCCCCCCATCCATATCACTCTCCCCATCATGTCCCCCTCTCATCCATGTCACTCTAACGTCCCCCTCCCAATCATATCTCACTCCCCCCATGTCCCCCTCCCATCCATGTCTCTCTCCTCTCATGTGCCCCACCCATCCCTGTCTCTCTCCCCCAAGCCCTCCTTCCATTCATGTCTCTCTCCCCCATATCCCCAACCCATCCATGTCTCTCCCCCCTCATTCCCCCACCCATCCATGTCTCTCTCTTTCTCATGTCCCCCACCCATCCATGTTTTTCTCCCCCGTGGCCGCCACCCATGTATCTTCCTCCCTCATGTCCCTCACCCATCCATGCCTCTCTCCTCCTCATGGTCCCCACTCATTCATGCCCCCCTCCCATTCATGTCACTCTCCCCATGTCCCATCCCATGTCTCTCTCCCCCATGAACCCCTCCCATTTCTCTCTCCCCATGTCTCTTTCCCCATGCCTCCATCCCATGTCTCTCTCCCCCATTCCCTCTCCCATGTCTCTCTCCCCCATGCCCCATCCATGTCTCTCTCCTCTTCATGTCCCCCACACATCCATATCTCTCCCCCCTCACGTTCCCCACCCATCCATTTCTTTCTCCTCCTCATGTCCCCCTCCCATTCATGTCACTCTCCCCATGCTCCCCTCCCATATCTCTCTTTCCACCATTCCCCCCTCCCATGTCTCTCTCTCCCCATGCACCCCTGCCCTACATGTCACTCACCATTATTCATCTCTTCTCTTATTCCTGTTTTTACAAATCATATTTCTATTCTCCTTTAGCAAATATTTTTGTGGAATCTTAGTGACCTCCTTGAACACTTTGTCAAGGATATCATCTGGATAATTATTTTCTTTGAATCTCTCAAGCTGTTCCATAATCTGTATATTTAAAAAAAAAAAAACTTTCTCATCACTGCATTTCCTTTTAAAATACAAGAGTTGTCCATTTGGTGTGGTATTTAATATCAGAGAGTCCAATACTATTTAGGACACATACATTTACTTCTACTTTTTAAAATGGGTTTAAATGAGTTTTAGTTTTTTGCCTACTAAATACATCTTTAAATCTAAAAACTCATCATTACTTACATTATCTTAAAAAAAAAAAAAAATCACACAAATCTTGCTCAGTTCCATGCAATATAAAATCATATCATCTATGTAATGGTGATAGTGAAGTAGTTAACAGTCTCAGTCGTGTGGCCAATGGATAAAAAACAACAACCTTTCTCAATGTGTCATAAATAGATTCAAATAAATGCTTCCCATTGCCTTTCCCTGTTTTTGTAGGTAAAACTAAGGATCAAAACAAAAGTAATTATTGTTTAAAGTCAACTTTATATCTTCCAATATTTTTTTTTTAAAATCATATGTGTTCTCTAATAATTGAAGATTATGCTAGCGTCAGTGTACTTATAATCTTAATTTTAATAATGACAGGAGGCGAGTATTTTGCATTTCTCTCTTTACTAAACTCCATAGCAGTAAAGAAAGTGAAACATTTAACCAATGAAAAATGCAATAGGGAGTAGGAAGTTCCCAACAATTAGGCTCCTCCCCCTCTTTCAGAAGCGACATCGCAATAGTAAGATAAAGTTCAATACATAACAAAATACAACTGGTGAACGTTCATAGTGGGATGATGAAGACTGTAATCGGCACCAACGGGTGAACATCTGATCTTCATGGGGTAAGAAGAAGTCCGGGTATTTTACTGAAGAAACTCCAGGATGGCACAGAATTAGACTGAAATGAGAGTGTGAAATGGGTTAGAATGGGATCTCCGAACTGTTTGTTACAGTGACCTTTAGCCTTTACGATATTTTATGATAAGGTTATAACCAATCTTATTAAACAAATAGGAGTACATACAGATATATATTAACCCCTGTCTAAATGTGTTAGCAGATGAACAAACCCGCTACAACAGATGTAGTGATATAAGTGAGAAAAGAGACATGTGGTATCAGAATTCCAATGTTCCCATCTTCCCTAGGGTGGGAAAGGGTGGGAAAATACTCGCCTCCTGTCATTATTAAAATTAAGATTATAAGTACACTGACGCTAGCATAATCTTCAATTTTATCACATGACAGGAGGCTTCCTATTTTGCATTTTTAACGCTGTAATAGTGATAAGGCCGCGTCGGAGTTCGGGCGGAAATAGAAAGTGCGAAAAGTGGATTCTCTAGACCAGTCCGCGGAACGTAAGATATCTGCTAGAGAGGCACCCGCTGTGAAAGCTGAGGAAGCTGCCGCTCCACGTACAGAATGAGCACCGAAGGAAGCGTCTATGCCTGCTAAAGAAAGAATCCACCGAACCCATCTGGCTAGGGTAGTAGTAGTGATGGGGACGTGTGGTCGAACGTATGACACGAGGAGTTGCCCCGAGGGTGGAGTCCGTATCGGAAGCGTAACCTCCACGTATCGCCGTAGTGTGGCCACGACGCAGAGTTGTGGATCGGAATTGAAGAAAGGGTAAAAAACCGTCGCAGAGTCAGACTTCGTGCGACGCGATATCTGGAATGTGACTCCCTCCGGGGAGACCGAGAACGCGTCTATGTCGAACGCTCGGACGTCCGATACCCTGCGGAATGAAACTAGACAAAGTAGAACTGTTAGTTTCGCAGAGAGTTGCCGGAGGGAGAGATTGTCGTTGGTCGGCCATTCCCTCAGGAAGCGGAGGACTACCTCGACATCCCAGAGTCGTGAATATTTTGGTTCCGGGGGTCGTCGTAGTCGAATGCCTCTTAAAAGTCTGCATATCAGTGGGTCTTTTCCCACTGGGATTCCCAGTGTGGGAACATGGGCCGCTGAAATGGCTGAGCGGACTACGTTAATAGACCTATATGATCGTCCTGAGGAGAATAGGTGTGTTAGAAAGATTAGGATGGTAGGAATAGAGGCTGTAAATGGATCGATATTCCGTTCCAAGCACCAATTGGACCAGGAATTCCATGCGTGTAGATAGGATCTTCTAGTTCCTGGAGCCCATGAGTCCCATAGGAGGTCCTTAGCAGCCTGCGGTAGTTCGCCGACTTGCCAAGCACCCCGGAAAGAGTCCAAGCCACTAGGGTGAGTCGGTTGGCCAGGACGAGCGGATGAGGGCTCCCTTTCGGATCTGTGAGAGTATATTGGTGTGAGGGTAGTAGGAGAGGGTCCTTGTAAGATAGGGCTAGGAGGTCCGGGAACCAAGGTTGTCCTGTCCATAGGGGTGTGATGAGTAGCAGGGATACCCGCTGCTGTCTCAGGTAGTGAATGGTACGTGCTATCATGGCGAAGGGGGGAAAGGCATATGCTCCCGTGATCGGCCATGGTTGTAGGAATGCATCCGTTGCTTTGCTCTCCGGGTCTGGGAGCCAACTGAAGTATGTTTGAGTTTGTCTGTTGTTGCGAGACGCAAACAGATCTAGGTGAAATGGACCCCGGTGTGCCGCTAGACTCTGGAAGATCTGTGGATCCAGTTTCCAGTCGCTGGCATCCCTCCAGTGGCGTGAAAACCAGTCCGCTGTGAGGTTCGTTTCCCCCGGAAGGTATTCCGCTTTGAGGGAGATGTTGCGGGGTAGGCAGAAATCGAAGATCTCCTTCGTTATTTCCGAGAGTATCCGGGATCGGGCTCCGCCCAGGCGGTTGATGTAGCGGACTGCCGAGATGTTGTCCATCCTTAGAAGGATGCAGCAGTCCGTCTTTTCCTTTGCTAAGCTGCGGATGGCAAATGATCCTGCCAGGAGTTCTAGGCAGTTTATGTGTAGGTTGAGGTCCTGGGAGGTCCAGGTCCCGCCTGTTGATGTGCCTGCGCTTGTGGCGCCCCATCCCCAGAGGCTGGCGTCCGATTCCAGGACTAAGTCTGGCGTGCTCCCGAAGATGGCCCGACTGTTCCATGCTTCCATGCTGTCCAGCCACCATCTGAGCTCGTCCCTGACCTCCTCCGTGACCGGGATTGGTTGGTCGTAGGATGGGTTGTGTCTGAGGAAGGATGCTTTGAGGCGTTGCATTGCCCTGTAGTGGAGTGGTCCCGGAAAGATCGCCTGTATGGAGGCTGAGAGTAGTCCCACTATTCGAGCGAGGGTGCGGAGTGGAATGGTGTGGGCGCGGATGGTCTTGCGCAGTTCTTTGCGAATGGTCGAGATCTTTGAGGCAGGTAGCCGTAGGGTGCTCGTGGTGGAGTCTATCTCGAATCCTAGAAATTGTACCGTTTGGGATGGTGACATGGCTGACTTGCGAAAGTTCACAACGAAACCCAGGGATGATAGTAGGTTTGTGGTATAGTTCGTGTGTTGCGTCAGTCTGGACTTGTCGGAACAGAACAGTAGGAGGTCGTCCAGGTATATAATGCAACGAATTCCTTGTGCGCGAAGATGAGCGACTACCGGCTTCAGTAATTTGGTGAAGCACCATGGAGCCGAGCTGAGGCCGAATGGGAGGCATGTGAATTGCCAGGGGCGATCTTGCCAGTGGAATCGTAGGAATTCTCGACAGGAGAGATGGACGGGTACTGAGAGGTATGCGTCTTTTAGGTCCAGCCTCGTGAACCAATCTTTGTCCTGTAGTAGGTCCCTCAGGAGATGTATGCCTTCCATCTTGAAGTGTCTGTACGTGACGTACTCGTTGAGTCTTTTCAAGTTTATGACGGGTCGAAACTCCCCTGATTTCTTCTTTACTAGGAATATGTTGCTGAAAAAACCCCGAGGTCCGGAGGCCGGTTCTATTGCGCCTTTCGATCGAAGTTCCAGTAACTCGTTGTGTATGAGTTTGGTATCTTCTGTCGAGCATTTGATCGGGTGCGGTGTGACTGTTTGTCGTGGGTGCGACGTGAAGTCGATGATGTACCCTTGAACCGTTTGTAGGATCCACGCGTCTGTGGAGATGGTCTGCCATTCCTGAAAGAACAAAGATATGCGACCTGCTGGACGGAGAGTAAGGTAATGAGTTAGGTGATTGCTTACCTGTGGAGAAACGTGCTCTGCCTCGTGTACGTGGTCCACGGCCTCTATCCGCTCCTCGGGTATATGAGGATTGTTGTCTGTATCCCACCACCGGGTAGAAAGAGTGAGGTCTTGAGTTACGGGGGCCTGAAGGCCAGAATCGGCTGGCAGCACGGCCCCTTTGGCGGCCAGCCCGTCCAAAAACCCCCCTGTTGGGGGTTTGTCTAAATACTCTCCTCATGGAGGACTGAGCCTTGTTCAGGGAAGTAAAGATGTTTACGTGTTTGTTCAAGTCCTTGAGGAAAGGATCGCCAAACAGTTTGCCCTGTGCCAGAGGACCTAACTCCTTGGTGCCCAATTCCACCAACTTTCCGTCGATACGGAGTAGTGCTGCCTTGCGCCGCTCGGAGGAGAGGGCTGTATTCGTGTTACCCACAAAGCAAAAACATCTTTGTGCCCACTCCCGAACATCATGAGCCCATTCGCGAACCATGGTCGCGTCAAACTGGTCTGCCTTTGTGAGGGCATCGTCCGCCAGGTACATGATCCTGGAAAGCGGTCCTACTGCGTCTAGCAGTTTGTCCTGGACTGCTCTGAAGCCCTTCTCCACGCCTTTGCGTGGGTCCCGGCCACCTCGGGACATGAAGGTGGTCATCACCTGGTCAAATTCTGGTGTCTCTGCCACGTGGTCGGGTAGAGAAGGTCTTGGACATTCGGACCGAAGTCGGTTGCGGACCGTCTTGTCCATGGATTTCCTCAGCCAAAGGTGCATGAACTTTGCAAGATGATCTGGGGGTGTCCAGTCCCCTGACCGAGGATGTCTTAGGTTCCTCGGATCAAACAGCTTCTGACCTGATGGGTCAAAAATGGCGTCTTCGTCTTCCTGCGGGTCATCCATGGTGTCCTGAAGTTGGGAGTCTCCCAGTAACTTGTGTGTTACGAGTTTATGTTGGGATTCGGACTCGGAGCCCCATGGGTCCTCGTAGGAGTCTGATCCCTCCGCCTGCCATTCATCTATAATTGCCAAGGATTTTTTGTTTGCATCCTCCTCATCCGAGGAGTAATCAGGTGGCGGGGGCGGGGTAGTGTCCTTTAAGGGCTTAAGCTTTTTTGCAGGGGTCTTACCCTTGGCCGGGTTCTGTCGGCCCTTTTCCCCCTTCCAGTGGCGTTTGCCGGTGGAGGGTTCTTGGCTCGTATGTGGTTCCGAATCCTCGGAATCCGAATCGTGTCGGGGTCGGTGGGTTTTTGATGGTTTCCTCTTCTCGGCATTAGAGGCCATCATTAAGGAGAGAGCTTTCTCCATGGAGGCTGCTACCGCCTCATTAATCATTGTTTGGAGGTCTGCTGTATTTTGAGCAGCTTCCATATTGAGATTAATAAATTTTCTGGCACAGGGAATATTAGAAAAATTTAATTAGAAAAATTAATTAGAGGTCAGTTCAGCTGTATATTTTTTTATATGAATAACACTATGTCGGCCCTAACAGGGTACCGTAGTGTGTAATATATATATATGTACTCCAAGTATAGAGTAAAAACCCCAGCAGGGTGTGTGGTGGTGATGGTACTGTGGACTCCAGCAGAGTCTGATTATAAGGTGTGATTAAGATCCCAGCAGGATCTAAGCTGCCTAATCAGGCAAAGGGTAATCGTACCAAAACAGTAATAGCAAATACAGTAATAATATTGAGAATATAAATGACACCACACTATTGGGCTTTAGTATTTCTGGGCCTCACCCAGGATCACAGAGGTGGCCACAAGGCGACCTCCACAGGCAGCACAAAATAGGGCAGCACCCTTAACAGGCACAGGGTTATGATCCCTTAAGTGCCTAGATACAGCAATTTATTTTTTGCAAAAAAGACTGACCTCTAGAGGTTAACCGGACTGTCTCTGGTCGCAGACTCGCCGAACTGAGTGGATACTCAAAATGGCGGCCGTAATCTCGCGAGGCGCGAGATTGCAAATGGCCGCCGCGAGAATGCCGGCGGGGGTGGGAGCCGCGCAATGACAGAGCCGACTAAGCGGCTGAAAGACCGGGATAGGGGATAAGGTGACCGACGGAGGAGGAAAAACCGTCGTGCGGTCGAGTCCTCCCGCGGGCGGGAAGGAGGCTATGCGGCAGAGTCCTCCCGCGGGCGGGAAGGAGGCTATGCGGCCGGTTCTTCCCGCGGGCGGGAAGAAAAAGGGGGCTGGGCGGGAGCCGAGCAGAGAATGAGATTACCTCATGAAGAGGTAAAATAAAGGGAAACGAGCAGGTTGGTTGCCAAGGGGAAGTCCCCCCAAAGTACAAAAAATAGAAATACAAATAATAGGGTAAAATAACACCATGAACAGAATAAAAAATAAACTCTTAGTAACAATTTTTTACCAGAATAAGCAAATAAATGTATGAACGTTTTTCAAACAGTAGAGGTGACACAAGCTGAAAATAATAATCCCCAACAAATAATAGTAATATGCATTAAAATCAATGAATTCAATATATATATATATAGACATATAAAAGGGGAGCCAAAAGCTCTGACCTGTCTGCGATGGAGCAGTAAAGAAAGAGGGGGAGGAGCCTAATTGTTGGGAACTTCCTACTCCCTATTGCATTTTTCATTGGTTAAATTTTTCACTTTCTTTACTGCTATGGAGTTTAGTAAAGAGAGAAATGCAAAATAGGAAGCCTCCTGTCATGTGATAAAATTAGCTCACTCCAATGAGGCTCTTCTCACGTGGAATACACATATATAAGTAGTTACATCACAGGGTATCAAAATGTCATGTGATTCCCATTTGATATTATGCAACATATTTAAAATACTCCTTGTATCTTTCAAATAGGATTGTGCTTTAATCAGCAAGGGTTGTAAAGACCTATCAATATACTGTTATAACAGCAGACATCGAATATATCCGAGAGACAATTGGTTGTCCCAGAGGATTTTTACATCCTTGTGTACCTTTGGTAGTATATTACATGTAGGAGTATTACAGTATTGGACATTTAGAAAATTATACTCTTTAGTGGTGAGAATACCTAGGTATTTCCCTGTATCCGATAAGCCAGGGGCTGCCAAAAAGGTAGATCTCCTGATGTTGTAGAACTACAAAAACCATGATGCTTTGCATGCTTTTAAAATGCCTTTAGAATGACAAAGCATCATGGAAGCTGTAGTTTTAAAACCTCTGGGGTCTAACTTTTGTTCACCCTTGCAATAAGCTTTCAAAGGATTTCCTCATCTCAACTAAGGGTACACTTGTTAATTTCTCGTAAACCGTTTTATTTTCTGATTGTTGTTTTTTTTTTTGTAGTTCAAATAATACTCTCTTAGCATTAGTATTCATATTAACGTATTCTCTTGTACTCCTTATTTGTTAAAATTGCATAGTGCCATCTAAATCTGAGTGCCTGGACCCTGCTGAATTCTTATTGTAGTTCTAAAGAAAACACAATGTACATTTATATTTGTCTTTATAAATGTATTGCAAATGCCGTATTTTCCATAGCACGGGAAAGAATATTATTTATCTAGATAGTTTTATCTTTTCCGAACTCATATCATTAGAATTCCTCTATGCTCTGTCCAACCTGAAGTCATTTATCACAACATGAGATTAAAGCTAAGAGCTCTAAATTTTACGCTGTCACCAATACGGCATTCTCTTTACCTATATATTTTATTGCTTTTTTTACCTGGGGTCTTTATGACATGGTAATTTCAATTGATTGTTAGTTTGTATTTTTCTCGATGGAAGTGGGTATTTTTCAATTAAACCTGAGTCGCTGTA
This sequence comes from Pelobates fuscus, assembly GCF_036172605.1. NCBI lineage: Eukaryota > Metazoa > Chordata > Amphibia > Anura > Pelobatidae > Pelobates > Pelobates fuscus. The sequence continues at coordinate 51,360,465 of NC_086317.1, forward strand.
GGTAGAATTTACTTCTTTATTGTTGGCAATTCCAATTCAAATGCACAAGTAAATGACTATGCAAGTAGCTATTTTGTATAAAGACTACTTTCTGTGTATTCAAATTCCAGAACCATGTAAAATGTGTCATCTCTTGCATAGTTATATGGCTGAATGTTCGTTCCATTCACTTGAACACATTATCTTCTTTTGATTTAAATTATACATGAAAGAAAACCAGCATTTGAATTTCAGATCAGCACATTTCAAAGTATTTTGAAACAAATTCATATTTTGTGCTTTTTACATGGACATCTGTCTTGCATCAGAAAGACTGCTATAAATGGCTATGTTTACCCAGATATGGACACATCTAAACTGCAGCAAGGTCCCCTGAAAATCAAACTAAACCAGGAAATTTGTGAGACAACCAAAAGTTCAGAGGTTTACATTGGTCAATGTATATACACATGACCAGTGTATGTCGTCATCTGGGGAAGGGAGAGATGGTTAACCTTTTAAAACACTTATAATCCCCATTTCCCCTATTCCCAAATAATTCCAGCCTACTCCGGGGTATGGGTCAATATGTCCACAGCTTTATTAAACATTGTGCATATATTAAATCAATTTAAAAGTCATTGCCCCGCACTCACCCAACCATACATAAACATCCGTATCCATTACATCACAATAATAATAACAGTAATAATAATAAGGCAATGGCCCATATGTAATATATGCTTATTATAATGTAACCATAAACACTTACATACCAAATAACATAATATATACATATAAATACCAAACATATTAATATAATTCAACGCCTCCTGTAGGGTTATACCCAGACACCCCTATCCCAAATTTCCTCCTGGTAGGGGTATACCCAGACACCCCTATCCCAAATTTCCTCCTGGTAAGGGCATACCAAGATACCCTTACCCCAAATTTCCTCCTGGTAAGGGCATACCGAGATACCTTTACCCCATCAAAATTCCATGACCTGGAATTGCCTCCTGGTAGGGGTATACCTCAGACACCCCTACCCCACCAAAGGTTCAAAGCCACCGCCGGGCTCGAACCCCCAACTTAACCAACAATTGTCACCAACCAACTGGAACCACAACTTCCTTAATTCCTCTGTGGTTCACCCCCCCTTACCCCCCCCCCCCCCCCCGTGACTATTTATCCCTGAATATTCCCCTTACTACACCACCGCTGTGACCAAGCGGGGCAAAAACAACCTAAGGGAGGGAGGGACCAGCTCCAAACTGTTAGGGAAGTTAATGGTGACAGGAGCTAAGATGGCCGGCCTATTTATCTAAGCCGCTCCCCCAGACAAACTACCAGACACACCCACCCAGTTCTCCCCCTAAGCCCGTCTCCAACCCCTGTCAAGGCCCTATTCCACTTATGCTGCTCAAGTTCCATGGGCTACATTTTAAGAGTTGAAAATTGTGAATTGTGTTATTCCTTCTAATGTTTAACATTCTACCCAATTTCATGTTTTTATTTTGTTTTTTTTTATTCTTGTTCCTTAAACAGGAAAACTTTCATCTATAAACAGGTACCTATCCTGCACGTCTCCCTTTAAAGAATAACATGTCCTATTGTGTGGTGAGTGATCAGCTCACTATATATATTCCAAGTAAAACAGCAAGAAAAGTTATGACTTCAACTGTGGTTTTGATAAAGTGCACATATATTACATGATATGCATAGATCAGGCATGTCCAACCTGTGGACCCCCAGATATTGCCGAACTACAACTCCCATGATTCTTTCAATGAAGCAGATAGCCAGAAAATCATGGGAGTTGTAATTAAGCAACATCTCGGGGGCCGCAGGTGGGGCAGCCCTGGCATAGATCCTGCCGTTAACATGAAGATTATATATTTTTTCACTGTAGGCTGTTATATTACAATTTTACAGTTTGCAAATACATGATAGAGATTTCAAGTATTACAATGATCTATTTTTGTCCGGTTGAAGACTTTTCTTCCTGTTTTACCTTAATGGGAAGGGTCACCTTTGAGGATTTTTTTTTACTATTTTTTTACTATTAGAGTTATGTATCCCTATAATTAACAAATGTTTGTTTGAGAGATCTGAAGAATAAAATAAAATGTTGCAATCCACATAGCTGTATTTACCTAATGCTGGAAATGAGCCCTGGCAACTTGGCTCTCTGACAGTCATTGTCATAAGATCTATCCTTTTCTGTCATTTAACATAATACATGGAGATGGATAAGTAAAGTCAGTTTCCGGGTCACTTCCCATAATGCAATGCATGCCCTGCCTTTGCTTGGACTGAATGGAATGTTAATGTCATTTACCACAAAAGTAATATTAATTTAAAAGAAAATGGAGGAAGAGGTTAACAAACCTTATAGGTGGTTTTCAATTATTTATTCTGTGATGTAAGTTTCTGAACAGCGAAAGTTCCCCTTTAAATTAGTTTCTGGCCTCTTGGGGTTTTAATAAATCAAGAACTGTAATTTTGAAGCCAAGTACTCAATTTAATTTGTTTGAATCAGCATCAGAAATTTTTCCAATCTGGCTTATAAACCATTATTCATATGGTTTATCTACAAGTCACCATTAAAGTCTACAGGAATTTTTTTATAGAAAAATATATTTGAAAAGGTTTTTTTTCTAACAGATTGGAATCAATTTTGATTCTGATTCCAAGTATAAAATCGAGGCCCAAGATAGCTAAAGTTGAACTGCCATTTTAATTTTACTTTCAAATGTTAAATTCTTACGTCAATTCTCCCAAAATATTTCTAGCTTAGTGAATAATCTTCTTATGAGAAAACTATGAGAAAACTGCCATAGAGAGTTTATCGGTGAATCGTCAAACTATCCTGTAAAATCCATTCTAGTGAAGATGTGTATTTTCACAATTTCCAAGGAATATGGTTGGTAGACGATAGCAAATATTTAAAAATAAAGAGACCACACAATGCAGACAAGTTTCTTTAATGCGTAATGGGCTAGGCTGTGGTGTTTACTTAAAGGAAAACTAGTGTCAGAAATACAAATGTGCATTCCTGACACTTTAGATCTAAATAGCTATTTATGCCTCTGGATCTAATTTAACTCCGGTAAGAAATAGCATTTTACTAACCTTTTTCTAGTGCCCCACAGGACCGGTCATTGCTGGCCCTGCCCACGCTCCTCCACCATGCTCAGCCAATCAACTGCTTTCTCATAGGAAGCCTATCGGGAGACTATCGCGCATGCGTGGCAAAACACCGTGATGTACCAATCAGCATCTCCTCATAGAGATGTATTTAATCAATGCAGCTCTATTGGAAATGTTCAGTGCTACACATGTTGTGCAGCACTGACCCAGGAAGTACCTCTAGTGGCTGTCTGAGTGACTGCCAGTAGAGGTGTCCCTACGCAGTAATGTAAACACTGTCTTTTCTCTGAAAAGGCAGTGTTTACATCAAAATACCTGCAGGGACAGGCTATAGACTCCAGAACAACTACAGTAAACTGTAGTTTTTCTGCTGAAGTGTCCATTTAAAGATTAAGGAGCCTTTTTTTAAATATATAAACCAAAGAATAACATACTGCCCTTTAACATATATTTTTTGTTAAACATTCCAAATGCTAGCCAGTCATAATTAACCTGGCCACTATTATACCATTTACCAATAAATCTATCCTCTATTCTTAACCCCAATAATGACTTATCCCCTAATTGCAAACCAATGCCACAACAAGTAACAATAAGTAAAGGGAGAGAGGATTGGGAACTGTCTGTGTAATTTTTTCGTCAAATTCATCAGCAGCCAAAACACTGCCACTATGTATTGCCTTCTTTATCTTCTTTTGCCAGCTCGCAGCACCTTCACCCAATCTTGAGCTAGCCTCAGTCCCACAGTCACAGCATTGTCACTAGTTCTGCCCAGTTACCACACTTTATTTGCCGAGAGGCCTGAACTTTAGAGATGACCTGACCCCAAGTGCTGCCACGGGGCTTAATACTGATGGCATTTTATGTTGTGTGAATAATTGTTTTATTACATATGCTATTTTCTCTGAAGATATTTTCTTCAATTCAACAGTTTGAGGGTATCCATATTCCATCAGTTAACTTTGAAGTGCCAAAGAGATGTGTGATAAAGTGAGAGAAGACATAGAATGATGCAGCATGCATTATTGAGAATAAACCCAGACACTTTATTATTAATTTCCCCCAAAATACACTTCAGGATTGTCCATCTTTCATATTATCTGATAATCTGGTAAGAGTCTTTTTAAATTTCATAGCAGCACCAGGACATCATGTTGTCCCTAAACTCGATAGGTGTTACAGTCCTGAAGGGCAACTGTTGTTTGATGCTCCTGTGCTTAATGTAAGCCCTCTACCATTACTGATATAAATAGACAAGAGATGAGGAGACAGAAAGTGTGTTTTTCTCTCCCCAGTTCCTTATCCTGGAAAAGCATTAATGGGATAGAGACTAAATTAATAGTTCCAACTGGCACCAAATATGGGCATGAATATTTTTTTATAAAAAAAATATAAATATATATATAAATATATGTGTGTATACATATATATACACACACACTATATAAAAAAAGATCTTAAGAAACGGGGTCGAAACGTTGGTCGGATTACATGTAGTACCTTTATTTGAATAAATACTAATTCATTTGTTTATAAAGACCTGAGAGTGCATCTCTTACTCATCCATATAGTACCTGAGTAAGAGATGCACTCTCAGGTATATATATTTGTGGTCGGGAACAATAAGTTGAGTTATGTTAGTGGTGAACAAGTCGGTTGTGGTGTGCCAAAACAGACGTTCGGGTATGCCTGTAAAAAGAGGGCAAAAAGTTTAACACTTTAATACGTGTCTACATTACGCAATCAATACTTTACATTTTATCAGTATTTATAACCATACCTTGAAGAGAAAAAAAAGAGAAAGTTTGTTAGTGGGAGATACTCTTTAACACCAAGATACTGACTGACGTATGTGATGCCAAGTGGCGAAACAATTAAGCTAAATTGGTGACTTGGGAACCTTACTAGTTGCCAAGTAGCAATGAGAGACTTTACCTAGGATTTGGCCCGTTGGGTATGTTTGCCACCGAGCGTTGTGGCGGGGTGTTGGCCTCTCAGTGAGGATTAAAGAGATTCAAAATAAGTTGGCCATGACAGGTGAAGCCCTAACTGCTTTTGCCAAGAGGGTAGAGATGCAAGGCAGTAACTATAATTTGGCCTGAGGGGCGAATACATCCGTAGTTGAGGATGGGAGTTGGCCTCGCAGGACAGCTATATAATGGCACATTAAGCCGAAAACTCCCTATGGCCTCTTAGGGTACCCTAACAGCCAGATCAAGCTAAAGATACGTTCTGTAAAGCGAGTGGTTGTTGTTAGAAGAGAGGTAATATATTAAAGCCAGTCACTTACATGGTAAAAAACATAAACGCAAAACAATAAATGTGTCATGATTAGACATGCACCTTGCAGATAAATGAAAGCTATGCTAGAAGTTGATGGTAAGAATAGGTGAATAGAAAGTGGAGGGCATAAGAAAATGTTTACAGAGATCCAAAACGAGAAATCCAACCAGAGAGAGACCCAAGAACTTAATGTTCATAATTCAGAACTGCGACACTAACACTAATGAAAATGCAACAGATATTGCTGTTAAGGTAGGTAAAGTAAGTGCAATGAGTCCAGGACACAAAATACTCTATTAATATCTGTTACCAAACTAATCAAAGGAAATTGAACAGTGTAATAAATGACTCGGTGGACCATACATGCAAAAGTACCCCCAGATATGTAATGGTCATTATAAAGAATCCCTGGTGATACTTGGCATAATGATATAGGCCATTAAGGAGGTGACCAGAATAATTGAACAACAAGACCCCTGTGAAGTATATGTCAAGAGGTGAGGGTACAGTTAAAAAATTATCAAGTTGAGGATAGTGACAGAAATGCATAATAGAAAACATAACAGTGCAGACATGCGGAGTAACTGAAAATCAACAGTTTACTTCAAAAGCTGGTACCGGATACCTGATTGTACAGAATCTAGGCATGAATTCCCACTGCACATCCTTCCACTAGAAGGACCTGAACTATGTATGAAAAAGAACACCCTAAGAAATAACCAACCATCGCATCTAATCAAATCTCATAGCTTACTGCAGGAAGCAAATTACCAGAACTAGCAAGTGCCTTACAGTGGAAGTACTAAACAGTTAAAAATAGTGACAGACCGAAGAGGCCTGGATATGTTAAATTTGATAGGTTCCAGGATCTCGGGAGTGTGCAAAGAGAGGGCCGTGTGATTGTGGGAGGGGATATCGCTATAAATACACAGGTCTCCCCTTCCTCTGGGCTGAGACTGTCTGGTTCAGTACAGAACCATCTACTTCCAGGTCAAAGATCATCAACACAAACTGCCTAAACTCCAGACAAGCTCTCTCTATATATAGAAAGGCTGAGCCTGTGGTTGTGGGAGGGGGTTTTGCAATAAATACACAGGTCGCCCCTTGCTATGGGCAGAGACTGTCTGGTTCAGCCTTTCTATATATAGATCTATAGAAAGGCTGAGCCTGTGGTGTGTATATATATTTATTATTATTTTTTTTTTTTCAGGTAACACTGATCTTGCAAACAGAAAAATATGCATTTCATCTAATTTCAATACAAAAAGAAAATGAAATAGGGCTCCACTTTCTGGGAAGCAGAAAGCCCATACTACTGTTCCCAAGATGTAGCACAATTATCCCAAACTGAGTGTATTTGATGCATGTATCCAAAGCCTGGTTGTACACATGCTGTTATTCACTTACTGTAATACATTTTAACCATTACAATCCCCTTATATCCTTGCTGTTTTTTTATAACTCAATATCAAGCCTGTTTCTTCCCCGGCGTGTTTTGGATGAATCCCTTTAATAGTATTAGCGTAATCAAATAATAAATGGAGCATACATAGAAACTCAAATCATATCTGGAATGTACGTGGCCAATCTGTACATCAGAAACAGCTTCAAAAAGACTAATAAATTAATGGAAATATTTCCAGAGGCAAGCACAGCTCAAATGAAAATGAACATGTTTTCATCTAATTCTCCCTACAGTAGGATATAATAATGGATGTATTTGTTGAAATGCACAATGCAATGTTGAATACATGCCTGGAAGGACAAAACACGAATTACGAAGGTGAAAGGCTCTTTCTTGGAATAATTTAGCTGTGTTGTGTACTGCACTTAGAGCCTCCTGCTGCAATAATATACTGCAGGACTTAATCTGCTTTTTAGCAATATTGTAGTACATTTTAAGTGAGAGCAACACATTGCGCTCGGAGACTTTATTGAAATTGCTGTAGAACTACATTAAACCCTGCCTTTAATATTTCCATAGTATTCTCATTGCATAAATGTTGCTCTGGTAATGATGTCTGCATTGTTCTGTACACTTGCAATATGTCCCTTTGAGCACTTTGAATATATAGGGGTTAAAGGGACTTATCTTTACACGGAATACAACAGATAGGGTCTAATTCCTCCTGGTAAGTCTCTTTGTCATTATGGAAATTATGTGTTTTTGTACATTTATTCATTTTTGGGGATCTATTTAATAAGCATAAATGCTCAGATTTAAGCTTCTTACAGTGTGTTTGTGTCATCTCCCTGTTTTTTGAATTTATTTTATTTTTGATAATGGATTGATTTAGTTGATTTCTCTCAGACTACTTACTTTAATACACATTAGTAGGCGTGCAGTATAGTCTTTGTAATATGGTGGTAGGATGACACTGGGTTGTATGATAATATTCCCAAATATCAAGGCATCTGCCACTGACATATTTTTTTATTTATTTATTTAAAATGGTGACCAAATTGTAAGTAACCTATTTTAGAATCAATTGTTGTCTGCTATCTGCTCCTACCTCCACTACTTTAGCCAAATAGCCACATTCTTTCTGTTGAGGTAAGCCAATCACTGCATGGCTTAGCTCATTGGCTGCCTCTCTCAGACAGTGAGCTAACGCAAGCTCATAAATAACTCCCAGCTCCCTGGCAGTGGTAGTTAAGTCGTGAAGCAATGCCTGGAAGACATCAGATAAGAAGTAAAACCATTCTTAATTGGTTTGACTGCACTCCCGGCACCATAAACACTGTAGCACATTGAAGTGGTTATGGTGCATGAAGGTTTCCTTTGATATAATCATGTAATTAATAATCAGTGTATATATTTATTTCTTCACCTCTAAGTATCAAGCAATTATTGTCAATAATCAGCTGGATCACAAGTGCCGTATTTTCCGTGTATAAGACGCCCCATTTATAAGATGACCCCTATTTTTCTAGCCCAAAATTAAGAAATCAGTTTTTTAAACATCAAACAGAACAACTTTGATAATTTAGACTCCTGAGGAGAACAACACACTTCTGATTCTCATGCCTCCCCTGTGCTACTGTACTCTGGTAAGTTAAAGGCTCCCACAATACAGCAGGTGCTGTGAGGGCATGCTGAGACATCACAGTAGTATTCCCATTTCCTCCTCCATAATTATAAATCAGAAAGCAAGACCTACCTGAGGTGTTGCATACCTTAATATGGCTGCTCCTTTTATGGTGTGGAATGTCTCTGGAGCTCCGTTGGTGGTAAGTGCTAATGCCGGCTGCAGCTCCCACACATATAGGGACCTCTTTCTCCTTGCCACAGCATTCAGAAGTGGATCGGTGGGAGGGAGGCCAGGTATGTGTGTGGGCTGTGGAACACTGAAATGCGTCAGGAGCCATCTTAACTTAGGCCCTGCGCACAAGTGTTTTTTTTTTAACCCCTGCAGTGACATTCTGTGTATAAGATGATTCCCAATTTGAGACTAAAATAATTTAGAAAAAAACATAGTCTTATACATGGAAAAATACGATATATTTCACCAATGGCTCATTTATACACTTGAGGATTAATATGTAGGAGAGTGACAAACTATAATTTAGCAATAGGTAAACACTTTTTACCCATAACTTGAATAGCTCTCTGGTCTTTACAGTTATAGAAGCGTCAACTGTATTGCCCATTTTTAATTAACATTATTAGGACTTGAAAAATATCTGATTCTATCTGATAATTATAACAAAAATAAATACATTCATCATCAATAAATAAATTAATCTTAATCAACATTGTATCACATTGTTTCTTTTGGCGCTTGTTGGTCTTAAACCCAGACTAAGTAGGAGCCTGACATCAAATATCACTTCTCAGATTTGATACATCTCTTTACACTGAGCTACCAATTTATCTAAACGCTTGACTTTGAGATTTGTATTATTTAGAGTAGCGTCTATGCAAATTAACTTTTTTGTTTATAGGTAATACAAGTAATGTACAAAAATGTAAATGGCATTTATTCGATCATGTAAAAATTCTATAATGGTTTGGTAAAATATGTTGAATATAATTTTGTGATGTGTGACAAAAGGATATATTTTCTCTACAGCATACTGCAGAGAAGAAGGAACTAAAATACTTAAGTTTTTTTTTATTAACATGCTTGGCTAACTTTTAGTTCTTTAACAAAATCATAACATTCACTATTGTTATCTGTAAAATATCTGAAGGAATACATAGAAATTTGAGAGCATTCACAATAGAAAACTGTGCATATAAACATTGGCAATTCAATGCAGAATGAAAGCAGTGCTGTAGGAAATTATAGGCTGACCCACCAACCAAATTATGGCCATACATGTGAAGTGGCAGGGGGAGGTTACATCTCGTGCTATCTTGTTTATCTTCATTGATTAGAGAAAAAAGAGCACAATTCATTAAAATGGGAAATGTAGTAGTAAATACATTTCAGTGACATTTGAATGAAAACAGTTGCAGAAATGACTTTCTAGATCTTCAGTCTAAAATGTCAAGATAAACTTAAAAACGGTATTGCAGAAGTGTTGGCAGGTACCACACTAAATCCCTAAGCAGCCACCCAGTGCTCTGGAGCAGGACCAGCAATCCCACACAACAGCAAAGGAAATTGAAGAAATGTCTCCAGGCACTCAGGATGTTAAAGCCGCAGGCAGTTTTATTGAAACAAAAAAGACAGCAACATTTCGACCTAACAAGAGGTCTTTGTCAAGCCTGCGGCTTTAACATCCTGAGTCCCTGGAGATATTTTTTCTATTTGAGAAACTTAAAAAGATCTCTTTATAACTGATCCTAAAAGTCAGGAAATGGGTGGAGTCATGGTCCCCTCACCAACCCTTGCGGATTTAAGCATGAGGTAAGGAAATACAAGGGGTCATTAATCAGGGTTTAGCTTGTTAAAATCGATCCTGAGGACCCCTATGTTTGCCACCATGCATCGTGTGTGGGCTAAGGAGGCCGATACATTTCTATTTTTAATTTAAATAGACTTATCCCCATCATGTATCTCTATTATACCACCATGGGTGTGTTCATGAAATTTCATTAGGGTGTGAACATGGGAGTTATTTCTCTATGTCATTTAAAAAATATATATATTTAAAGTGAATATTTACTAAAAGAACACTCCAAAAACCATAACCATATTAGCCCATGTCACAAACGCACCCTACTTCAAGAGTGTCTGTGACGTAGTTATAGTGGTGAAAGGGTTAACCTTCACTATTTGTCTGCACTAGACTGGAAATAATGAAAAAATCCTTCTTAACACCACCCACACTTAAATATAATAATATAACTATTACTATTTTAACACTGCTACCACCAAGACAATTTATAAATGGGGTGCCTTGGTCCCCCAGCTAAATCTATAATAAAAACCCAACAAATATTACTTAGCACAATATCTATGTAATTGCAAAACACTAATTAGTCTCTTCAGGTAACGTGATTCTTTTACCAGACAAAGGCAAAACTTAATAAAGGAATAAAAGAATAATCACAGTGCATACAAAAAATAGATGATAAATTATTTACACCAACAACAGATAAAAACAAAAAGAATAAAATAACAGAACTCACTTGGTTTTCAAAGTAAAACTTCTTCCCAGGGGGTCTCTGGCAAAAAAGAATGATAGTGACTCACTCAAAATTAGATCTTGGCCCCAAGCAAGTGCACCCACATCCCTCCAAATCATTGGATATATACCCTGGGGATTATCAAGTCTTGCCCAGGGGTGGAGTTAAGGCATACCTATAGAAATATGAAATAATAATAAAGTGACAACCTCCTTTGTTCCAAACCATCGTCCATCCAAATGGAAACATTTGGCTCTATCTTTTCTTATGTACCTGCAACAGAAATAATAATTGCAACTATGAATTTGTTATTATTTTCCCATTCCGTAGACACATCGCACACCCCACCTGGAGCCCCAGTGTCCCAGTGTTACCTTCTCTTCCACTGTAACAAGCTGCAGGTTCACATTGTTACTGCCCTCTGACTTGGTCACGAACAACACAGCAGATGGGGCTCCTGTGGGGCGAACCCCTCAGGGTGAAGGTTCTGGCCTCCTTTTCTCTGGACAGGTATCACTCAAGTGCCCCATTAGGTTACAAATAAAACATCTGCGATTATCTCCTTGCGCAGAATTGGCACTAGCTCCCCCTCTCCCTGAGGTAGGAACTGAAACAAAAGATGGCCCGCTAGGCCTGGTGATGGGGAGCCGTAGTGATATGGTCTTCCAGCTGGATGCTCCCTTGGCAAAACCTCTGCTCCGGTCCACTGTTGCTCAGTTGGCAGTGTGGAAATCTGCCAACTCACCCACCTCCAATGCTGTTTTGGGGTTCCAGACCAGCAGCCATTCCTGTACCTTGGCAGGGCAGAGCTGCAAAAGCTGTTCCTTTATTAACAGGTCTTGCAAACTTTCCAAAGTGGTAATCTCTAGCCCAGAAGTCCAATGTCAGAATGCTGTCGCCAGGTGCCCCAAAACTGCTGCATAACTTTCTGTGGAACACTTTTGCAATGTCCTGAATTTTTTTCGGTACACCTCAGGAGTAAGGTTGTATAATTTTTGCAAGGCAGCCTTAATCTTATCATAGTCATGGTAAAATTCATCTGGAAGCGCAGCAAATGCTTCCAGTGCAGGACCTCCAGGGGTTAGGTATTTTTCCCACTGGTCCTGTGGTAGCTAGTACTGCCTGCAAACTTTTTCGAAACTGCTCAGGACCTAATGTCCTCCCCCACCCGGGGGCCCCACCCCTGAGCGGTGGGTGGGGGTCCTAAATTGGAATAAGGGGGGGAGCTAATGTCCTCCCCCCTGGCCCCCACCCCTGAGCAGCAGGTGGGAGCCCTAAATACTAATAAGGGGGGGGACCTAATGTCCTCCCCCCTGGCCTGCACTCCTGAGCAGTGGGTGGGGGCCCTATATTGGAATAACGGGGGGCCTAATGTCCTCCCCCCTGGCCCACCCCTGGCCCTAAATAAAATTTATACCCCTCCCCACCCCCCAGGTGAATAGGGGTCCACAAACCCCTAGTCACCCCCCAAAAAAAATTAACCCCTACCTACCCCCCCTTACCCTAAAAATAATGAGGGTGGGACCTTTAACTATGTACCGGTAAAAAAAAAATAAAACTTAACATTCAATGTTTTCTTTCTTCTTTCTGCAGGGCGGGAGAAGAAAGAAAACATTGAATGGTAAGGGCCCCCCCCCCTCATTATTCCTAGGGTGAGGGGGATAGGTAGGGGTTAATTTTTAGTTATTTTTCATAGTTACATAGGATGAAAAAATATGTGTATCCATCAAGTTCAGCCTTCCTCATATTTGTTCTTTGCTGTTGATCCAAAAGAAGGCAAAAAAAAAACAGTTTGTAGCACTTCCAATTGTGCAACAAACTAGGAACAAAATTCCCTCTTGACCCCAGAATGGCAGTCAGATTTTTTCTGGGATCAATAAGCATTTACCCTACATTGAAAAATTATATCCTTGAATATTCTGTTTTTGCAAGTATGCATATAGTTGCTGTTTAAACATCTGTACGGACTCTGCTAAAACCATTTCTTCAGGCAGAGAATTCCATATCCTTATTCTTCTTACGGTAATAACTTTCCTTTGCCTTAGACTAAATTTTCTTTCTTCCTGTCTAAACGACCTTGTGTCCTATGTAAAGTCCTGTTTGTGAATATATTACCACACAATGGTTTGTATTGACCCCGGATATATTTGTATAATGTTATCATATCCCGTCTGAGGCAACGTTTTTCTAAACTAAAGAGGTTTAAATTTGTTAACTTTTCTCAATAGCTAAAATGTTCCATTCCTTTTATTAATTTCTTAGCCCTCCTCTGCACTCTTTCTAGTGCCATAATATCCTTCTTTAGAACAGATGCCCAAAATTGCACAATATATTCAATAAGGATGTGCATGGGCAAAAAATTCAGTTTGGTTCGGCACTACCGAATTTGGGACTTCGGCAATTCGGTACTTCGGTTCGGTTCGGCACTTCCAAAATTCGGGACTTTGGCAATTCAGCAGTTTGGCACTTCGGTTCGGGAATCTGAAAATTCGGCACTTCCGAAATTCGGGACTTCGGCACTTCAGCACTTCGGCACTTTGGGAATTCTAGACTTCAGAATTGCCAAAGTCTCGAATTCCTGAAGCACCGAAGTACCGAAGTCTCGAAGTGCTGAAGTTCCAAAGTCTCAAAGTGCCGAATTCCAGAAGTGCTGAATTCACGAAGTGCCAAAGTCCCAAATTGCCGAATTCCCAAAGTCCCGAATTTAAAAAGTGCCGAAGTCCCGAAGTCCCAAATTGCTGAATTGCAGAATTCTCGAATTCCCGAAGTGACGAATTGCCAAAGTCCCGAATTTTAGGGGTAGGCTTAGGGGTAGGGTTAGGGGTAGGATTTAGAGGAAGGTTGGGGTAAAGGTTAGGGGTAGGGTTCGCGTTAGCGTTAGGTGTAGGGTTAGGGTTAGGGGTAGGGTTCGCTTTAGGGTTAGGTGTAGGATTAGGGTTAGGGGTATGGTTATGGGTCGGGTTAGGGGAAGGTGTAGGGTTAGGTGTAGGGTTAGGTGTAGGGGTAGGGGTAGGGTTAGGGGTAGGGCTAGGGTTAGGGGTAGGGCTAGGGTTAGGAGTAAGGTTAGGGGTAGGGTTAGAGATAGATTCCTGTCATCATTCCCTTCATTTTACCTCCCTCTCCTGTTTTTCCACCTTTCAGAAATCCAAAGCACTTCTGCACTTCCGAAATTCGGCACTTCGGCAATTCGGTTCGGTACTTCCGAAATTCGGCACTTGTGCAGTTTGGGACTTCGGCAATTTGGTTAGGTTCGGTTCGGCACTTCCAAAATTCGGCAATTCGCCACTTCAGCAATTCGGACATTCGGAAGCATTCAAATGTCCGAAATGCCGAAATTTGTCCAAATTTAAATTCTTACCGAAATGAATTGCATTGTCTAATATTTAAGATGTGGCAGCGATTTATAAAGAGGTAAAATCATATTCTCATCCCGAGAATTAATGCCCTTTTTCATGCATGACAATACCTTACTGGCCTTAGCCACTGCTGATTGACATTTCAAGGGCAAAGACCACCAGACACACTATGAAGGAAGAACCATGATTACACAGAAGAGAAAATAGCAATATTTGGATGTCCAGAATCATGTATGCCGCTAAAACCATTAGTGATTTTTTAAAATATATTTTCTTTGCCATCGCATTACTATTGTTCCTTTTTCCTCATTACAGTTCTATTTACCGTATTTTATACATTTAAGTGTACTCTGGACTCCTGATGGGTTTGTGCACATAAAAACAAAATCAAGTGTTCTCGTTCTTAACATAACTCAGATATGTTTATCTCTATATTGCGGATTTTTTTTACATAAAAAACAAAAAATTATTGGAAAATACATTTATGGATTGGGATGCAATTCAAAGTATTTAAATAGAAACTTAGGGGTTTTATTCTATTTCCTGGGTTCTATATCATTACTTTTTTACATTGTGTAAGATAACAATTTATATAAATGGTATTAAGAAAAAATATATATTTATATAGTTTCTGGGAAAAAATATCTTTTAATATTACAACCGACAAATGTGTTATCGATGCTAAGGTAATTAATAACGGCATGAAGTGGTGTCATTATTTATGTCATGCCGAGCATACGATAGAGCAGAGTTATAGGTACTTGGCTTAGAATAATTTGATTTCTTACCTATTTCATTACTTTAATTCACATTTTGTAAAATATTCAATTTCTGTAATTAGTTTTAGAAATATAAAGGATGACGTTCTTTTTGGTTCTCTTATCAATGCATGTGCAAACGTTTATGCTTGCATTTTGCTCATAAATTAACGGTTGTGAAAAAGTGTATATCAAGAAAACAGACACAATGTAATTGAATGGTTATGAATTGTTCTTTTTGACACATGCCTCCAAAAGTAACCTTATAAAAACAGGTAATATGTTAAAATAATTGCATATATCAAGAAATTGAACAAAGTTTTTATATGATGTTTGTAGAACTTGAATATCTGTGGTCGGGGACAATAAATCGAGTTATGTTAGTGGTGCACAAGTCGGTTGTGGTGTGCCGAAACCAACGTTCAGGTAGGCCTGTAAAAAGAGGGCCCAACAATTTAAATGGCTTGATAAAGGGAGTGTTGGATGGGCTGAACCAGACAGTCTCAGCCCAGCTGGAATATCTCCTCCCACAACTACAGGCTCCGCCCACATGCTCAGCCTTTCCATATGTGGGTGTCTGGTGGCCATTGCAATGTTACCACAAGCTACAAGATAGTACAAGCTGATCAGATGATAATATGTTGAATTAAATTAATTGAATATATTATTTGTACCTTTATTATATGATTTATTTAATATGTATAGTGCAATTTTTATTGTTGAAATGCTGTGTTTATTTTCTTGAAGTTAAAGCTTTGGAAGTAATTCAAATAAATGTTTTAATTCTAAATATGAGCACAAATAAATAGCTTGAGAGCATAGGGGGGTAGTCTCACTCGAGGTCTTGTTTTCACTGAAAATGTGAACCAATTTCTGTAGAAATACATATATATTTAAAAAAAAATAGTGAATCATATAGGTTACTAAAATTGTTTGGACATTTCAGGCTATTTTAAAATAAAAATTTGCTGTATTTTGTGCTGGCGGGTGGTATGATTTAGCTTCTCCGTGGGATCTTAACCTACTTTCAGAATTAGTTTTCTAAATGTAGCAAATGTCATTAAAAAAACAGGATACAAACTAGTGTACAGTTAGAGAGTAACAAATGGCATTTATGTTATAAATGACCGTTAATATTGCAGACATATCAACTAAATTTTTGTGATCATGACAGAAGTCCCTAGAGCACAGTCCTAATGCAGGATCTGAGCATGGCTGCGGACCAATGGAACTTCAAACTACTGTATTTGGGCAGGATAGCTCTGGCCTTGGACACTTTTTGGACACTTTGTAGCTGGTGAGGGTGCTTTGGGGGTGCTCTTTTTGGAAAGAGGTTTGGGGGCTCAAATTCCCTGGTGTCCTATCCAAAGAAGACACAGCAGGGGAGTATATTTTTTATTAACTCTAGACTGATCATGTTAACTGGTTTCATTAACACATAAAAGAAAAAAGTATTAACAACTGTCAGTCCAGACAGAGTGGCCCTGAGGACTGGATTGGATTATGTTACATTTAATCTACATTTGAGCTGTACATATAGAATGCTGTGTTTCAATAAAGTGTGTTAGTTTTACCCCCTACATAAAGTCTGGATAATGTGCGGGTGAAAGCACTTTGATCACTACTGCTATACACACTAGAAGGTATCGAGAGAAATCAGAGTTTGCAGGAATCTATGATCTGCAAACTTTCTTTGTCTTAGGGATGAGCATAACCACCTAGCAAAGCTAGTGGGTATGCGGCAGCCTCCCGGAGTCAAATGCCAGAGCTGAAAAGGCTTGCGCTGTGCATCTGCACAGCAACAGCCTTTCAGCCAATCAGGTAATCAGGAGAGCTGTGCTGAGCGCGGGATTCCTGATTACCTCAGATTTTTAAAATTGGGAAACTGCGGATGGTTAGCACATCCCACGAAGTACTAAGGATAAATATTTCCGACAGTGTACGGGAATATATTTAAATGTCTAAACACAAATAAAACAGTTCAAGATGCCAATAGTACAGGGGAACAAGAAAATATTTAATAAATCATGAAGACATACAAGATAGACTTGAAACTTTGTATAAAGCAGCTGAACTGAAAAACAAGGCAACAATGTATGCCAAAAGAGTGTAACAAATGAATAGTGGAAACATTCAACAAATTGCAACGAAATAAGTTCAATAAAAGAGAAGAGAAATGTTGAAACAAGTCTCAGCAAACATATACTTTATGCAGGGAGTCCATGCGAATATTGAACCGACGAGACTACTTGCATCCACTTCTCCTATTTAGGTGGATCTTTGGTTTGTTGGTCCGGTCTTGGAGTACGGCTATAGTCTGTAAAAAACAAAACAGAGAACGGTTATCAAATGTTGAATAAGCACCAGATAACCTTATGTTTTAGAAAGCAAACTACCACCAGCAGGCAAAACTCTTAACTTGGAGGAGGGTGGGACGGGCGCTATTGCTAGGTGGTTATGCTCATCCCTAAGACAAAGAAAGTTTGCAGATCATAGATTCCTGCAAACTCTGATTTGTCCTCCGGGAGGCATAACCACCTAGCAAAGCTAGTGGGTAGAATAGCACACACCTGGTGGTGGTCCTAAGAAACTGAAGGCGTTCAACTTCTGATGGCCTCCAGTAAAATCTAACAAAGGTTTTACTGGACAACCATCTTGCAGCTTTTAAGATAGTAGGGAGAGGAAGGCCCTTTCCTGCTGCTTTAGTAGCCGAGGCTCCCCTAATTGAATGGCTTTTGAACACTGAAACATCAATTCCAGCCGTAGACATGGTGGAAAGTATCCAGCCTCTAATTGTATTAACCTTGGCTGGACGAAAGGGATTCCTCGATGTAATGAATAATTGACTGATATCATTTCTAAATCCAGCAGAAAGTTGAAGGTACGATTGTAACAAACTGACTAAACATAAGCCTGGATCGGAAGAATCTTGGACCAAGTCCAGTTCTACCGGACCAGGAGAAAAATGGGATGTTTTTTTTTTTTTTGTCTGCCTTTTAGTATAATATGGAAACCTCCCGGGGTCCTGGACAACCAAGGTTCTGAAATATGGATTTGAGTTAACTCTGCTCCTCTAGCTGCCAGGGCCAAGGACAGCAGAGAAGCCAACTTAATAGCAGTCCATCTTAAATCAATTTTAGCATTATCCAAAGACTTCAGGAAATTTAATAAGACATCTACATCCCAAGTAGATGTGTAGCGTGGGGTATATGGGCGGCAGACGGCTAACCCTTTTAGTAATCTCAAATACAGGGCATCCTGAGTAAGGTTGGGGATCAGGAAGTTTAAGGCAGATCCGTAGGTCTTGATTGAACTGACAGATAAACCAGAATGGAACTTAAGGGTAAGAAATTCTAACGCCAAAGGAATGGTATCAGATCCTTGTGTGTTAGACAGAAAAGAAACCTCCCATTCTTTGAATTCCTCGATCATCTTTCTATATCTTACCCTAGTTCTACGTCTTAAATATGAGTTAATAATATCCAAGACCTGATCCGATAAAAGGGGATGTGTTAACAGCCTACCAGGGCTGCGATCCACATTAGCTGCGGGAGCTTGAGCAGAAGATCGCTGGTTCCCTGAAAGCAGTCCACTGTCATGCCTAATGGGATCTTGGTTCCCTTGACTAACTGATGGATCAAGGGATACCAGGGTCTGGAGGTCCATACTGGATAAACGAGAACTAAGCTCTGCACCCTGTCCCTGCGGATCTTCTCCAGCACTTTCATCAGTAAAGATGGAGGGGGGAAAGCATAAGGGGCTGGAACATCCGTCCATTGGAAAGACATTGCGTCCATTTTCCAAGCTCCCTTTGTCCAGGTTCGGGAGACGAATCTGGGGGTTTGAGCAGATGTTTGGGATGCAAACAGATCTACCTGTCTCTGGCCAAAATTGCTTTCTATCCGTTGGAAAAGAGCAATCTTTAATTGAATCGTTGCCAGGGACAGACTTTGGCGAGAGAGAGAGTCTGCAAGCTCGTTCGCCTCTCCCGGAACATATTCTGCGAAGACCTGAACGTTGTTTGCTAAGGCCCAGGACCAAAGATCTAGAGCCTCTAAGCAAAGACCCCTTGATCTTGTACCCCCTCTGTGGTTTATATAAGCCACCGCTGTCCTGTTGTCCGAATGGACTTTTACCAACATCAGTGACTGGTTTAGAGGAACTAGGCCCTTGAGAGCTAATTTTATAGCTCGTAACTCCAAAATGTTTATATGGAGGTGACTCTCTTGGTCTGACCAGATTCCCCTTATGGCGTTCTGGGATGTAAACGCACCCCAACCGTGACTTGAGGCATCTGACGTCAGAGTGACTGTCGCAGGCTGCTCTAACAGTGGACGAGGAAGTGGAATTTCTAACTCCAGAATGGACTTCAGTTCTTCTCTGACCTTCTTGGGGAGAACAAATTTTGATTCCCAATAGCCACCCTGTCTTAGTCGGTTCCCTAAAAACAACTGACTTCTTCTGCAAAGTAAGGGGGAATTGTTGTATGCTGGTGTTAAAGCTATTAATTTCCCGATAATCTTTGCTAGGTCTCTCAAGGACCAACTCTGGTGCCTGAGAGATGAGTTGAGATGTACCAGTAGTTTGTCCCATTTGTCTTGAGGGATTCCAAGAGACATAGTCCTGGTGTTCAGTATGAAACCCAGAAAGAGGATGCTTTGAGTGGGAATTAGGACTGATTTCTGTAGGTTTACTACAAATCCTAGGTCTTGTAAAAGGGAAGCAAGGTAATCCCTTTGAGAAGCAAGGGCTTCCCCATCTGGATGCATGAGCAGGATGTCGTCTAGATAGTATAGACACATGAAACCTTTTAGTCTGACATGAGCTATCACTGATTTCATAATTCTGGAGAATGTGTATGGTGCGTTGGATAGGCCAAACACCAAAACGGTCCACTGCCACACTTTCCCTTTCCACTGAAACCTGAGAAAACGCCTGTATTTCTTGGCTATGGGGACTGAATGGAAGGCATCTTTTAGGTCTAACTTTATGCAGAAAAAGGCTTTCTGTACTAAGCCTGGAAGATCTGATAAACCCTCCATCCTGAACCTTTTCCTTTTGATGAAAGCGTTCAGAGGCCTCACGTTTAGGACCGGTCTCCAGGAACCGTCTGACTTTGGTATTGGGAACAATGAGCTGACCCATCCTGTAATAGACGTGTCTGCCTACTCTATTTTCCCTTGACTTAAAGCTAAGGAAAGGGAGGCATCTAGCACTGGGTTCACCTCTCTGAGGGGTGCAAACTTCTGGACTGGGAACCTTAAAAGGGGGAGTTGTAAACCCCTTTGAAAAATCTTTAGGACCCATTTGTCTGAGGAAATATCCTTCCAATTTAGTGGCATATGAGGAGGCACACTTACTTGCATGCATGGGTTTTCTTTTGGAAGCTGAACCGCCTCTGGAATGCGCTCCTCTGCCACCGCCTGGGAGCTTATGTCTTCCACTGTAGTGGCGGTACTGGGCCTGGTGAGAGGCTTCTCGGGACGCTCCTGCAGCCCTATAGGGGCGACCCTCTGTCCGAAAGGGCTTTTTGTAGCCAGGGACAGTCTTCTTGAGCTCTGAAAAGGATCTCCTTGCCTTGTAACGGCCTTTAACCTCCTGAATGAACGAGGGACCGAATAGGTGAGAATCCTCCAAATTTGGGAACTCATGCGATTTGGGGGCTAGGTCGGACAGACCAGCTGCATGGAGCCAGCGTGATCTGCGGATGTTCGATATATAATTAAAGGCTTGGCCGATAATTAGCACTGCCCTGCCAGACGCTTTTAAAAGGGCCATCTTAGATGCTAACAGAGATGAAGTGGAAGGTTTCTGGACATTGCCTTCCTTTTCTGCCTTATCCAGCATCAGTAATAGCGGGCCCACAGCATCAGCAATTTTAAACTGTATATTGCGAAAAGTCTGGTCTGTGGGATCAGAGGATACGCTGCTCCCTGTGATGGATAACAGCGCAGGTTCTACCTCTGGGGCCATTAAAGCCTGAATGTCCGGGATACCGATGTGGTTCCTGAGGAGAAGATCATCTTCCTTAACCAAGGGAGATCTGAAGGCTAGTTTAGCAAAATCTCTAACCTCAGAGTCGTGCTCCATAGCCCATCTGGAGTGAAATAATTTTGATGGGAGAGTCTTTCCTAGGAGACTTACTCTGGCCATCTGAACGTTGCTTAGCTTCCCTTTCTCAGTGGAAGCCGCTGAACGAACCACTTCCTCGGATTCCCAGTCTATTTCTGGAGAGCCGTATCTGGAACTGGGACGGCTTTGGGAGGAAGAGTGAGCGAACGCTCTAGAAGAGGAAGGAGAGGGACTATCTAACCTCCAACGAGATTTGCCCTTTTCCTCTGGAAGGTGTTTCTGGTGCTCAAACGAGGGAAACACACTATTCCTTTTTTGGGGTCCTGTCCCTTTAAATTTTCTTTTACTCAAACGGGTATGAGGGGAAGGAGAAGCGGAGAAGTTTTCCTCAGACGAGGAACTGTCGGAAGAGACCAGCTGTCTTCCTTTATGTTTTTTATTTAAAACTGGGACCAAATCCTCCTCAGATGATGAAGAGGAAAGTTCCCTGGCAAGGAAAGCTCTTTTATGGAGCTTTCTAACATTGATGGGGCTGCCTTTAAGAGAGGCATCCACTAAATCTGTGGCAGACACAGAAATAGAGTCCTCCATCAATGATGCCATTTTAAAAATCTGAGGTAATCAGGAATCCCGCGCTCAGCACGGCTCTCCTGATTACCTGATTGGCTGAAAGGCTGTTGCTGTGCAGATGCACAGCGCGAGCCTTTTCAGCTCTGGCATTTGACTCCGGGAGGCTGCCGCATACCCACTAGCTTTGCTAGGTGGTTATGCCTCCCGGAGGACAAAGGGCTATAACTACAGTTATAATGTGCCATGCCAATGGGGTTTCATATTTGAGGTTCATTCTGGATTCTACTAACTAAAGTCTGTCTGTTGCTGAAAATTCAGGAATAAGATTGGTTCCAGGCAGCTGTGCTGAACTAGCCCATAGGTGCACTACTTACTAATAGAGGTAGAGGTACTAATAGGTAGAGTACAGAACAACTTTACCTAAGACTGACATGCTTAAGCCATTATGAATCCTCACTGATTGCACTTCTGATGATGATTGACAATTGAAGAAAATCAGGTAAATAATGTGTTTTAATCTTTTTTATTTTTCCCAAACCCCATACCCCCCAAGACATAACAGGAAAAATGGGGAAGGGACAGGGTTTGAACAACTGGGAAGGGTGAAAGTTCTGTCCTTATACCATGCAAATAAGGATACAAACAGTACACTTAACATGTAGGTACAACAAGTGACAGAATGGAGAATACAGCTGTAAATCTACAAAAAATAAAAATAAAACAAATGATAGTGTAACACTGTAATAAAAGGTATTTGGATGTGCTAGTTGGGTTACACTCACAAGATGAAGAGTGGTATATTGTCTTAGGGTGCATCTCCTGATGTAGATGGGGGGCTGATCCAAGTCACCTTAGTATGTCACACTGCAGTATGAAGAGCCAGACTCAAGTTGATGAGAATAAATAATGTCTGCTTGATTGATAAAATAAAAGTATAAATAAAGAATATAAAAAAAAATATATAAAATGTTACTAGGTCTGGTCCTACATGTTTCATCCCAAAGGACTTCCTCAGGGACCTTCCAAAATGTAAAGCAACCAAATGAATAAAATCCAAACAAACTGTAAATCACAATAGAAATCACAATGTAAAAAGCAGTAAAATACCTAGCAACATTTTATATATAGTTTATATATAGTTTTTATAATCTTTATTTATACTATACTATATTATTTTTATAAAATGTATTTATTCTCTTCAACTTGAGTCCGCCATACTGCCAGAGAGGAGAGGAGATGACTTGGATCAGCCCCCCATCTAAATCAGGGGAGGCACCCTAAGGCGATATACCACTCTTCATCCTGTAACTGCTGAGTCTGCTGAATTGCTGGCTCCCACGAATCAAGTAATATGAAATATAGAAATGTTAATTAGTAAAGTCAAGTACACATAAATGCATGGAGCTGGACGACAGTATCCTTGTGGGTTTAATACCTCTATATTTATGTTCAGGCTTAGTATTTCTACAAAAGATAGATAATAGATTTTATTTATTCAAAATCTGTCAGTTGGTCGGTTTGTCCATCCGACCTACCATCCAGCCACTCATCCAGGTGGAAATATTCTGCAGGTGATGACATTTTGGCCAAGAGTGATGTTGATTAACTTTGTGCTCTGATTAACTTTGTTTCTGAAACCAGTTAAGTTTGGAAGCCAGTTAAAACATCTATGATATATTTACGATTTATGCAGCGCAATCTAGCTTATGAGGGCAAATGAGTCCAAACAATGGATCTATTTCCCTAGCGTAACTGCTGATACTATGCTTGGTAAATTGTAGCTACAGGAAAGGAAACATTATCACTGTTTGCTGCTAGAAATACTGAAGACAGAAATCAAAATACATGGTCTCTTGGACCTTATATCATAAGAGAGAAAATACATATGGGCCTAAGGAGCTGTCCAGTAAATGAAATCCAGTAAACCTTTTTTAATAAAATTGGCGATAATGTGGCTAATGGAGAAATGGTCAAAAACTGTTGTTCTTTTGTAGTTGTTATTTGTTATGTTGTTATGTAATACAAATTAAGAATATCTAGAAATGATGGCACCTCCTGCTTTTCTGCACAAGAATTTCACACCATTAGATCCAGATACATAATGTGCTCTTCATGGGGCAATGGTTGAAAGCCAAAGTTCAGTTAGCTAATAACTAAGTGGAATTAAAAGTAAGCCAGATGGAGGTCAAGAATAAGAAGAAACTGTTCTTTAATTTGCAGCTTCTAAGTTATACTCGTTTTTTCCAGTGGACAAGATATTTATTCCATACTATTAAAAAACAAATAAAGCTCCTTATAGCTCAATTACAACATATACTGAAAAGATAAAACATAGTGTTGTTAACTGTAATGTGTAACCTCTACCTTTATTTTACCAATAAATGTTATGGTCAGTAACTTCCTTCTGGAATGGGTAGAACAAGGGCAATCTAAATAAGGGCAAATTACTTATAAATAGTATGAGATGTTTGTTTTAAATTTTCTATAAAACCAGCACCAAATAATAAAAAAAAATAATACAGCAGTGCGGTTAATGTGTGCAAAATAGCGCTAATAATAATAATAATAATAATAATAATAATTGCATTCACCCATTAATTTAAAGAACCTGCATTTGCAGGTGGACAAAGATTAGTTTGGATCTTATCCTCTATCTGTCTGTCTGTCTCTATTAGTGTATGTCATTTTGGGTAAAAAGAATGAGCTTTAAAAAAAGCATTACTAATACCTGGAGATTATTAATATTATTAAGAATTCTAAATGCATTATATCCTATATGCAGAATGTGAAGTAATATTTTAACAACAGTTCTCAATTTTGAAGTTTTGCCCTTTTTCAACCAACCTCTTACTTATTATTTCTTATTAATTCTATCAGAATCTCAAAAATATCCTGAAATACTGAGGCAAACAACATGGCAAATGCTATACACTAATCAAATGATGTACAATTGTTATAGATTAATAAATAAAATCCTTAATTCATTAGTACTTGCTCCCCAATTTAGTAATTGCTCTGTAATCACATGGTAGAGACCCACAGCATGCCTCTTAACATTGGGAAATATACAATTGGGAAAAGAGGCGACAGGCCTAAAGGACCCTGCAAGTGATGCCACTTTTCACTCTGCATGGACCTAGAGCCCTCAACACAGCATGAGTGTATCTAATGATGCTCTCATATTTTATGCTTGATGGGAACAGTTCCCAGGTGTCCTCAAATTTTGGGAATCAAACCAGTCGAAGACACAGGACTTTGAAATCAGAGCAGACCCTCCTTGATCTGTGATTGTTGGTAGTTATGCCACAGAGATAGCATTCTTTACTAATCTTGAACTTTGCATTCCTTCTTTAATTTTGCCCTTCCTCTGTTTTTAACTCTCTCATGCAAGATGAAGTTATATGTTTTTTCTCACCTTACCGTGTTAAGTATTTTTAGCTTAAAACCGAATGATCTTAAAATATTTTCATCAATGAGCTAAAAAAGCAACAAAACCAGTTCATGTTCTCTTGTTTTTTGACTCATTTCAATGTTGTAAGACAAGGCTCTGAAACAAGTCGAATTAATGCTTCCGGTAAGTGCACTATAAACATAGTTCTATCAAAACACAAATTTCTTCAATAAAAAAAAAATATTATCTTCCAATAGACATTTTCCGGATTCTCAAACCCAGCCAGGGACTTTCCTAAGAGTTTTAAATATAGTCAGCCAATTGCATTACAGTTTTCACTTGGGTCTTTGCTACTGCTTGTTCTGTCGTAACCTATAACCCTTTTTGAAACAGATAGCTACTCAGGATTCCCATAGCTCTGTCTGCGAATAATTTTCCTTCTTCTGCTTCTACACGCTGTCCCTCATCATATTTGAAGAAATCTTTATTGTATAATATTTCAGTTTTCACTGTTGCAGTATACAGCATATCTCTGCTAAACAGATTCCTTCCAAAATGAGCCTCCAATAAATTAAAGAAGGCAGAAGAAGCGAACTTCCATTTTATGGAACAGATCCAAGAGGAAGAATTGGTTAAAGACGGCCTGTCATACCGTTTGGTTTGATTTTTTTTGCTTACTAAGATTATTTCACTAATTATATTTTTATGTTGTTTCCTTGCTAGTAATGTGCCAACTCTTACTAGCATAGTGTAAATGTAAGAACTACTTAAAATCATGGGCTTTCCTTTCCTTGTTGACAGATTGGAGTTTTAATTGGTTTTCCCTTCTGTGTGACTTTATTGATGTCTGAGATAGTAAATTGCCAAACATATGAATGGCTTAAGCAGAGTAGGCAAACATCATGAATGAGTCTTAAGAAAGAGAGCAAGAAGGTGGAAAATTTTTTATGCATTTAAAATAAAATAAATTTGTAACTAAAGTAGCTATTTATTATAAGAAGGACAGCAAACAGTATATATACACGTTTCATTAGTAAAGCGATTACTTTGCACATACAATATGTTAACGATGTGAACACGTATGAAATAAATAAAAGAAAAGAAGTGCAACTTTAAAAGGCAACAGGCTCTTCTCTAGAAATTACGCGATTAACCCCTTAAGGACCAAACTTCTGGAATAAAATGGAATAATGACGTGTCACACACGTCATGTGTCCTTAAGGGGTTAATGAAACATTGAAAATCACCTTAACATTGAAAAACACCAATAAATTGCATTAACTTTTTTCTTTTGATTTTTTTTTTTTTTTAAATGACATCACAATTTAGTATTGACTGGGCAAAACCTGGGCAGACATTTCAAATGAAGAGTACAAATAGAAATATTGCTTTATTTCTCCTTTAACCCCTTAAAGGGACACTCCAGGCACCCAGACCACTTCTGCTCATTGGAGTGGTCTGGGTGCCAACTCCCACTACTCCTAACCCTGCAAGTGTAATTATTGCAGTTTTTATAAACTGCAATAATTACCTTGCAGGGTTAAGTCCTCCCCTAGTGGATGTCTACTAGACAGCCACTAGAGGGAACTTCCTGGTCCCTAGCACAGATTATCTGTGCTAGAGCGTCGCTGGACATCCTCACACTGTGTGAGGACCTCCAGCGTCGCTCTATTCCCCATAAGGAAGCATTGAAATTCATTTTCAATTCTTTCCTATGGGGTGCGTCAATGCCCAGTCTCGCCCATCGGCCGACGGAGGAAGAAGGTGGAGCGGCGGGGGAGGAGCAGGCAGCGACGTGGGACATGTCGCTGCCTGAGGTAAGTGACTGAAGGGGTTTTCACCCCTTCAGTAACCGGGGATTGGGGGGTGGGAGGGAGAGGGACCCTACAGTGCCAGGAAAACGGATTGTTTTCCTGGCACTGGAGTTTCCCTTTAAGGACCAAACTTCTGGAATAAAAGGGAATCATGACATGTCACACATGTCATGTGTCCTTAAGGGGTTAATCTATATGCAATATCATGGTATCAGTTTAAAGACAGCCAGGTTTGTTAAATGTCTGGCCATGACTAAAGCTGTCTCCTGGAAAAATAGACCATTCCTACTTGTGTGACAGGACAAACAGACATGGCATACAATAGTTGGATGAAATTTATACAGCAAAGGTGGAAGTGGAGACGACTCCCTCTATATGCATGTGCCAAAGGGTTGCCCTTATAACTGTATGCATTTTCAGAAACAGTTGCCGTTATAGGCTGCTTTCGATAGGGACAGTGGGTGCAACGTTTTCTTGGCACCACAAGCTTTGCAAACCTGCAATGTTGTTAAATTGCTTAGAGTCAAAATAAACTCTCTTTTTGCAAAAAATAGAAAAGCGTAAGTATACATACATCATAGCTACTGCTGAGGTAAAATAGTATCTCAATAATTGTAATAATTACTATTTATGTGCTTTATGCTTTGTTTCTTTATACATTTACCTTATCAATAATAAGAGCAATAATAGGAATAATTATTGAGAGACAATTAAATTTCATAGTTACTCATAGTTCGAAAAAAGTATTATGTTTTCTCAGAATTAAAAGAAGGAATAGAGCAAATTAATTGATAAGGAATGTCAAAGACTGCGTATTAAATGTGTGATTAGTGTATAATTTAAACAAATAAAAGTAAAGCCCTTTGATCATTTTTCCTCGTCTGCAGACTAAAAATATATACTTTAATGTATTTATTTATAAAAGGCTAATTTGCATGAATTTGCATCTATACATTAATTTATATTCTTCTTTTAAATCTAAAAAATAGATCGGTAAACACAAGTTGTTATGAATGTATAATAAATTAATTCTTTTCACAAGTTTTCAAGTGATGAAATGTTGATTTATATCTCAAAAGTGTGTAAATTAATCTTACTATGTTAAAATATGTCTTTTTGTAAACCCATAGGATAGAAGTCGATGTAGAATTTAAATTTGCAATTTCTTTTTCTAGCAAAAAAAAAACCTCATGGAACCTTTGTGGATATAATTCACTCATGATATGTCATTCACATTGATATAAACATTACTATTCCCCCAGTACTATGCATTGTGTATGTCACATTTATTTCTGCATTTCAAATAAAAAATAGCTAGCCTTTTGCTGATATGGAAGCCAACGCTGGCAAGATCTGCTAATAAACTGTAACATTTGTAATATACTATGTGCACATTCCTTGATTTAAACTTATTACGCCACATCATCAATTCATAAAATAATGTTAGCCATAAAACATGAGCTTCATAAAAAAAGAGTTGCAATTCCAATTCATGTTGGTAGAGTTGTGATAGATACGATCAGTGAAGGGTTGTTTGTCATGCTGTCACTCCCTAGCGTTTAAAAAATATTAGGTTACGTTTCAGGTGTCTATATTCGGATCACGCTATATAATCAAATGTAAAAAACTCCACTTCGATAAATGCATTTATTTATATCTTGGCTATAATCTTTTTATTTCATATTTATAAGTCGCTTCAGCAATATTTTCATAAAATGCTATTTTTCTGTCTGCAGTTTTGTGGTTGGATGTCTACTAAGATGCCTATTTAGTTCTGTAATGAAATGATTCATATCACACACATGGCGTGATATGTTTAAACTATGAGAATGAGAGTGAGAAAGAGTGAGACAGCCATGGATAGAGTGTGAATGGTTCTAGATCTCTCTTATGTTACAGAAAATCAGACCTAGTAAATAAGATCTAGAACTACTGTTGTGTTAAATTATTATTTTAGATAATAATTAAGCACATGTGTTTTTTTGTAATGGGATACACCATTCTTGACAGTAGCCCCTAAGTCTATCAGCATATCTTCTTTATCTGTTGGATCCCTATGAAATTATTAAGTCTAAATATACTGCTAATGCTAGGGAAGGGCCTAAAATACAGCCAGGGGCTGGGTTAGACACCCAGAAAGGCTGGTGGGGAGACAAAGAGATACAGAGGGCCTGAGAGAGAAAGAAACATACATGGGCAAAGGGCAGTGAATACCCTGAGGGGCTAATGGGACACCAGGAGATACAGATAAGCTGGGGGAGACAGAGACAAGGTATTGGGGGGAAGGTGCACAAAGAAGAGTTGGGGAGACACACAAAATGGGCAAAGAGACACAAATGGTTTGGAGGGGAAAAAGAGACATAGAAGGCGAAGGGACAAAAGAGGCAGACAGGGGTTGGGGAAGGGGCAAAAGAGACAATCATGGGCAGGGGTGAGACACCAAGAGAGGCTGGGGGAGAAAAAGACACTAGGAAGAAAGAGACAAGACTTTTATTTGAGAAGAGACACACAGAGGGGCTGGGAACAGGAGAAAGACACACAAACAAGGAGCTGAGGGGAGAAAGAGACACCCAGAGGGGCTGGGGGGAGAAAGAGAAATAGAGAGTGTGAGGAAGGGGAGAAAGAGATACACAAAAGAGGCCTGGGGGGAAGAAGCACACAGAGGGGATTGGGATGGGGAGAAAGAGATACACATGGGGCTGGGAGAAGGAAAGAAGCACACCGAGAGGCTGGGGAGAAAGAGACACACAAAGGGGCAAAGTGAAGTAAGAGACACACAAAGGAGCTGGGGTAGAAAGAGACACAAAAGGGATGGAGGAAAGCAAGATACACACAGAGAGGGTTTAAAAGACAAACAAAAGGAAAAAAGGAGGGATAATATATATGAAAGGGGTTAAGACATTAAAAAGAGAGGATAAGAAACACAAAAGAGTGTAAAAATTCAAGAGGGGGATTAAAGGACACACAGGTGAATGTGCATTTCTGGAGAGATGCCAAAATGCATCTTCACCTGTGTAGCCAAAAATACTTGCACTGGATTAGTCATGCTTTTGTTCCAAGTTAGTGGGATCTTTTAAGCATTGATCCAAGAAGCTTGCTGATATTTTTTCCATAATGGCAACATGTGAGCAGGGAATTGGCTTGCCATGATCTTACTTATGAACTCTGAGAGTATAGGGCTTAGAGGCATAAATGTATTGTGGTGTACAGAGGCTGGAACACACTAATATTTATTGAAGTAAGGCAAAAATTCTGCAGATTGGATTACCTACATTTTATATCCACTACATATTAATTTGCCACATTAAATTGCCCTTGGATTGCTCCATGCTGTAGGTGGCTATGGGCAATTTTTTTTTATTAATCAGCAAGAGCAGCATTTCATACCTTCAAACACTGGGAAATAGAAAATCGGACCAGAGGATGGATGGATCTTTAGGTGGTGTACCAGTCTGGGAATCCCCACTCAGGGCAGAACACATAAGGAGCACTTCTGTAGAATTCTGGAAATGAGAGTAGGATAGGTTAATCAGTATACAGCGACTAAAGCTAACAATGCGCTTGTGTTAACACAATGGTGGCAGTTCCCTGAAGTCCCCTATGTGGGATACCAGAGAACAAACTCAGGATAATCTGACAAGATTCCATACACTTCAGAGGTATGGTATTTTAGCAGTCAGTACATAGCGTTTAACTGTTCCTGACAATTTTTTTTTTTTACATTATGATCTACATTAAAGGAGCACTACAGCATTAGGAATGCAAACCTGTTCCATTAGGATGCACATGTTTTACACTGAAGTGTTCAAACTACTGGACCAATGCACCCAAATCCCTTCATTGAGATGATGCTTTGGGTGACTTTTCTAGTCTTTTAAATCTTATCCACGGTGTATAAGAATAAATAGATACGAATTATGCATGATATTTTTGATATTTGTTTTAGTTTTGCAGATTAATAAATACTTCCAAACCTAGAATTGACAACTATTTTTTTTTTAGTAACATAAATGGGAGGTTTGTATTTATAGATTTTATATGTTTGTTTCTAATTTTTAGTGTTTTCAGTAATGCTGATTTTGGGGGAAAAAAATGATAAGCATAAGCCTGTACCATGTAATCGTCAGTATTCAATGAAAAGTAAAACTTTCAAAGGTGATAGAAAAATCATTAATGCACTGAAAAGACTTCATTATATTTATCTTGCGTGGTTCCGAAGTAGCAAAAGAACATCTTGGCCGTGATTTGGTCAGTGAATAAGCAATTTGGTAATAAACGTATAGTGTGAAAAATGTGTTATAGGGTCAAGAAGTTAAATGACAGCAAATTTCTATACTCTTAGTATAGAAGATTCATTTTCTTTTCAAAATTATTGTATATTGTAAAGTTAAATTGCGTTCATTTCTGGTTCCTGCACTCTATCATTTCTTTGATTCTAAATGTTATGCCCTTGAATGCGTTTTTCATTCTTCCAGACTTGGATTGAAATTGGAAAAATATTAAATCTGTACTGGTTAGGTTCAGCAGTAAAGTCAATTTGCTTTCTCAGTGTGCAATAAATATGATTGAAATAAAAGATACTTAGACATAAATCATTTTCACTTATCAGCAGTTTCGTGATTGTTTTGTGGCTTGACTGTAATGTTATACGGAGGAAACTAGTTCATACTGTTAAAAGTACAAAGAAAAGGCACCTTAGACAATATGCATCTAGGTAATTATTTTCTTCAGAATATTACATGGTTGCAAAGCAGTAAATATTTAATCTTCAACAATACATATTTCTAGCATAACATTTCTTTTTTTTAGTTTTAAAGATAGAAGAAAAAAGGGGAGATATAATTATGGAAAACAATTCTTAAACTTCAACAAACTAGGAATAGTCTACTTAGAAGAATGTTTCCACATCATAACACATGATGTAAAAATTGCATCAACGATCTAAAACTGCTGCGCAGTGTTTTAATGTCCAACCATTGCATGTATCCAGGGCTCACAATTACTTTAGTTTTCATTTGCCGTCTTTCGCACTAAGAATACACGTTTCTAAAGGGCCAATTAACACCTTAACCCCTTAAGGACCAAACTTCTGGAATAAAAGGGAATCATGACATGTCACACATGTCATGTGTCCTTAAGGGGTTAAGGGACAGATATATTAGTTACATAGTTATATAGTTACATAGGCTGAAAAGAGACATGTGTCCATCAAGTTCAGCCTTCCTCTCATTTATTTTTTGCTGTTAATCTAAAAGAAGGCAAAAATACCCAGTTTAAAGCACTAACAATTTTGCAACAAACTAGGGGAAAAAAAAACCTCTTGACCCCAAAATGGCAGTCAGATTTATCTTTGCATCAAGAAGCTACTACCATACAGTTGAACAATTATATAATTGAATATTGTTTTTTCAAGAATGCATCTAGTTGCTGTTTAAACATATATACATACTCTGAAGATTTGTCATCATCACAGTCTGATCCCTAAAAATCTTGTTAGCCTGGATTTTCCTTCTTATTTTCATTTGGCAGATCAGTAAAGCTGTTTTTTGTAATGTTAGAAGAGGACTCTTAAAGGGACACTACACTGCCCAAATAAAAACAAAATAAAAATCACTGTTTAGTAGATATATATCCAAAATGGATACTTGTTAAAGGGACACTCCAGGCACCCAGACCACTTCTGCCCATTGGAGTGGTCTGGGTGCTAACTCCCACTATCCTTAACCCTGCAAGTGTAATTATTGCAGTTTTCATAAACTGCAACATTTACCTTGAAGGGTTAAGTCCTCCTCTAGTGGCTGTCTAGAGGACACTTCCGTGTTCATGGAACATGAAAAGTGTGCTATGACGACGCTGGACATGAGGACCTCCAGCATCACTGAAATCCCCGTAGGAAAGCATTGAAAGCATTATACAATGCTTTCCTATGGGGAGGTCTAATGCGCGTGCATTAGGTCTCCCCCGCCGCTGGCCGCGCATGCTCAATAGGTCTCCCCCGCTGGATTGAGAAATGCTTTTCTATGGACTGATTGAATGCGTGTGTGGCTCTTGCTGCGCATGCGCATTCAGCGGATGACATCTGAAGAGGGAGGAGAGTCCACACCGCCGAGGGAGCGCTGGAGAAAGGTAATAATTTAACCCCTTTGAGCCCGGTGGGAGGTAGACCCTGAGGGTGGGGGGGACCCAAAGACCCTATAGAGCCAGGAAAATTAGTTTGTTTTCCTGGCACTATAGTGGTCTTTTAACCCTGTACCTTTCCAAGACACCCTAAAACCTGTACATGGGGGTATGGGGGGGTACTGTTTTACTCGGTAGACTTTGCTGAACACAAATGGCACTTTCACTGATGATATCATTGTTGTAATACATTTTACTGTTTTGAAACACTAATATTTGTGTTCAGCGAAGTTTTCCAAGTATAACAGTACCCCACATGTACAGGTTTTATAGTGTTTTGGAAAGCTACAGGGTCAAATTGGTTATGTTGCCTTTGAGAGCGTATGGTAGGCCAGGAATGAGAATTACCCCCATAATGGCATACTATTTTTGCAAAAGAAGACAACCCAAAGCATTGCAAATGGGGTATGTTCATTCTTTTTTTACCAGCTTCTTAGTCACAAACACTGACCAAAGTTAGCGTTCATAATTGTTTTTTGCATTTTTAATACACAAACAAATATATATGCTAACTTTGGCCTGTGTTTGTGACTAAGTGACTACTGAAAAATACTGGACATACCCCATATTGAATACCCTGGGTTGTCTACTTTTCAAAAATATATGGATTGATGGGGGTAAATTACACAGGCTGGCTTAAAAAATGTCCCAAATAGGACATGGGTGCATGGTGACCAGCTGTGAAAATTACAAGTTGGAAAACTGGAATGTGCATCCTCCAAATAAGGTCTTTTGGCTCCCAGAGAACCCAACACACCTATTCATTGGTGGTATCACTGTACTCAGATGTTGCAGAACACATATTGGGGTGTTCTTTGGAAGTAATCCTTAAAGTTCTCAGTACATGTATTCTTAAATTGCTATGTGTGTCAAAAAAATCACCAATTATTTTTTTTTATTTTTTGGAGGGCATAAATTGGTGTTAAAATGTATGCATGAAAAGAGTTAATATTTCCCAAGTTTAATAGCTTAGGTTGTCTTATTTTATAAAATATATACATGTGAAGGGTTATTCAGGTATTCCTGACAGATATTGTTACAATGTAACTTGCGTTAATTTTGAAAGAAATTGGTTTGGAAATAGCAAAGTGCTACTTGTACTTATAGCCCTGTAACTTTCCAAAAAAAAGCTAAGAACATGTGAACATTGGGTATTTCTAAACTCAGGACAAAATATAGAAACTATTTAGCATGGGTGTTTTTTGGCGGTTGTATATGCGTAACAGATTTTGGGGGTCAAAGTTAGAAAAAGTGAGTTTTTTTACATTTTTCCATCATATTTTATAAAAAAAAATTAAAGTAAATTATATGATATGATGAAAATAATAGTATCTTTAGAAAGACCATTTAATGGCGGGACGAACGGTTTATAATATGTGTGGGTACAGTAAATGAGTAAGAGGAAAATTACACCTAAACACAAACACTGCAGAAATGTAAAAACAGCCCTGGTCCCAAACGGTAAGAAAATTGAAAAATGGTCTGGTCACTAAGGGGTTAAAGATCAAACTGTTATGACAGTATAGGCTGTCATTGTTCCCTAAGGTATAAAGACTTGCTTTAATATTAAAGCATGTATTAAAGTCAAGGACATACGACTTGTGTGACTAGAATGACATTATGGAGAGAGGTGACATGATCTGATTTTTTATGTATATATATATATATATTGCTTTTACATTGTGTGGCTCATTTTCTTGTACTGCTCTTGTTCAATGCAATGTCTTGAAACATATGCTGGATGTTTAGAGGTTAACAATGTGTTTGACACCCATAGACACCAATATAGCAGCATAGATATTATTCAGTAGCCCACTGTTGCCAATAATTCTTTGTTACTGTTGTTGTACACTCAGTGTGTGCCAGTGTATAAGGTTATGTCTTTATCACTACCTGTGGTATGGATTTTATTACCACCTCAGTGCATCTTTATTGATTTTATTTCTCCACTTATTGACCTTGAGAAGATAAAAGACTTAGATGATGCTGTTAGGAATAAAAAAATAAAAAAAATAAGTTTAAGAATAAAAACTACCTAAAAGTGTGCAGGGACACAATTCTGCTAAAACCAGTAAAATGATCACCAATATTAATGATCCGGCACGTCTTCAAAATGTGTTCCTTACATCACGTGCTTACTGATAAGTTAATGAATGTGTTTATTAGTGTTTACATATAGAGGGAGTGGAGTTGTCTACTATTTAATCACATGACAAAAGTATCATTAAAAGTATTTATATGGTACAAGCTCATCACACCATTGGTAAGTACAGATATTTCAGGCGCTTGATATTACAAATGAAATATCACACAAATATTTATCTTGCACAACATGCTTAGTACATGTATTAGGTACATATTACAAAAAGTTAATACCAAGTATTATGAGAAACAAATATTGTTAAAAATTATTTATCATAAAAATGATAGAGGCTGAAGAGGGAAAAGGCAGAGGGGCAATACCTGCCTTAAAGAAGAGAGCTGCAGCTTTGTTGGACACCCCAATCAAGCTTTGTCAACTGGGTCTGAAGCATTCCAGGGTCCCTGCAGGCAGCTAGGAAGCAGACTTAGAGTAAGGAAGCTCTGTCACAGAGAGAGAGAGAGAGAGGGAGAAAGACAGAGAAACAGACGGAATTCTAAATGTTGTGACCTTGACTATACTGTCCTGTGCTCAAGCTTGAACTATGCTTTATTCTGTAGACAGACAGCAAGTTTTGATCTTCCCACTGCTTAACAATAGTTTGCTTGCTAACCTTAAACTAATAAACCACCCTCATAATTCAACTCCTTTTTACCCCTGTATAAAGATTCATCATCAGGGATGTGTGTAAGGCATAAATTCAAATTGAGTCATCATTTTGTTTTGCCAGGGAATATCTACTTTATAGTATAGTAAAAATGTTACATTGTTGTTGTGTGTGAAAAGCACATGCATCAATAAAATATACAGTAGTACCTTAGTTTATGAATTTAATGCGTTCTCCGTGACGTTTCTTGTTGCCAAAAATCCGTAAACCGAAACGTGGTTTCCCATAAGAATGCATTGAAAACCAATGAATCCGTTCTGGAGGTCAGAAAAAAGTCAAAATGAGCTGGCATGGAAACCAACCCACAATGCAGAACACACAATAAAAGGCATGCAAACAACAAAGCTCAGCTCACTACCTTTCCACCGCTTGAGAAAAGTCCCAAAACCGCTGCAAAAATTTCCAGAATGGCTCCAAAACTCGATGCAAAAGCCGCTCCAACACCTCCAACACCTCCAAACTCAACACCACTTGCTAACAAAAAACTCCAGCATGCACAGGGGCGGCACTATAAACCTCCCAGGTGCAATGCATCCTCTGGAAACTTTTGTAAACTGAGGCATTATTTTCAATGGATTTTCATTTATAAACCTTAAATTATGTTAACCGAGGCGTTTGTAAACCGAGGTACCACTGTATACCAAATTTATTGGTGAAGTTATTGTGTCATAAATACCAATCTGCACTTATATGTATAACCATCACATTTGAATTTGCCATTATTACTATATATAAGTTATATTTTTGCATTAAAGGGACACTTCAATTGGCATCTTTATACATTAGAAAAGAAATTGGCATCTTAATACATTAACTTTCTTACAACCTCCTGGCTGTAAGTGAGACAAGTGCTCATGTTACCTCTGGGTAATATGCCTGGGTGGAACTAAACTCAAGAGGCAGGCAATCGCCCAGAGCACCTTCCTTGCAAATACTTCTCATTGAGATGCATTGGGAAGAATGGACATCAACACAAGTCTGGGCTGGGAAGTTGTCTGCATCTTTGGCAAGGTGTTTTTTTTTTAGATATACCCCAATGAAAATATACACAATTTAATTTACAAAATAGTGTTTTGTTTTGTATTTGGGCAGTGAATTGTACCTTGCCCTTTTTATGCATTTTCTTTATGTGAAGGGGGCTCATATCTGGCCATCTAGTGGCAATGAAATTGCATGGGGAAGCAAGCCACTGACTCCTTTTGGTATAAATGCTAGTGTCTCATGGACCCCACATGTGCATTTATTTTTCTTCTTTGCAAAACTGATGGAAAAGGTGAATGATGCACACACGAGTGCTATTAACCACAGCAAAGGTTTTTGTTTGTTTTTTCTTATGAGCTAGCACATTTTATTGTCCATTGTAAGTGTTATTAGAAGCATACACAAAATAAATGGATACTGTGCAAACTTTGAGGCCAACCAAGGACTATGTTCATGTTTTGATAAATAGGCTGCTGACCATCTTTCCTAAAAGTACTGTCCATCAAATTATTTTAATTCTCAGAATGCAAAATTAAGATATAATATAACCATACATGCGTAGTATTTGATTGCATTGCTGTTTTCTTCTTTCACAGTTCAAAGTGGCATTTAATATATCTAAGCAGTTGCTTCAGATTCTACACCTGACAGTTTATATTTTTGACTTGTGGTCTTCCTGTTTGAACTGCTTATTATTTCACCGAAACATCCTATGTGAATCCTTATCAAATAGTTTTTCGAAACAAATAGAATTGAACCCTATTGGGAGACATTAGCAGTTCTAACTGTGCAAGGCGTAGAACACAGTTTTAAGCTGTTTTTATTTTCTGCTTTTGTAGTGTAGTTCTTTTGTGATCCTATATCCGACACATGCAGTTGCAGATTTGTCTGCGCAAGTTATACTTTTAAAGTTGTTTATGTAACGGATCAATGGAACACAGCCTAAGGCAAGAAAACAGCAAGGTTATGGACTCTATTAGTTTAGTAGGTCAACTAATAATTAGTAGCTTGGGGCTGGGAAGTATAAAATATAGATGTGGTTGGACAGTACACTATGTGCTAGAGAGTGGTGTTTAAAGAATATTAATTCCACAGTGGTATTTTAACCTAAAATAGATACATGGATAAAAGAAATCTATCTGTATTTGGTTTCATTTAAATGCACAAGGTATTTAATGGGAAATAAAATGAGATTCATGAGGATGGCATTCAAATGGCAACTGAATGGCATATGACGAAATCCTTTGCTTGTGATCAGCGGCATTCTCTTTGAAAAACGAATTGAGACATTGAAGAATAAGTGGAAAATGTGCGATTGTTAGTGGTCAGCAGGTAGATTTGTCCAAAAAAAACAAAAATGCCTAAGGCTGTTATTTACTTTTAAGTAAAAGAAAATGTTAACATTACGCTACCGATTTATAAGGTCATGTCCTCGCTTGAAACCATGGACAGGAAATCCACTGAGATTGAGTGGAAAGCATAATGTTATATGACCTGCAAAAATATATTATATACATATTTTTTGTTTTATGTATATATAAACTATCAATGTATGGCTTTATTTTATTCTCAGCTAATTTAAATAATACATTGCATTTCATAATACATTTGTAATATCTCAATAGTGTACAGGCTCTGAATTGTTTTTCCAATTTATGTTTTTGACCATACTTGTTAGATCAAGGTTAGGTCTCACTTCACTGATACTATATATGGTATGGACCCATTTATTGTGCTAGCAAAGTCTGTGCCTACTCAAGTAAATAAAAGACAAAATTCATACTAGCAAAAACTGGAGGGTCTGCTTATCTTAATTACTCTTATTGAATGAAATATTAAATGAATAAGGTGCATGGACTGTTGAATCATAAATGTAATAACCTACAGTAGCTTTAAAAAAAACTAAAAAAGTGAAATTGAGCTATCCTCAGTTAACTGGTTTTCAAGCAAGCCATGGATAGGTGTAGGTGTTAACATCCACTCCCAGAAAATGTGCTGTAGCTTTTCAGTCATATGTTTAACTGTTTAAGAAAGATTAGAAAAACAAATCATGTGTTCAAGAGTTGGTTAACCCATTATATTAACAGACTCCCTAGTGATAGTATAAGATTGTGCCTGTTGAAAACAACATTGTTTGATGTATGCTCTCTAAGTGGTACTGTGATTTTTATGAAAAGCTGTCCTCCTAGAATTTCTTTGGTTCCTATGCCAATTAGGTCGTGTATATTTAATAACCCCTCACATTTTCTGAAGAAGAACAACCATGGTCAAATAGAACACCACAATGTGAATGAAACTGGTTAGAACATGTTATTTTACTTCATTTAAATACTTACATTCCCTTGATTTCAATGATGTATCATTTCTGGCAAAAAAATATACATAGTGGAAATAGATATATAAATAGATAAACAGCCAGACAACCAGAGTGAGATGGATAGACAGACAGATAGATAGATAGATAGATAGATATATAGATAGATAGATAGATAGATAGATAGATAGATAGATAGATAGATAAACTGGCAGACGAGCAGAGTGAGATGGATATATGGATACGATAGATAGATAGATAGATAGATAGATAGATAGATATAGATATATAGATAGATAGATAGATAGATAGATAGATATATAGATAGACAGCCAGACAACCAGAGTGAGATGGATATATAGATAAGATAGATATATAGATAGACAGACAGACAGACAGTCTGGTGGTAGACACTAACTTTTGTCTGAAGTACATGATGCAGTTTTTCTTATCTGACGCACTTTAGTACAGAGGGGAAAATAAACGGAATATTGTGTGCTAGTTCATTTTATTTTTAGACTTGCAGTTTCTCAAGCACACTTGGAAAACATATCGTACCAACATAACTGATGGAGTGTCAAAAAATATTGAAAAACATGAATGATATGTTCAAAACAAGGACAAAAATGATTGATTTATTTGTTACAGCCAACGGATTGTACAACTCTGTTACTGGGCTTTAGACATATATTTATAAATAATACAAAGAGGTAGTGCATTTTATTATTTTGTAATTATAATATGCTCTTGTGGACTAACAACACCATTACTTATTAAATGTTGCTGTACAGTTTGAAATGAACATAATTGTATAGTAAGTTGGGGAAAAGTTACTATTAAGTTGATCATGTTTCTTGAAATGTTCCAAGAAAATGGGTTTTATTCGTGGAAGATTAATCAGTGCATCTGCAAATGTATGCATTTTACATTTAATCTAAATTTAATCTAAGATTAAATTTAAACTTTCAGGTTTTCAAAACGTTTATGTTTTTGTGCAATTATCTTAAAAGGAATGAATATTATATTATATTATATTATTATATGTATGATCATACAAAAAAATATATATTTTTAATCATTTGGATACAATGAAGCATTTCTATTGACTCTCTAATAGACTAAGTGCAGATTTATACTGATGTTACACATTAAATTCCATCTGTCACCTAACTATAACATGGCACTTTATTGTGCTTTACATTTAATTTCTACATAGTGCTACTCAAATTACTAACAAATGTATACATCACATTTTCTTTTTAATGCAAGATTTCAGCCTCAATGTTTTTAGCTAGATTTAGCAATTTTGCCCAATTGTATGCACAATTCATATATCCCTAATGGAAAATATTTTTTTATGACAGGTGTGATCTGAGCGCAGATGTAACCATGTAGTAGGATTAACGTTCTAGTTAAAATTTACTAGTTAAAACAAATGTAACTTACACACTGAAATGTGCTTGAAAGTCAGACGTTCTAATATAAATAACCAAAATCATAATTGTTTGTGATATCTTAGCTCAACTTCAGAAAAAAAAAAAAAACGCAGGTAAAGGTGGTCATAGTGTCACTTATTAAAAATGAATGTTAAAGGAACACTATGGTGTCAGAAACACAAACATGCATTCCTGACACTATAGTGGTAACATATTTAGGTCCCAGGCCCCCTCTCTTTGCAATGAAAAGGTGAGTCCACGTGCTGGTCTTGCCCTAACTGACCTCCTCCATGACTGAGATGATCACACTTGATGATCTCAGCAAAAAAAAAACACGCAGGTAAAGGTGGTCATAGTGTCACTTGTTAAAAATGAATGTTAAAGGAACACAAACATGCATTCCTGACACTATAGTGGTAAAATATTTAGGTCCCAGGCCCCCTCTCTTTGCAATGAAAAGGTGAGTCCACGTGCTGGTCTTGCCCTAACTGTCCTCCTCCATGTCATTATTATTAACATGGAGGAGGTCAGTTAGGGCAAGACCAGCACTGAGATGATCACACTTGATGATCTCAGCAAATTGTGCATGCATGGCAAAACACTGCAGTGTACCAACAGCATCTCCTCTTAAATCAGTACATCTTCATGAGGAGCTTTCAGTTACTCCACGCAAAGCGTGCAGAAGCTGAACATCAGGGACTATAAGTACAGTGTCCATTTAAGCTCTCAGAACCCCCATAAATAAGTACTGATGGCTGGCAGGCCTATGAGTCTGTCTTGTAAGACTCAGTTAGTAGAACCTTACACATGGTTCCACTAGCCATAATATTCCCATCAGGAAATTGCAATGCCGCCTGCCATGCCATCTATCAAATGTATAATGAGATTGCAGTTGATGTTTCCTTATGGAGCAGATGTTTCTCTGATTTTTAGATTAGATTAAATCAATCCCAGAATCTTTACCAGCACAGTCTGTCTGTGTGTAGCATACACTGACTTTATTTGGATACCTCCCCCTTGACTTATCAGGGTACTTTGCAATTTTTATAATTAATGCACCTATTATATAGGCACTGTTTATTTGGTCTTTTTGGAACTATGTTACTTACCTCCTGCTCCTTTGAAAACTCACAAATGAAAACTGTATTTACTACACCTCTTTATTTTCAATTGACAAGTTTTACTAATTTGGCACACCTTTGGGAATTGGCAATGATTCTAAGTGAATTCAAAGTGAACAAATTTAAAGTCAAAGAAACTGAATTGGAAACGTAGCTTTCTTAAGGTAGAAGATTTTTCCATTTCAGATATTTGGCCTTAAAGGAACATTAAAATTACTTTAGCTAAATAAAGCAGTTTTAGTGTATAGATCATTCCCCTGCAATTCCACTGCTCAATTCACTGTCATTTAGGAGTTAAATCACTTTGTTTCTGTTTATGCAGCCCTAGCCACACCTCCCCTGGCTATGATTGACAGAGCCTGCATAAGAAAAAACAGGTTTCACTTTCAAACAGATGTAATTTACCTTAAATAATTGTATCTCAATCTCTAAATTGAACTTTAGCCACATACAGGAGGCTCTTGCAGGGTCTAGCAAGCTATGAACATAGCAGGGGATAAGAACATCTTAATAAAACAGAACTTGCAATAAAGAAAGCCTAAATAGGGCTCTCTTTACAGGAAGTGTTTATGGAAGGCTGTGCAAGCCACATGCAGGGAGGTGTGACTAGGGTTCATAAACAAAGGGATTTAACTCCTAAATGGCAGAGGATTGAGCAGTGAGGCTGCAGGGGCATGTTCTATACGCCAAAACAGCTTCATTAAGCTAAAGTTGTCCAGGTGACTATAGTGTCTCTTTAAATTTGAAATTAATTTTGGATACACCTTTCCTGACAGTTCTCACTGTTGTGAGAACACTGTTGTGTCAATGTTTTATCTTACCTGTAATGGACTCTATCATCCACCTATATTAATAATGATGTACACTTTACATTTCACTTCTGCAGAACAATATTTGAAAATGTGTTGTGGTATATTTAATTGCTGTTGCCACACTCAGCTACAATATTTAGCAGTACAATGAAATATGAAAATGTAACTTCCGTCACTAATGCAGTTGCAATGCAAATCAATACTAACTAACTCAAAAGTAAAATAATACATCCATGGAAAAAAACAAAGGCATATATGGTTACAGAAATGCTGTAATTCAAGTTTGTTCAGATATAAGATCTCCTGAAGACATCATAAGATTTTGACTCACATATTTACAACCCATCTGGTATAGACATAAACACAAAGTAATAAACAATCACCCTTTAGCATTTGATCGTATTTCAAACTTCATAAACTGTGTAAGCGAAGCCTGGTCTTCCATCCACAAGTACATTTTTACGATAAGCATGGACTCGGATCAAGGCTGTATCAAATACATTGCAAGGCTCTTTTGTTTAGCTTTTTGTTGCGTAATGTATCATTTGTATCGTTATGTCCTTGTACTGACTTTTCCCCCCAGAAAGATGCCTAAATCTTTGTTGTTTATGAGAAAATGAGTTTGTTTAGAATACTGCATAATGGATTTGAATTAAAGGATTTCGACCCATTCTAGAAATTATTATAGAGAAACTAACAAAATATGGAAGCTTTTGTATTAAAAATAAAATACAACAGTATACAAGTGACAAATGTCTCCTTTTAATTGATCGTAGCTCAGCGATAGGTCTTTAGTAAATTACTGTTTTTATTCACATTGATCCCTTTTGAGATTTCTCCTATGTACCTGATGTTAGGATGGGTCATATGGTACTATGTAACAATTTATAGGCTGTTTTAGAATGGTCTGAATTGCCAAGTGTTTCTGTCTGCCTAAATTTTGTCATAGGACATGTGTATGTTTTTTTTTTTTTTTTTACTAATTGTACAGCACTGCAGAAATCTGGCAACTTGGCATTTTAAATGTTTAAAATATAAGAGTGCAGGCTGAAATATATAGTTGTGAAAATACTCAAACAGGCTGTAAAGAAAAAAGACTTTTAATTTGTGACTCTGTCAGGACATTTTTATGTTTTATTAGTTCGGTAGAACACCGACCACCCCCCTGGCTCATTATCTTCAAAGAGAATTGTTGATTTA
Source organism: Pelobates fuscus (assembly GCF_036172605.1). NCBI lineage: Eukaryota > Metazoa > Chordata > Amphibia > Anura > Pelobatidae > Pelobates > Pelobates fuscus. Next base: position 51,404,267 of record NC_086317.1, read on the forward strand.
GTGCTCTCTCCGGGTGACTGCCATTCGTATAGCCGAACGCCACGTGGAAGAGAAAACGGCGGCCATCTTGTTTGCACAAAAGGAGGCAGCGGGATTTGGTAGTCGAGTGTCTGGAACTAAAAACGGACACTCGACTTCCTGAACACCGCTAAAAACATATGAACGCTTGCTTCCTTTCCACGAACAGCTAGTAGAGCGCCGTTCGGTAGTTTAGTTCCCACGAACAAGGGGAACAATCGCTCCTATGAGCCAGGGGGCTCCTTTCATGCTTTCATTCATTTATTTGACTTTAACTAAATAGACTGACCGCACAGACTGAACTCATGGAACTGTTTTGGGCAGGAGCCTCGTGTGCGGTCGGTAAAATTAGACTTCCATACAATTCGAAAACCCCTGAACCGATCTGGGTGATTTTTGAATATGTTGGTAACCCAGATAAGGGCTATCAGGAGATATGCTATTTATGGGGATACCATGTGTTTTAGGGTATGTTTCAAGTTTTGGGTAAAATGTGTTTCTTCTGCCTGGAGATAATTGGGTTATCCCTTAGCTTACCTAATTATCTCACAGGCAGAGAGGATGGAATTGTATGTTTGTAGTGGAAGTGTTTCACTTTGTCAATGTCATGCTATTGGTTGTAACTTTTGTCCTGGTGCCCAACAAAGTCCAGGTGGGAGGTCCCCTTGCATGGGGACCTGCATAAAAGCCAGTGTGGCATCAATAAACCTTCATTCCAGTTGTACCCTTCATGAAGTCTAGGCTCATGTTTGGGTAACTATCTACTGGCTGGGGAGAAATGTCTTGGAAGCTGCATTCGTCTGGAACTATTCATAACGACACCCGAACTGCAGCTATAATCACTAAGGCTCAGCAGTTCGGGAGGAATAGGCGAACAAGGTACCATAACTACCAGCGTTCGTAACACAGGCACCTGTAGATATGCTGAAACAGACAGTGTATATACATAAAAAATATATATAAAAATATTTCTTTATTGCTCCTCCTCCTTTTCCCTCTATTGGTTCCTTTTTCTCACTTGAACTTTGAACCAAATGGTGGGAAAATGTGCCTAAAAAGTATATTGAAAAATATGTACTTAATGTTTATAGTATATATTGCTGTACACAGATTGGCCCATTTTTATGCTCTTAGTTTGAACCTCAATATTTCTTCATTAAAGAAATTCAGCTGAGCCAAACCACCATGTCTAAAATATGTTTTCTGAATCAGAAGTGATTCACCAAAATAAATTACAATTGAAGGAACACTATAGTGAGAGGAATAAAAACATTTCTTCCTGTCACTATAACTCTGAAAGCGATGTTTTAGTATCAGCTAAGGGAAAGGTGAGTTTATTCAGCTTTATTCCAGAGCCGCATGTGGCCGTCACGGCTGGCTCCAACTACGCGCCACCTAAAAAGACTGTGTTTACAGTGACATACAGTACACACCAGAACAACTGCATTACGCTGTATTTGTTCTGGTGACTATAGTGTTCCTTTAAATAAATTACAATACAAAGCGCTTAGTTATTTAGGATAAGAAAATCTACTTGCCATGCTTCATGTAGTACCTACACATTAATAAAAAGGTGTTATCACTCCTAGAAGCATGGAAGCTTACTCACTTTAATGAAATATGTTTTATACTGAATATCTGGAGATGCTACCATTGGATTAGGTGACAGGAGACCTGAATATCCCATAAGGGTTGTAACTTTATTTTAAATGTCACATGCTTAGTTGTAGGTGCAAGAGCAGAAGACTTCACAAGTTTTAATCTTGTTGAGATGAGGAATGGTTAAAAATCTCTAAAGCTATGTCTATCATGAAAATGAAATCACCTTAAATAATAGCAACTAGACTTGTGCACAAATCCTTTTCACAAATCCTGCGTTGAAATAATGTAATTCCTGTTAATCAATGAGTCTATCCATCCGACTCCACAGGTAAATCACAGATGGATCAATTCGATTTGATCCATTCAATGTCTAGTAGCAACCTAGAAACCTAGTTAAAATAATACACAACAAGGCAGCCAACAAAATAAAGAAACATAGTACTATGCTACTAGTCCACTGGTGCTACAAATAAGATTATGATACGTGGTTTCTTCCATTGTATGTTATATCCAGCATGCCAGAAGAAAGTAGCTATGCCACATGGCACACCGATCTCCCATTCATTTACTATATAGTTAGGAAAAGAAGGCTCTCATAGGGCAAAGGGCATCTGCAATCCTTGATGTATGTGCATATCGTAAAGAATACTTTAGGCCAAGGGTTCCCAATTAAATTTTCTCATGGAACCATTTGACATGGTGTACCAACATTGTGAAACCCCAAAAAATTGTTTTAGCACAAACCTTTTAATTAGCAAAGCATAATGTATGATTTCTTTTTTTTGGCAAATTTAGTTTTTTGGTACATACACATTATTTTCTACTGATAGTAAACAGATTGTAGTACTTAGGAGCAGGTGTGTTTCTATGTGCAAAGTTGGTGTTTGTAAATAATGTTAGCTTTTAAAAACGGGTTTGTTTGTATGTAATGTTTGCATTTGCCTGCAGTGGTGTGTTTGGAAATAGGTTTGGATTTTAAATGCAGATATATATTTGTGGGTAGTATTGGTGTTTGAATGAAGGGTGTGTTTGAGTGTTTATATATAATTTTGGAGTTGGAATTTAGGGGTGTTTTTGTATGTCATGTTTGTGTTTGCAAGGGTGTCTTTGCATGTTGTGTTGGTATTTAATTGCTGGCATGTATGCACATATACTGCCACATACATACTTACACAGACATACTTGCGCATTAACAAACAGAAACACACATATAAACACACTGACACATACACACACACTGACACACAGATACACAAACTTTCCGCTGCTGCATCTTTCATTCCAGCATGGCACTCTCTATGTCTGGGAGGAAGTGACTGTCACCTCCTCACAGCATCTGTTACTACCTGAGGGAGAACAAAACTGGGGTTCCACTGTGAATTGCCCATTGGGTGGCCCAAGCACTTAGGGGCCACCAGATAGGTATCGCTTTAAGAAAGCAACCAGGCTCCTGCTCTGCAATACCCATTGGATGTCCCCAAATAATTAGGCCATCCGATGGGCAAATCACGGTGGAACCCTAGGGTTCCGAGAAACACCCATTGCAAACCATTGTTTTAGGTAATCCATCGAGAGACAACATTCATGGAAAATCACTGCACTGGCCAATTTAGATTTTAAATTGGCCAGTGCATGTCTTCAACCTACCATAACATGCTAATTGCTCTGACATTGTAATGATCTTGACTTTTTTTCTATTAAGTAATGAGGAAAATTATGGAACAATTAATATATTCATCAAAGTGGAAAAAGACAAAGGAGGTTTTACTTCTTTTAATCTGACCTCAACATTGTGTAAAATTCTTGCACAAATGTTAAAGGGCAGATTAATTAAAGACATTGCTGGGGAAAGCTTGCTCTTAAGAGAACATGCTGCAAAGTTTTGCTGAAGGGAGTTCATGTCAAAGTGAATCTGTTATGTTCTTTGACAAGATAACATATCTCTCCCACAAGTGAACGCAGTTGATGTGACTTGTCTGGGTCTAGCAAAACCAAAGATAAAGTACAGTAAATGAATAGCTTAAATTAAAATGTATGGAAGGATACCAACATTTTAAATGAGATTTTGCAGCAAATGGGTATTTGTGTGAATGTTTTAATGTAACTGGTTAGCAACCACGTGGATTAATTTTTCCACTAGTTCGATCCTAGCATATGGCAGGGAATATTAATAAAATTTACAAATGACATCCAATTAGGTAGTTTGGCAAATCACAAAAGTGGCAGACACATTATACAGAAAGATTTAAACACCCTACATACATTAACGAGAATAAATGGAATAGAACCGAACGGTGCCAAATTGAAGGTCACGACCTTGAGAACAAATAACAAGAGTTTTAAATGCAAGTGAGATGATCAACAATTAGGACAACAGAAGAATTATAACAACAATCTGCTTCTGACAAGGAATGTGTAAGGCAAATGTTTTAGTGGTGTCTGAAAAGTAGCAAAAATTTACAGACAAAGAGAATAGTTTGTACAATGTATATACAGGGAGTGCAGAATTATTAGGCAAGTTGTATTTTTGAGGATTAATTTTATTATTGAACAACAACCATGTTCTCAATGAACCCAAAAAACTCATTAATATCAAAGCTGAATATTTTTGGAAGTAGTTTTTAGTTTGTTTTTAGTTATAGCTATTTTAGGGGGATATCTGTGTGTGCAGGTGACTATTACTGTGCATAATTATTAGGCAACTTAACAAAAAACAAATATATACCCATTTCAATTATTTATTTTTACCAGTGAAACCAATATAACATCTCGACATTCACAAATATACATTTCTGACATTCAAAAACATAACAAAAACAAATCAGTGACCAATATAGCCACCTTTCTTTGCAAGGACACTCAAAAGCCTGCCATCCATGGATTCTGTCAGTGTTTTGATCTGTTCACCATCAACATTGCGTGCAGCAGCAACCACAGCCTCCCAGACACTGTTCAGAGAGGTGTACTGTTTTCCCACCTTGTAAATCTCACATTTGATGATGGACCACAGGTTTTCAATGGGGTTCAGATCAGGTGAACAAGGAGGCCATGTCATTAGATTTTCTTCTTTTATACCCTTCCCTGCCAGCCACGCTGTGGAGTACTTGGACGCGTGTGATGGAGCATTGTCCTGCATGAAAATCATGTTTTTCTTGAAGGATGCAGACTTCTTCCTGTACCACTGCTTGAAGAAGGTGTCTTCCAGAAACTGGCAGTAGGACTGGGAGTTGAGCTTGACTCCATCCTCAACCCGAAAAGGCCCCACAAGCTCATCTTTGATGATACCAGCCCAAACCAGTACTCCACCTCCACCTTGCTGGCGTCTGAGTCGGACTGGAGCTCTCTGCCCTTTACCAATCCAGCCACAGGCCCATCCATCTGGCCCATCAAGACTCACTCTCATTTCATCAGTCCATAAAACCTTAGAAAAATCAGTCTTGAGATATTTCTTGGCCCAGTCTTGACGTTTCAGCTTGTGTGTCTTGTTCAGTGATGGTCGTCTTTCAGCCTTTCTTACCTTGAACATGTCTCTGAGTATTGCACACCTTGTGCTTTTGGGCACTCCAGTGATGTTGCAGCTCTGAAATATGGCCAAACTGGTGGCAAGTGGCATCTTGGCAGCTGCACGCTTGACTTTTCTCAGTTCATGGGCAGTTATTTTGCGCCTTGGTTTCTCCACACGCTTCTTGCGACCCTGTTGACTATTTTGAATGAAACGCTTGATTGTTCGATGATCACGCTTCAGAAGCTTTGCAATTTTAAGAGTGCTGCATCCCTCTGCAAGATATCTCACTATTTTTTACTTTTCTGAGCCTGTCAAGTCCTTCTTTTGACCCATTTTGCCAAAGGAAAGGAAGTTGCCTAATAATTATGCACACCTGATATAGGGTGTTGATGTCATTAGACCACACCCCTTCTCATTACAGAGATGCACATCACCTAATATGCTTAATTGGTAGTAGGCTTTCGAGCCTATACAGCTTGGAGTAAGACAACATGCATAAAGAGGATGATGTGGTCAAAATACTCATTTGCCTAATAATTCTGCACTCCCTGTAGAATTGGTATGTATTTTGACAAAACACATATGGAAAAAAAAAGGAATGAAAAAAACCAAAACCTAGACATATGAAGGTTTTAATATAACGATATAAAATAACTAGATCAGATAACTTTAGATCAGACGACATAGTGCATCACTCAAGGGACATAGGCAATCCATAATTTAGAATACTTCATATATTGCTTAGTAATACACATTAAGGTTTATGCTGAGGCAAATGACAATCAATAAAATACATTTTTACTTTTTAGAGAAGTTCTGAAATTCTTGGTGAATTATTGCCCTGAGCTGATCAATAACAGAGACTAACAACTTTATTTATAGTATACATACATTGTTTTTATTTAAAAGAACACTATAGGCACCACAGCCATTTTATCTCATTCAAGTAGTTATGGTGCCTAGAGCCTGGTGCTGTTCTATGATTCAGTGTAAATGTACAAGACTTGTTTAACACTGAATGTGGGCACGCAGGTGTTTGCCTCCTGGCCCCCTCTGCTATTTGGGCTCAAGTTTCCTCATTAGTCTTATTAGCAATGAGTGGAATTCTGATATTGTCAGCTAAGAGCTCTCACGACTACCAAAGCCACTCATTGCTGGTATGTGACATACCATATCATGTACACACACCTCCAGCAGGGGGCAAAGTCACCGAACAACAATCTGTAAGTGAAATTGCTGTTCCATTTAATAGTACTCAACATACTCGCCATGTTTCAAAAAAAGGGTTAGTTAAAGGATACATGTAGTTATATATTACTGTAATTTATAAATCACCAATAATAAATATAGCATAAATTGAGTCTCATAGAATTAAACAACATTCTTCTTGCCTAGTATGCCATATTGACCAATCAACTTGTCTAGGTTAAATGGAAGTCATTATTTATTAGAAACAGTATGACAAATTAAATTAATAAAAATAATTATCTGTTGCGTCTTACAATATGATTTCATGGTATGGTATGATTTTACATCAGCACGTTAGCTACAATGAATTTTCAGTAGACTTCTTTGTGAAAGAATCCAAAAAATACAGTAACCTCTGCGAACCCAATATTAGGCTGGTGATTAGACAAAATGGCAGATAACTATTATCAACTTGTAGTTATTGAAAATTGCATCCATAAAATGCATGGAGAAAAAAGAAAGTGGAAATCATAAATGAAACTGAAGAGAAGGAATAAATTGAGGTGACAGAATTTCATAGCTCAGTTTGTTCCATGCCTATCTGGTATCAGATTATGGACATGTTCATTCTATATTGCCATAAACTGTATTCTAGAATACTAACTAGCATGAAAAAAAGACCCTGATATAATAAAAAGATTATCGTAATAATCCGGTGTAACTTTGCTGATGGTGTTGAGTTATTTTCCCTGAATAAAAGAATCACATTAGCTGGCTAACTCCAGGTTAATGCTGATATAATGATTCAGGTCACTATCTTTTTCATAGTTTCTGTATTTTATGTTCGAGTTGCTAAGAAACCAGTAAATGGGAATTCTGGAGCTGTACTGGGCCATTATCATATCACTGACCGGGAGTTACTATACTGAGAGGAAAAGGGATGTTAATGTGTGATAACAGCTAGCCCTCTTTAGTCAATGAGGTCTACAGGAACCTTAAGTACATATATATATATATATATATATATATATATATATATATTTATGTATTTTCCAAGGATGTGAATATTAAAATGATTGAGTGGTGGGGTATTTTCAATGGAATTGATAAGATCCGAACAAGATAATCTCAGCATCTCTAAAAAGCTGACTCTCTTTTCATCAAGGTCCATTTAGTAAGATGACATCAAGTTTTTTTTGTTTGTTTTTTATTCACAAATGATATTTGTCTGTGAATATCGGACTTGCTGGCCTAAATAATGTTTTTTTTTAAGATCGGTCCACCAAATTTTACTGTCGTGGTAGTTCAACTAATTTCAATATCGCCCTTACAATTGATTTGGGATAAGCTATTCGGCTGAACCAAAGGGGCACAAAAAAAAACTAGCCTCTCACTGTACTGCAATATTTATACATAATATTTATATGTATATCATTTTTTTCTGAACAGTGATATGCTCATTGTTGCACCCTTTTAATAAAGCTAATTTAGTGGAGCTATTGCTCCATTCAAAATCGTCCAGATTCGGTCAATATTTACAATTTTGATCATTAGGTTAATTTGGAGCATTCAGAGTTCACTCTGGCTAATACTTAGTTTATTTCTTTATTATTTATTTAATTGATAAAAAAAAAAATCATAATTGTTTTAGTGGCTATCCCCTAACTATCAATCTTTCTTTTTTTTAATTTGGGTGCCACGATGGAACAGAAAAATCACGAACAACCAAATCAGCTTGTCTGTTTCAATTGTTTGGTGATGCAGTCCTAGGGCAATTTAGTGCTACGGAATTCAGACAAACCGCCAATTGCCCAAAATTTGGATGATTTCCAAGTCATCCGAAACCAAATGCACAAATCTAATGCCAAGCACGTTGTCCAGGTTTTGTTTGATGACATTTAATTAGGTTTTATCAGTGAAGTAGGGTATTCGTTCAACTGGTATATCTAGGTATATATGTACACTGACATACACACACACTGAGATGCTTACATAAAATTCATTTTATATTAAACACATCAGACTAACTGAGAGCATTTATATAGTTCTACAGAATAAAGCATTATAGAATATAGCATTAAAGAATATGTATTGATAGTGTTTATAGTGTTATGGTTCGTTTTGTTCTCTTCCTGATTTTAAGCCCAGTGAGATGTTCAGAGATTGGATGACTTCCCACTGTACAAGCAAAGAACATATGCACACATTCCTTTCAAATATCATTGAGCATGGCATTTGCTGGATACGTGGTTATTTGTACACATTTTATGTTGCCAGACCTACAGGATGTCATAAAAATACATTTATAATAAAATTAACCTATTTAACCCTTTCACAAGCAAACTTATGTATACACTTTTTACCTTAATTTTGCATTAAAAAAATATATACTAAAAAGCCTCACTTACCTTCCTTTTTGGTTTTGAATTAAGATTCACAATGTTAAACAAAAAACAGTTTATTGCCAATGCTCATTCTGTGCTTATACATGACTACAACCGGACAGGAAATGACAAGCACCTCTTCCCTTCTCCCACATAGTAAGCACATGTGGATTAGAACCTTGTGGATGTTCATGCACTCTAACAATCAAGGAAGTTGTTCAAGGTTAATGGGTATAGAACATGGATAATTGCAAACCCTTGTCTAGTATAGGAGTTCAGTGACACTGAACATCAGGCTCATATGCAGGCATTATTTTTACATAGTGTTTGTATATTTACAAAGACAAATTATTACAAATGCCACCAGGTTCCTTACAAATGTCAATAATCATATTTTTTTTTCCTTTTTTTATCACACCTGGTATGTGGTATCCATGCCTGCAAAGTAATATTTTAGACCATGTGTGAAATATTGCAATAAATAGGATACGATATAATCTCTAAATAAATGTTGTTTGTCCAGTATTTCAGTAAATGGTAATAGAATAAATAAATAAATAAAATAATAAGACTGGTCACAAATTCTGTATTTTATTAGGAATCTCTCAACATCATTTTACCAACAAAACGTTTTTTAGCCTATAGTTACATGCTAATTATGAAACCTATTTTTTCCAATAAATTCCATGTATATATTTTTTTTAAACAAAATGCATATGGTAGTGAATGGGTTATGTCGCCCTGACTGCAATAGACATTTGTTTAAAGCAGACATTTTAATATAATAATAAAGATTTCTTCTAACTAGCTACAACATTTCCAAGATCTTTCTCCATCTGTGTTTTATTAACTTTTTTGCTCCTTTATCTTATGTAAATAGCTTTATTTTGCTAGTTCATATTCTACCATTCCCTTTCAAACAGCAGGTGAACACATTAATAAATCTGCCTTGAACAGTTGCCAATGAATATTCATATTAGAAAATCCTGATCGTAATAGTTTGACATTTTATTTTTTGACTTTAATATGTTGACAAACTTACTTAGTAGTTGTGTTATGTATCTTATAATGACTTATCTTGAATTCTTAATTTTGCTGTATTGTAAGGTGACTTTGGGAAGAGCGAATGATTGCATATATTACCAAACACCTGTTTCGTAGATCAGAAAAAAAAAGATTACTTTTTTAGCTATTTTATTAATAGAAAAATCATGATAATACAATTTTTTCATTACTTGGATCATATGCTGACAATAGAATGGTTATATATTTTTTTATGAACCTTATTAAGAAAAATATTATTATTATCTGGTGTGACTCAATATTTAGTATGGAGGAAAGGATTGGAATTTTGGCACGCTGCTTCAAATTTGTAAGGAATTGTTAATATAAGTATTTTTGTAACCACAGAAAATTACAAATCTTTTTTTCTGTTATTTAAAAGGAAATTGCATTATTTTGATAAATATAATAAGAGATTATATACATATATCCACAATCAATTCAAAATGTTATTTATTGGTATACATTAAATTTCACTTTGTGATAATATTAGAATAATTATAAATTGCTTAGAAATAAAAATATGCTAAATATTTTCAGAATAATGTCTTTTGCTGAGTATAGTATTTTAACCTGCTTACTTATTTAGATGCTTATATCAAAAATATTTCCAGTATACTAATCTCATAATGAAATTATGTAACTCCTCTACAGCTTATGTCTTACATTTAGGCAGAGTTAAAGCATCACTATCACAATACAGGTTATTGTAGTAGTTATGATTGAATGGGGTTGTGAGCATCTCCCCTTGCTATGTGTGTTCCTTGCTAAAGCACATCACCTCTGCCCAGCTCTGTAATTAAAGAGAATTTATGGAGGAACCAATGCATCTGATAGTCAGAAAACTAACAGAGCTATTTACTAAAATGAGAATTCAAAGTTAATTTCAAATTACAAGACCGGAGTAGCCACACTGAAAGCAACTGACTTGGATGCATTTTCTGTTTCGGCTATTTAGGCCTTGACTTTGCCATCATTGTTCCACCTTTGCTAACACTTCCTGGAGGTTCTCCTGAATTTGACATTTTCTAACTCAGCCAGTTGTCAACTCACTAGAATTCATTGCTTAGGCGTTAGACTCCTAAATAGCACTTAAAACATCCTGCATTCCGCTCGGCATCAAATTGAGAACAATTGGTTAGCGCGATGTCAGTATAAAACTTCCGAATATTTACTTCTGACATTGAGAACAAAAATGTAACCATAAAATGTGGATGAAAACCCAGTCACCAAAAGCAATTTTACAAATGGTCTGTGAAAAATAGTTTTTCAAAGCGTTTGTTCTGATTGTATTTCACCCTCTAGGATATATTTTGGTCATTCTATTATTTTACATCATGGCACCTGCTACTTTGTAATTTATGTACTTTGTTACCTTGAAAAGAGCATTTGGTACAGTACATTTGTCTTCTAAGTTTATATTGTTTCTTTGGCATCAGATCCTGCAATAGAATTAATTAAAAATGACTAACACTTTTCAATATAAAACACAAAACTTAAATCACGGTAAATAAAGTAATTCAAGCAAGCTCTTTGCTTCTCTACGTTTATGGATTTTTGTACAGACTGGAGTTGTATTTGATTTAAGATTTGAAAAGAACTGTCCAACTATAAAATTATCTTTGAAGAGCTATAGCTGCAGATTGCAATAAGGAGTGCAAATCCAGTAGAAGTAATGACAGGGCTTCATCCCAGCAGTTGGGCCACATTTATAGGAAATAAAGCTAAAATGTTAGAACTGTGTTGACAAAAATGTTGCATCTGGGGATTTGTCATGAATGTCAAAAATGTAAATCAATAAAGCACAGAATAAGATGTTCACCTACATGGCTGGAGTAAAACCCTTTGCGTTCAGTGAGCTATTTAATGCATCTTTCTAGAAACAAATATATATATATATATATATTTGAAACAAGGGTGTGTGTGTATTGTATTGTGTATATATATATATATATATATATATATATATATATATATAAAATTCCAAAAAAGTTATATATTAAGTAAATGTGATTATTTTGATCGACAAATATCCAATACAAATTCAATATAAAAATGTACATTTGGAAACATGTAAATGCTAAAGGTTGTCTAACAGGTAAATATGAAAGTTAAAGAAAATATGGATTTGCATAATGTTTCTTATTTAATTTGGTTTACCGCTTGTGAACTAAAAAGCCATATTTTAATATCTTGTATTTTCATTAATATTAATATGACTTGTGTTTATTTTGGCTATGGGTGCTCTGGTTTAATTTTATGGCTGTGGGTATTCGCAACAAAAAATATACAAAAATCTGTTTGTATTTCCCCCAACAGTCCCAAATTAAGAGGGAGAGTCTAGTTTTCTGGGTTCTTATCTAACTAGACAGGTCCCATTTTTGTTTCAGAAAACCTCTGTATGAGTCCATCAGTAACCATTCCCATGCTGGGCAAAATTAACTCTTTTCTGCCCAAATGCCTGGCTGGCACATTCTCTTTTGGGCATTGACCCTCACCAAGTCACAAATTGCATGTGTTACATCACTGGTATGCTTCCCCAATGTGGGAGGTATGTAGTACTAAAGAACTCATCTACCAAAATTATAAATTTTTATAACTATACAATAAACAATATAATGGCATAATAAAACTATTGACCTACCGGGTCTGTCCATTATTAGGAATTACTACATTACACTTCATAGAAACCTCCTCAAAGCATTGTGTTAACTTGTTCATGGAGTTTAATCCATATTCTTACAAAAGTAACAACTTTGTATTTAGATCTATAGTGGACATAGTGGAAATCTGCGAGAACGGACGTTATCCCACGAACCTCAGCCTGCATATATTGCTCTCATTAAATGCAATGAGAAAAACAGAATTGGCTAGGAATTTCATTGATTTGCATGATTTCTGCAGATGTCCCAAAAAGACGATTTACATCATTACTTTATTTGTTTTGCTTTTTTTAATACATAATTCTTATAATAAAAATACATCAATGACAATAATGCATTAAAAAAGAGATTACCCCATACCAGAACATCCATTTGTTTTCCAAACTTAGTTATAGGGTGGATAAAAAATAAAATAAACTTATTGTGGTATCCAGTTTTTAATACAAACTAACTGATTCTAAAGTGTAGATAAAAAATGTGCGTGTGTGTATGTATATATACATTATTATTTATAAAGCGCCTACAAATTCCGTAGCACTGTACCACAGACGCATTTACAACAAGACAAGTTGGATGCACAGGAACAGAGGGTGTTGCGGGCTATGCTGAAATGAGCTTACATTCTAGAAGATACACACACACACACACACACACACAAAAGTACACCTGCAATATAACTTATTAGCAGTTCAGTTTAGAACATTTCCTTACATTTTTAGTAAGAGAGCGTAGGTTTATGAATTATTTATCAGCTGAATAATGAATTGCTTTTTATGAAGGGGAATAAAGTAGTGATAATCCAGGGATTCCTCAATTTCCTCCTTTTTCAGCACTTGTTCGTACATTTCCTTCCTTTTTATGCAAAGGTGAACCTTGGGTGAAGGATGATTAAATTCATAACTCATCATATCAATGATCAAGAAACAATAGAACGTACTGAACTCAAAACTCTGCACTAAATTACTTGCTCATTGCTGCTTGGAGATGTACAGCATTACATATGTACTAAAACTCAATAGAGTTTTAAATTGAAATGAAATATCAATTGACATGTGCATGAATGTATTTAAGAATAAGCTGGGGATGTGTATGAATACTTTATTCAAATCGTATACTATGAGTTACTGAAGAGGCTGTTAACCCATCATACACTCACCTTGTCAGTGTCAATGGAGTAAGCAAAGCTTGTCTAAGCCATATATTTGCAATGACAAATTATAAGGTTAAACAGTGGGTGGTGTGGTGGTGTTAATTACTCTTCTTGTAATTACGCACATAGGGCTATTCAAATTCAGACTAAAATGGGAAAAAAAAGTTCTATTTTGGATTAACTTTTCACTATGAGTGACTGTTTAGAGAATGAAAACTCCAAAATCAAACAATTAAAACAATTAGTAACCATTCAGGAAAGTAGCACCAAATGCATGCTGGGAAATAAAAAGATAGGCACACTATAAAAAAAAATAAAGCAAGTGCAATTGTGCTAGTAAAATAACTTGAGACCTGCCGAACTGTTTAATTGTTTACACAGAGTCGTCAGCTTATTTATTTATTTTTTATTAAAAATGTTTCTTTAAAGTCCTACGCTAAACAGAACGATGGTAAGTGCAAAATTAGTACAGTTATATAACGAGGAATACCTACGTCTGCTTTTATTTATTATTAGAACAATATATAGTTTTTTTGGTATGATTTATATCATAAATAGTTGTGTTAGTTCTGCTCAGCATCTATTTAAAAAAATTATGCCAGGCTTGTGCGTTTACTCACAGAGCATCCCAGAAACTGTTTTGATTAATTGACAATGTCTTTTATTGTATAAGTAAGCCTCATTTGCTTATCTCTCACCAACAAATATGCCAATGGAGTTTCCTGGAATAAAAGAAAAAAAATTAATTTAACATCAACTATCTTTTAAAATATTTAAAAAAAACTAAATTTTTCTCTCATTGCAAGCACATTTTTATCTTGACTCATAATTGGATGTAAGTTGTACTTTGACACTATTGAAGGCTTTAACAAAATATTATTGTCAGATTTTTACTTTGTCTGCTTAGTCCTTTTAAACATAAGCTTTCATTACAAATAGGAAGGAGAAAAAAAGAGATTGATCGATTTGCTTGCTCCAGTTGGCAATAAGTCTGCCAGTCAATCAATGCTAATTAGTATGCTGACTGTATGAGATTTTTGTTGAGCTAAGTGGTTATTGAATCTCTTTGACACACTTAGTGTAGTTAAAACCAACTGTATACATGTCCAGCAAAATGTCCCACTCTTTATCAGTCATGAGATGCTTTATAGGGATGGTAATAAGTAGTAGAAACAAAGATTCATGTACTAAGCAGCTGCATTTGAAAAATAATCTTTAACAATTGAGTGTAAATAAAAATACAGGCTTTTGTGATATAACATAAATAAAAATGTGAATTAGACACATCACTTTTGCAAGTGTTAAAAGTATTACCATTTATTTTTAATAAGGATTCCAATTTCAGCATGGGTTTAGTCAATAAAGTGGCACTGTCATGCCGAACTTACCTTTCTTCTATTGATTCCTCTTCTCTGCCTCTCTCAGGATCTTTTCTTAATTTCTTCCTAACTGCTCTAATTTTCTTTAAAACATAAGACAAAGTAGAGACTATTTTGTCTTATGTATTTTTCCTATGCTTGTCTAACTTTGACCCAGGGGAGGAGCAGTACGCTCCATTTTTCTGTGGTCAGAGCAATTTTCCCACAATTCTCACCTTCCTCCTGACGCTTAATTCAGCGTTCGAATGCAGGCGAAACTACAGAATTTCATCCTAACAGAATGAGAATAGTTTGTACATTTGTGTTAGGACGCAGTTCAGGACTTTTGTACGGATTAGAATTTTATGAGAAGGAATGAACCTCTGATCCTATTAGTGCTGCGAGTAGATAGCTTTCTAATTCCCACGGTATTAGGGAGCTATCTACTAAAGGGCTGAAACACCTAAATTGGTCTTTCAGACAAATGTACTAATACTAAGTAAAGACATCTAATGGTAAGTATGTTTTTTTTAGCTTTTTATTCCCCCCTCACTATTTTTAGGGCGAGGAGGGTAGGAAGGAATTCATTTTATTTGAGGGGGTGACTAGGGGCTTGGGGACCCCTAGTCACCTTTGGGGATTTACATTTTATTCCCCACCAGCCACCCATGGGTGGGGGCATGGGAGGGACAATAGGTCCTCCCCATTGTCACTAGGGCCCCCACCCTCTGCTCATAGGTGGGGGATGGGTGGAGGAGGCAGTAGGTTCACCCCTTATTGTCATTTTGGGTCCCCACCCACCTCTCATGGGTGAGAGGGAGGCAGTAGGTCCCCCTATTGTATCCTAACAAGCTGCTCATGGAAGGGGGTTGGGGGGACAATAGGTCCCCCCCTCCTATTTTTACCATGGCCCCCACCCGCCGCTTTTTCAAATCAGTAAAAACTAACCACTTCTTAGTAAAAGCACATAGAGAAAATAAGCTTCTCATATTTGTCTAAACAAATGGTATGACCTATGCTTTCTTGCTAGCTAGACAATTCAGGAACCCAGAGACATATTCTGGAACCATGTCTCTGCACAGTCCCGTTGTATGCTGTAGGCATCTCAAAGTGGCAACCACCTAGTGACGTGATGTGCACTGGTGAGTGTAGCCACCCCTGGAGCGATGATCGAGAATGTAACAGTGGGACTTAGTAGAAGGCAGTCCACAAGGTAGCATCTGCTTTGGCCATTCACTTCGAATTCTCACCATTCGTGCCATGGGTGAAAGAAGTCAGGGAGACGTCGCTGGGCTCGAGTCGCCATGAGTCTGAGTCTGGGCTGTCATTCCCGGCTTTGCAGATAGAGCAGTCACAGCTAGAACATTGATTCTGTCCTAAAATGCAGTGCATGGGTTGTTGAATACCAGCAGGAGTGAGACTAAATGGGTAGAAAATGCACATTGATGGCCATCTTAGGGAGCAGGTCTCTGGCTTCAAGTTTGCAGTTGGCTGGAAAGTTCAAGGGGTGCACCATTGGGAAACGGGAAAACCGCTGCTGGTCCAAAGTGGGGGTAGAGGGCCCTTATGAGGCATGAGTCAGGATTGAGGATCAGCCGCCTCCACCGCTCTCTATTTGCATGCAGGCCTCAAGACAGTCACGCATGGTCCACAGCTGTCGGGACCAAAAATGCAGAGATCAATGACTTGGCAGAGTATTCCTCTGTTATGTAGAGTAGTGTCAGGTGAAATTTAGATTAAATGTGCAGATTAATCAGCAGATATTAAAGCAGGATCTGAGGAGCACCAGCCATGTGCGACCTGCTCGGTTGGCTTTCAGGCCCCGCCCCCTCCATGGTCTTATCATTATGCTTTGCCCATTTGCACTTATTTGGGCAGTATTTCAATGTTTCACATTCTGTAACTAAACCCGTACGGTTCTTTTCTACTTGTGTTTGGATTATGCTGTTTATGGAACACACATAAGACTCGGAGGTGTACTCGGATTAAGTGAGTGATTTTTTTTTTTTACCAGTTTTATTCTGCTCATATATAAGGGTAGCGGCACAGTGTACTGTTTTCTTTATTTATGTACTATAAGGCATTAACTCCAATATAGCCAATATGAATTAGTTAAGTAACAAAAATCTCTAAATCTCTAAAGAGCACTTGGTCTTTAACCAAGAGTGCAAAAAAGGCTGATGAGATTAGCTCCAGGGGGCTGCATTTATAATTGTATTTCCTGTCCTAGTTGGCCAAGTCAGTGGACCCTAACCTTAACCCTATTGTCTACAGCCATAGATTACCCAGTACTACAGCACTTTGCAACACAGCACTTTCATATTATCAATGTCAAGTAAATCTAAAAATGATTTGTAAAATTAGGATAAAAATATTCGGAGTATTGCTCAGTTGAGCATATTTCCGAATCAGCACGTTTTGCCTAGATTTTGCAATTCTGTTTTAAATCCACTACAGTTCAGTTGACAGTACAGTTCATTGTTTACAGAATACAAATCCCTGAGTGGAATGTTGCCTTATAGAGTATGATAATTGCTGTACTTTATGATGAATAAGCATGCAAACACATGCCTCTTAATATTAGTTTGGGACATGAATCTGTGAAGCTGCTCAAGTTTTTTTGGGTGCAAATGTAGAAACATATATTCAGTCAACATATATTAAAGAAGAAATTGAATCATATACATATATAGGTCAAATTAAGTTGTATAGACCCAAATATATTGAGTAATTACATTTACAATTACATTTAATTACATAGAAAAGCATAAATCAATATAATAATAGTTCGATAATGAGTTTCCAAACAATGCCCATCACAATATCTCTCTCTCTCTCTCTCTCTCTCTCTCTCTCTCTATCCCACGTCAGTTGTTGTATTTAACTGGGAATGCATAATCTGCCTTCTTGTTCATTAAAAAGGAATATTCAAAGATACAATAAGGAGGGTTACGCTACTCTTTGATGATGGAAATGGTACAAGTGTAATGGCAAACATCATTTGCAATAATAGGCAGCCATGTCTCTCCCCATTCCAATCAGAAATGGATTTACATGCTGAGGGAGATAAATACTATGCCTTTATCCAGGATAAGGGTATGCAGTTTTGATTTAACCTAAAGGTATACTATAAGCACCAAAACAACTTTAGTTTAATGAAGTTGTTTTGGTGTATAGATCATGCCCTGCAGTTTAACAGTTAAATCACATTAATTCTGTTTATGCAGATATAGCCACATAGCCCCTGGATGTAACTCACACAGCCTGAATGAAACAATATATTTAATTTTGAATCAGATGTTCACTTACTTTAGAAGATTTTATCTTCTGCTTTATAAATTGAACTTTACTCACACACAGGAGGCGCCTGCACAGAGGCTATTAACAGAGCAGGAGATAACATAAATGCAAAATTAAACAGACTGTGCAATAAAGGAAGTTGTTTAACCCCTTAGTGACCAGATTGTTCTTCAAGTTTCTTACCGTTAAGGACCTGGGCTGTTTTAACATTTCTGCGGTGTTTGTGTTTAGCTGTCATTTTCCTCTTATTTATTTACTGTACCCACACATATTATATACAGTTTTCTCCTCATTAAATGGTCTTTCTAAAGATACCATTAATTTCATCATATCATATAATTACTATAAAATAAATGATAAAATATGATGAAACAATTAAAAAAACACACAATTTTCTAACTTTGACCCACAAAATATGTTACGCATCTACAACCGCCAAAAAACACCCATGCTAAATAGTTTCTAAATTTTGCCTTGAGTTTAGAAATACCCAAAGTTAACATGTTCTTAGCTTTTTTTTGTAAGTCATAGGAACATATGTATAATTAGGACATTGCTGTTGCAAAATATATATTTTTAAAATTTATCAATAGTGAAATTGAAACACTGTTATCTGTCATAAATCTCTGAATCACACCTCACACCTCACTTAAGGTAGACAACCTAGGGTATTCAATATAAGGTATGTCCAGTCTTTTTTAGTAGCCATAACAACAGTGCTAGAAAATTAAATTCTCTGAACTTTCAGGGTTGTCAGGCAGGTCCCTCAAATTGCAATCAATAAAATGACTTAATTTTTTATTTATTTAATTCTTTATTTTTGTTGTGCATGTATATATCACAGGCAGGTAAGAGGTGCCCCAAAAGCAGTCCTCCAACCTTTCCCATGCTCAACATGTAGGGCACAGAATGAACGGGCACGGTCGTTTGTGTAAGTAGTTATATGGTTAATTTAAGCTAGATCTATGCATTGGCTATGCTTTTGATATCTAAACAGTGTTGGCTTACAACATACAATGTGAGAAAAATCCAAAGCGTTATAATTAAGCATGCTTTGATTAGCAACCGGTTGAAAGTAATTATATTGCTTTGGTGCTATTAATGAACAATTCTGGCACACAATGTATGTCGGGATGGTAATCTAGCGCATTGTGCGTGGACAGTAAGCATGCATTAAATTGCAGTGAGATAAAGTTAGTTACTATGCTCTAAGTTACTAAACAGTGCTGACATATAAAATATATCATGAAAATGTAAGCAATAAGCATGCATTTGCTAGCAATATGCTAAAGTCAATTACATCGCTTTAGTATTAATGTCACCCCGGCCGACCAGGATCGCCCTTGCTGCCTCCGCGGGGAGCAGTCTTCATGGTGGCCTAAGACCTCATATTCGGTGGGAGTCCCACTATCCTCTGACACCTGCTTTGTCTGATCCGAGATGCATGGGTTTAGTGTCTAGTATTGCAGGCTTCCAAACATAATCCAGCCATGTTGCGCCCTCGTGGTTTCTCTGGGGTTGTTGCTGTGCTTCATTATGTTCATCCCTCTTAGTATTCGAGGGGCTGGAATTAGCCATAGAGGGGAGCTTGGTGTCATCTGCATGTAATTATCTATGCCTGGGTGGTGTTACAGGCTGAGTGTGAGGTGAGTGAGTCTTTGCATCCATGACAGGCTCAGTCCGTTCAGGCGGTAACAATCAGTGAATGAATTACCTCTATCCCCCCTGCGCGGCCGTTGTTGTTGCTGGTTCAATTGGCTGCGGGGGTGAGTGATAATAATCCCGCTTTATGGCTTATCCGATTCTGGAGGCAGGAGCCGTGTTGTTAGTCATGGGCTCCGGTGCAGGGTGCTGGTCCTCCCTTTATCTCTTTATGCACATGGGGTCCGCCATCTTGGGTCTAGCGGGGTGACCCCCCAGCTTCAGCTGCGGCTTCCCGGTCAAGGCTCCAGGGTGAGGACCGGGATCACCCCCCTGGTTCATAGGGGGGGAACAGGGCCGGGTCCGTCTAAATTCCGTCTGCCCCACTCACCGCCGGGAAAGGCCTCAGATCGATGTACTAAGATCTCTCCTCCAGGGGACTGTAGCTCGTGAGCCAGCCTCTCCCTGGATCCAGCAGTCCCCCTGTGGCATATACCATTACTGTCGGTCTGCTTTTTGTCTTAAAGATTAAATTTTTAGTCGTTTTTAATATACAGTTGAAGTCTACGTGTATATTTATTAAATCATTTATGTAATAATGTATATGGATAATTACATGATTTACATTTTTTCATATATATATCGATATATATTTAATTTCATTCTAAGTTTATTTTTATATATATAGATTAATATCATAATACAGTTAGAATAAGATTACATATATATAACTCACCCTTTCTGAGTTGATTGGACAATTCGACTTGGTCACATATATTTGCATGTAAAGCTCTCTTTATACAATCATTCCCCACAGTAGAGGAGAGGAAGCAGTAAGGTTCTATTTGGAAAAGTCCAAGTTATACCACCAGGACCAGATAGACTTTGTTGTTCAAGGTATACACCTTATATTATGCAACAACTTCTTCTGGTTCTCTAATGAGTTTTACTTGCAGATCTGCGGCACGGCGATGGGAACGAGGTTTGCACCCAGTTATGCGAATCTTTTTATGGCCCTATGGGAACATGTTTTTATTTTTGATAACGCAGACTGGTGTGCAAACCTCGTTTCCTATCGTCGTTATATTGACGATATTTTCTTTGTGTGGGACGGCCCGGAAGAGAGCCTCAAGATGTTTCTGGCATATTTGAACTTTAACAATTGGGGGATCAATTTAACAGTAGATTACAGTAAAATGAATGTCAATTTTCTTGATCTGACCATTTATATTGAAGAAAGCGTTGTAAAAACTAAAATGCACTTCAAGCTGGTGGATGTCAATAATTATATAGACCTACAAAGCTGCCATTTCTCGCCCTGGCTCCTAAATATCCCAAGGTCCCAGTTCCTTCGAATACGAAGGAACTGTACCGATATAACAACATACAACAACCAAGCGGAAAAACTAAAGAGCCGCTTTTTAGAAAAGGGATACAACAACAGCAGCCTACCAAATAAGATTGAGGAAGTAAAGTCTCAAGATAGACTGCCACTTTTGGAATATAGGGACAAAAAAGATAATGGAAGTGAAAATATTCCCTTTGTATGTAACTTTAACTCAAAAAGTAAGCAGGTGAAAAAGATCTTTAAAAAATTTTGGCCACTTTTAAGGGCTGATCCTTTATTATATAATTTACTGCCGGAACAACCAAGAGTGATATATAGGGGAGCTCCAAGTTTATCTTCAAAGCTAGTCAAAAATCATATAAAGAATAACAATCAACCTAAAACTTTCTTGCATAAAGATGGTTTTTTGGTTGTGGAGTATGTATATCATGTAGACGGACAAGTAGTGTGAAGAGACATGTAACTACCTTTAAACATCCACAGGGTAAAAAAGAATACACAATAAAAAGTTTGATTACTTGCTATACCAAACAAGTAATATACCTACTTAAGTGTACATGCAATTTACATTACGTAGGAAGGACAAAGCGGCCACTGTATATAAGGATAAATGAACATATCCGAAATATTCAGAAAGGATTCATGCAACAAAGTGTTTCAGCACATTTTAAAGAACACCATGGCAGTGACCCACAGTACTTAACCTTCCTTGCAATCCAGAGGGTTCATTTGAACTGGAGGGGAGATGATGTAATCAAAAAAATGGGACAGGCAGAGATGCGGTGGATTTTTGATTTGAACACTTTGGCCCCACAGGGTCTGAACGCAGACTTTGAATTGTGTCATTTCTTGTGATCCACCGCATCTCTGTCTTTGCCTTATGGTGCACCCGACACACTGTGTAAAGTTTTTCGTCTTTTTTATATATATTTTTACCTATTTTTTATATACTTTTTATGTTTTTTATATTAGTTTATTGACCCTGCTTAATCAATTGTTTTGGGTCATGGAGTCATGTTTGTTCGTCTTTTTGAAAATTGTATTTATTCCTGCATATATATGGTAATACTTCTTGTCCTTTTTCTCTATGGGCTATCAAATGAGAATGTATTGAATTTGGGACATTTTTCGCTATATTTTGAACACAATTTCGCCAAGTATGATGGGAGTG
Source organism: Pelobates fuscus (assembly GCF_036172605.1). Classification (NCBI taxonomy): domain Eukaryota; kingdom Metazoa; phylum Chordata; class Amphibia; order Anura; family Pelobatidae; genus Pelobates; species Pelobates fuscus. The sequence continues at coordinate 51,426,657 of NC_086317.1, forward strand.
ATGATTCTGCCGCACCGGAAACGAGAGAACATTGCGGCCGCAATGTACTCTGGGTAATGTAGTTCCGCCCATCCGTTTGCAACACATTAACGATCCAGGAAATCAACTGCATGTGGAATAGCTGTAAGGGGGAGGAGTTAGACGGACCGAAAAATCCCAATAGGACCAAAACCAAAAGGGGCGAGCCACAACGATGACGTAAATACCGGAACCAGGAAGTAAGACTATGCCGATTGAAAAAGCCTACAGGATAGGTGAAACGCGTATCGGAGGATCCATATACTTTTTATTTGAAATTTGAATGTGTTTATTTTTAAACCTTATTAAATTGGCACTTTCTTGTGCATTATTTTACCACAAAACCGGATCCAGTCTTCCGTGTTGCCAGGTTCCAAGGGAGTTGTCACCCATATTTGACAATATACTTATATACTCAGAGCCAGTTTTGGAAGGCTCTGAGCCAGGTGAGCATATTCTGTAAAATCTTTTACAACTTTGCTCTGCATTTACAGATCTCACTTAGAGTGTATATTCTTTTGTGTCTCTCTTCCTTATAACGCATATTGGAAGCACAATCTCTGAGAAGATTTGAAAAAGGGGGTGTATGTTACGCTAAAACATACTCGCTGAGGATTTTAGAGCCTGTTTTCTAAAAAGGCTCACAAGCATGTGAGTGTGTTATTTTACATTTAACCCTACCCACTGGTTGTGACAACTCTGCACTATACAGTCTTTATTTTGTTTCTTTTTACATGCAAATATATGTGACCGAGTCGAATTGTCCAATCAACTCAGATAGGGTGAGTTGAATTTATTGTACAGCGCTGCACTACTGTCCCACAGAGTGGTAGAGGGTTTTCTCTCACTCTCTATCTCCTCTGTGTGTTCCTATTGTACTTTCTCAAAATAGTGGGTGATTTTTGGAGCACCCATAAAGTGTACTAGCTGCTATTACTGAAAAATTATTACACAAAAATAGCGCCTATAACTCACACAACTGTTTCTTCTATATTACATATATATAATTGTTTTTATTTTATTTTTTTAAATGTATTTACTTATTACTTATATTTTATAATAATTTATATATATGAAAATAATTCTGAGTCCTGTGAGTGCACTTCAAACAAGGATTTATATATTTGGAGGTCGAAGTTTGCACCTGGGCAACAGACAAGACCGGGAGCAGTGAGTGCGGGACATTACGTTTATTATATATATATATATATATATATATATATATTATTATATTTTTTATTAACATATTATTTTATTTTAACAGAAGCAGGGAGACTGCCTATCAGTTTAGGCAGTCCCCCTGCAGGTAGCACTATGGACGCCTTTCAAAGCGATCACATGGCCCGGGGGGGCCTAATTTGCCTATGGGGGACTGTCTAGGCTGTCAGGCAGTCCCCCAGACCAGGAGCAACACGATCGTTGCCGGGGGAACGACGGCGATCGGGTAAGTGCATAGGACGACTCATATTTGCATATTTGCCTTAAGGACAGTTATTTGTCGGACGTACCTAATAAGTCTGCGGTCCTTAAGGAGTTAAACATGATAGATCTTAAACATATATTTCTCTTTGCAGGAAGTGTTTAGAAAGGCTGTGTAAGTCACATACAGTTAAAACAGCAATTCTCCTAAACAGCAGAGAATTGAACAGTGAGACTGTAGAAGAATGATCTATACACCAAAACTGCTTAAGTTGGTTGTTTGGTGCCTATAGTGTCCCTTCAACGTTGATCAATGCTTTAATAATGGAAATAAATACATTATCAAAATGCTGTTCCAAATGTTTTATAACATTGGACCAGGAAGACTTTGGTGCTTAGCCAGTCTGAGTGTACTTTAGAGCTATTTTTAACTTCTCAATGGTCAAGAAGCATCAGAACGTAGATGATTTACTAAACTATCTTGGTGATATTCCAATATATCTTTGGGTTTTTTCTTATTGATATTGAAGACAGTCATTTTATTTTTGGAAAGTAGGGTAAGTCTAAGAAATATATTATCTGCTCCTGAAACCAAATACATGGACCCATTCAGTTTAGAATTCAGAAAAACAAAAAACTCTCCCTTCCAAAACTGACTAAAGCATTTATAAAATATTGAGTAACTGTTCTCCTACCTTCTCATTAGTAAAAATAAAGCATGTATCGGGATCACTCATGTAAGCCTGCACCAGAAAAAGGAACTTACAGAGAAGACAATATTCCTGATTAGTGATGTCCCGAACAGTTTGCCGGGAACCGTTCGCAGGCGAACATAGCGAACACGCGCGATGTTCGGTCCGCCCCCTATTCGTCATGGAGGTGGGAGGGTCTGGGAGGGAGGGTCTGCTGCTGATTCGCTGGAATGTGGCTGCTGACTGTAAGGTGCAGGGTCAAAGTTTACTCAATGATGACGAATAGGGGGCTGACCGAACATGGCGCGTGTTCGCGACCACGAACACGCTATCTTCGGTGGCGAACAGTTCCCAGCGAACTGTTCGGGACATCACTATTCCTGATGTTTTAATTTTACCACTTTACTAGTACCAAATAACTCAATAGGGAAATTGTTATCCATCATGGCAAGAACCTGTCTCTCCTTGATATATATACCTATTGTTCAAATGGAAGCTCTGCAGAAATTAATATTTCTAAGAAGTTTGGTTAATTTTCTAGGATATTCAACCATCTTGCATTGATAGAATAAACAATCAAATCAACAAAAGCATTAAGTGATTTATGAAAGAAATTTCTCCCAGCAACCATTATCATATTAATTTATTAAAAGATGAAGGGAGTGCAGGGGGTAGGAAGAAACACAAACAATAAAGAGGTTTAAAAGGTCCTTGGGAAAATAAACACTTTAAAAAAGGCTGAGACAAGGTCCAAGGTCTCACTGGTGGGTACAAACAAAACAGTCCAAACCCTTGACGAGACAGATAATTTTACTCTATACACATCTAATCTTTGAGGGCAAAAACTGTATGTGAGAAATTAAATCAAATATTATAACCTCAAGTCAGAAACTTAAAACACTATACCAAAAAGATGTGATTATTATACATTTAGCCTCGATAGATAGATGTGTACCACATGGTATGTGATAACATACATGACTATATAAAAATGTAGCAAGAGGTGCAGCAATAACACTACAATGACTCTTTTCTTATCTAACCCTAAAAATTTACACAAGATTCTTCTCAGTGGATACTGATTCTATACATGCTACGTAATAATTGTGTACATAAATATTGATACAGCTGTACTACAGTCTGTGAAAATGGGTCACATATACAATGTGGTGTACATTTTCTTACATTAGCAAGCTGCAGATTATGTCCATCAATAGGGCACCTTGAGAAAGACGCAATCACAATGCCCTGTATGCACGTACTTATATAATGTTGGCTTCTGTAGGCCAAAAATCTAAATTAATAACACAATGGGCCAAGAAGAGACATTTTCTTGTCCTTCAGGTTCCAGAGATACTCTGGATATTAAAGGCATCTATTCATAAACTAATATTGGTATTGGCTCTACCTGTAACTATTTCCCCAAATATCCCAGAGTAAACTGCAGTATTTGTACATATTATGATTTTTTTCAGCACTGTAAATATTGTTATATTAGTATCACATGTTCACCACATCGATCGATCAAAGCACTTTTGTTTTGTCCTTTCTACATAGTGGCCATACAACATTTATACGTATGTCTTCTTAATCTTCCTATCATTAAAAGTTACGTAATAATTATCTTATTACAATTTACCTGGGCCAAGGGCCTCTCTTCTTCTAATTATATAAGTTGGTCCAACTGCAATGTCAGGTGGATTGCACCCTCCTTCATTGTAAAAGTGAGTATAATTCTCTTACAACCTGGGGTGCCGCTAAGGTGAGAGCAATCTCCCATTTCTGAAAGGGTAAAAGTGTTGGAATCCTCAGTCCTGAGAAAAACAATCTAAAAAGTTTCGAACTGAGGATGTGAAACATTGTCCCAAAGATCTAGAGGCCCGAGTACCTGCTGATTTCTTATTTCTATGTCTACTGTGCCATAGATGTCTATTTAATTGTGTTTATGAGCTGTCTTGAGAAGCAGTAAAGTCTTGTAGTCTTGTTGGATGACTGTTCACCATGCTCCCTAAAAGCAGAATTTAGATGCAACAAATGACAAGGTTGCATTTCCCATACCCCTACATCAGCAACAGATTGTAAAAATCCAGTCACTCGATGGGAACATGTTTTTTTTGTTTTTTTTTTGAGGTTACAAGTCCATTTGATGTATCCTTAAATACTGTAAATACTTTAAATGAAAAAAATGAAGCTTTATATATATTCATGTTAAAATATAATTTTAAGTAATAATATTGCCTGATATTTGCAGTTTTTCTTTATAAAATAATATATTTTTGTTATTACGTTCCCACTTCACACCACCACATCCTAATTGAGTTTTGCTTTACCTTCTGTTGCAAACAATACAGAATTGACTGGTATCACGCAATGACCGTTGTTTGTAATGGTGAGAATGATTTATCCTATTGATCTGTACATGACAAAACAACCCGTACACTCAACTGAGCAAGGGATATCATTAGGAAACCCCTGAGTGGGAAACTTAAATGAAGGAGAGACTAGGATTTCTTTCGTAGAAATAAAATAAGCCTCTACATGAAAGGATTATAGATCAATAGTAACCTTTAGCAATAATAAACTTGACACTCACTATTTGTTGTAGCACCGTACCACACATCACTGTTATATAGCTTAAACTATAAAGCACAAAAGCAATTGCCTCTATAATAAATACACATGAATTAGAAATAAAAACATAATGTTCACTGGCTAATAAAAAATAGCTATATATATAAAAAAAAAAAAAAACTTGTTAATATGTAATTTCATTAATTAAAATCCCAGTTCTTTAATAATTAAGAGCATTATCACACACCAAAGCCATCCAATTAATTAAATGATAACCTCATTCAAATTATTTAAAGAAATTAAACTAAATATTATTCATCAAGGTGAAAATAAATGAATACACGATAATACTCCATGCATACAAAATTAAAAGATATATGCAAAGCCATAAATAATTCACTTAATTATTACCCTAAAGCCACATATCATTAAATTAATTCCCCTTTTATTTAGTTGGGTTTGCTTAATGATTGTTCACATTTTCTTATAATTGTATATGAAATTAGTTACATAGATCAAACGTCTTCTCTTCAAGTTTTGGACGAAGTAAACCACTTGGCCATGACTCCATACTTTATGCACGTAGTACAGTTAAAGGTTCCAATATTCCAGGAATCAGGGATTTGATGTTTGGAGAACATTTCATATAACCTATAAAGGAAAATTATTTTACCCAAAGCTGAAATTGTCTATTAGAGATGTCCCGAATAGTTCGCTGGCGAACATAGCTTGTTCGCGTTCACCACGGTGGGTGAACATATGCGATGTTCGGTCCGCCCCCTATTCGTCATCATTGAGTAAACTTTGACCCTGTACCTTACAGTCAGCAGACACATTCCAGCCAATCAGCAGTAGACCCTCCCTCCCAGACCCTTTGTTTTTTTAATTCTTTATTTTTGAAGTGCAGTGAACATACACGTAGTGACAATGACATATGGTGCAATGCAAAACGTTGGAATACAGACTTAGAGTTATGAAACAAAATGTCAAGAGGAACTGCACATTTTTAAAATATAAAACAATCATGCTAGGTAAACGTGTCTTGAAATAAGTGAAAAGCATGGCATAGGGAAATCGTCAGACATGTTGAGAGTGTTTGTAAGTTTGAATACACATGCTTGAACTGAAGAGGGGTAAGGGGATTAACACCACCAGTTATAGATCAACATGTGTGAATCAGAATATCAAAACTAGAAATAAGTAGACTAAATAATCTCTTAGTGAGTGCTGTTAAATGCTAGACAACTGACTACATCTCATAACAAGGGCATTTTAGATTCTCAGCAGCAGAGATGTTTTAGCCAATTCCTCTGACATGCTTCAGAGAGTGGTCGTCTCTACTCGCATCCATGTGCCGCTTAGTACTGCTTCCACCGCCTGCCGGGTGCACCAGAGGATCGCTCAGACCACGAGGGTCAGCAGGTCGGCGCATCAGCACCCTTGCTCCCCGAGCCCAGTCCACTGTGGAAGAAGATGCCTCGTCACCCCCCAGCCCTCCAGCTTCAGTATAAGTAACCTGTAAGGTTCTGGGATCGGTCCTGTTCAGTCGTGGGCGGCTGGTTGGCGTGCCATCCCCCCTGGCTCTCTGTTCCGAAGGAGAGCACAATGCTGGGGCACCTCTGGGGATCTCTTCCATCCTAGGTGAGGTGAGTAGCAAAGCCCTCTGCCATGATTCAATCCGATTCCAGAAGGCTGCACAGAAAGCATCAAAGGCTGCATGGAACTTAGCTTCCCACTGTGGGCTTGATTGCTCTGTCGGAGTGGTGGCCATCTTAGCTGTGACACGATGGCTCGTTTTGTCAGGGTGAGTAGTGGCCATTTAGCCTTGTGGGTTACTTTAGCCTTTCCCTGGTGGGGACCGGGATAACCACCACTGGTCCAGAATGGGAGGGAAACAGTAGATATGAGGTGCAGACACGATGAGAGCTCCAGGCCGGGAGATCGGCAGCTTCTCCCTGCCACAGAACCCCCACAGCAGATAGGCCGCAGGACAGTGCGTAGTCATAGGCTGCTACAAACTTGATCGGGTAAGCTCCCTGGTGTTCAGGAACAGGCAAGTGTTCAGTGAGCAACCTCCAAAGGTATTATTCCCTCTGTGGGTCTCACTTTGCAGGCTGTATGCAGGGAGCTCACTTCATGCATGTCCGTCCTCCATGCTGGCCAGGCCGCACCCTCCCCCCCCCCGGAAGCTGCATTCTTAGTGAGAGGAGGGACAGTGTAGCTGCTGCTGATTTAATAGGGAAATCGATAGCTAGGCTAGTGTATTCAGTGTCCACTACAGTCCTGAAGGACTCATCTGATCTCTGCTGTAAGGACAGCACCCCAAAAAAACCTTTTTAGGGCTAGAACATCAGTCTGCTTTTTTTTTTCCTGTGTAATCTAATTGCAGTTGCCTGCCTGCCAGCGTGTGTGTCAGGCTCACAGCGTATACTGTGCCCACTTGCCCAGTGCCACCACTCATATCTGGTGTCACAATAGTTTGCATTTAAAAAAAAATAAAAAATGTTTTGACTGTAATATAATAGCAGTCAGTTTCCTTCACACGTGTGCGTTTCAGGGCCTGCCAGGGCACAGTGTCACACCAGTGCAACTCATATCTGGTGTAACAGTAGTGTACATCTAAAAAAAATACAATTTTGACTGTAATAGATTGAATAGCAGTTAGTTGTCTGCAAGCGTGTGTGTCAGGCCTACAGCGTCTACTCTGCCAACTTCTGCAAGGGCACAGTGCCACTCATACCTGTTGTCACAGTAGTTTGCACGCATAGTACCACTAATCAAAAAAAAAATGACAGGCAGAGGCAGACCACCCCGCAGGGGCCGTCGTGGTCGTGGTGCTGTGATTCCCTTTGGCCCTAGAATAATGCCCAGTGTTCAGAGGCCACGTACCCTGAACTCGAAAAGTTCTGAGGACATGGTTTACTGGCTAACACAGGACACCCAATCTTCTACAGCTTCCGCTCGGAACCTTGACGCACCTTCCTCCTCCAGCTTAGCTTCAGGCAACTCTCAAGTTACCACTCGCCCGACTGCCGCCACCACCAACACTAGCACCACAGCCGCTTCTCTTGATCTGTCAGAGGAGTTATTTACACATCAGTTGGAAGAAATGAGTAATGCGCAACCATTATTGTCAGAGGATGTAGATAACAGGGATATGTCTCAGTCAGGCAGCATTACACACATAGACGTATGGTGTGATGATGATGATGTTGTACCTGCTGCTGCTTACTTTGCTGAGTTGTCAGATACAAGTGAAGCGGTTGATGATGATGATGCGTCCGTGGATGTCACGTGGGTGCCAGCTAGAAGAGAAGAAGAACAGGGGGAAAGTTCAGATGGGGAGACAGAGAGGAGGAGGAGATGAGTTGGAAGCATGGGGAGGTCATCGCAAGGAGCTAGTGGCACAGTCAGACAGCATGCATCGGCACCCGGGGTCAGCCAGATAGCACGCCAATCAACGCATGCTGTTGCCACCACCAGAATGCCGTCATTGCAGAGCTCAGCAGTGTGGCATTTTTTTTGTGTGTCTGTCTCTGACAACAGCGATGCCATTTGCAACCTGTGCCAAAAGAAACTGAGTCGTGGGAAGTCCAACACCCACCTAGGTACAACTGCTTTGCGAAGGCACATGATCGCACATCACAAACACCTATGGGATCAACACATGAGTACAATCAGCACACAAACTCAAAGCCGCCATTCTCCTCCTGGTCCAGCATCTTCAGTAACGTCAACCACTGCTGTCCTCCTTGCCCCCTCTCAACCATCCGCCACTCCGTCTCTCGCCTTGAGCAGTTCCTGCTCATTTGCCCACAGCCAGGTGTCTGTCAAGGACATGTTTGAGCATAAGAAGCCAATGTCACAAAGTCACCCCCTTGCCCGGCATCTGACAGCTGGTTTGTCTGAACTCTTAACCCGCCAGCTTTTACCATACAAGCTGGTGGAGTCTGAGGCATTCCAAAAATTTTTAGCTATTGGGACACCGCAGTGGAAGGTACCCGGACTAAATTTCTTTGCACAAAAGGCAATCCCCAAACTGTACTCGATTGTGCAAAAGGAAGTAATGGCATGTCTGGCACACAGTGTTGGGGCAAGGGTCCATCTGACCACTGATACCTGGTCTGCAAAGCATGGTCAGTTCAGGTATATCACCTACACTGCGCATTGGGTAAACCTGCTGACGGCTGCCAAGCATGGAATGCGTGGCTCTGCAGAGGAGTTGGTGACACCGCCACGACTTGCAGGCAGGCCTGCTGCCACCCCCTCTACTCCTCCTACTCCATCCTCTTCCACAACCTCCTCGGCTGAGTCCTCTTCTGCTGCTGCGTCTTGCTCCACATCAACGGCACCCCCCCAGCTCCCCAGGTACTATTCCACATCCCGGATACGGCAGTGTCACGCCGTCTTGGGGTTGACTTGCCTGAAAGCAGAGAGTCACACCGGACCAGTTCACACAGGACCTGAACGCACAGGTGGATCAGTGGCTGACTGCACCAACTGGAGATCTGCAAAGTGGTTTGTGACAACGGAAGAAATTTGGTGGCGGCATTGAATTTGGGCAAGTTGGCAAGGACGTCCTGAAGCAGGCCAGGAAGGTGTGTGGCCATTTCAGGCGTTCCTACACGGCCATGGCGCACTTTTCAGATATTTAGCGGCGAAACAACATGCCAGTGAGGCGCTTGATTTGTGACAGCCCGACACAGTGGAATTCAACACTCCTAATGTTCAACCGCCTGCTCCAACAAGAAAAAGCTGTTAATGAATATTTGTATGACCGGGGTGCTAGGACAGCCTCTGGGGAGCTGCAAATTTTTTTGCCATGTTACTGGACGCTCATGTGCAATGCCTGTAGGCTCATGCGTCCTTTTGAGGAGGTGACAAACCTAGTCAGTCGCACCGAAGGCACCATCAGCGACATCATACCATTTGTTTTCTTCCTGGAGCGTGCCCTGCGAAAAGTGCTGGATCTGGCCGTAGATGAGCATGAAAAGGAAGAGGAAGAGTTGTGGTCACCATCACCACCAGAAACAGCCTTAGCAGCAGAGGATTGTGAGGAAGAGGAGTCAGAGGAGGAATGTGGCTTTGAGGAGGAGGAGGAGGAGGAAGACCAACCACAACAGGCATCCCAGGGTGCTCATTGTCACCTATCTGGTACCCGTGGTGTTGTACGTGGCTGGGTGGAGGAAGAGACCTTCAATGACATCAGTGAGGACAAGGAATGGGACATGGCTAGCTCGGTATCCAACCTTGTGCAAATGGGGAGTTTGCGGTTGTGCAAATGGACTATTTGCGATTGTTTGCGGTGCGTTAAACGGGGAGTTTGGTCTGTCACTGTGAAGCGGGCGTAACCCTTACACTACCTGATCGATACAACATCATACCTGATGTTTTAAAGCATGTTATTCCAAACAATTTAGGAATGTTAGGTGATTTATGCCCTTTATGGATTAAAACCAGTCTCTGCGTCAACTATGTAATTTTCCATGGGGGTTTTGCCATGGATCCCCCTCCGGCATGCCACAGTCTAGGTGTTAGTCCCCTTGAAACAACTTTTCCATCACTATTGTGGCCAGAAAGAGTCCCTGTGGGTTTTAAAATTTGCCTGCCTATTGAAGTCTATGGCGGTTTGCCCGGTTCGCCCGTTCGCGAACATTTGCAGAAATTCACGTTCGCCATTTGCGAACGGAAAATTTTATGTTCGCGACATCTCTATTGTCTATGATTCCATCAATGTGTAGAGAAGGTAATAACCGATACATCAATATGTGATTACCAAATGATTGCCGCAACAAACTTGCAGATAACTTGTGATTGGATAACTCGAGACAAGGTGCTACAGCTATTAAAGAAAATTAATGTATATAAAGCTCCGGGGCCTGACGGTATCCACCCACGAGTACTTAAGGAGCTAAGTGGGGAAATAAGTGAACCTCTGCATTTAATTTTTCAAGATTCTTTTGTTTCAGGTATTGTACCAGAGGATTGGAGGAAGGCAGATGTTGTTTTATTTAAAAAGGATATTTAAAAAGGGTTCAAAATCCTTGCCTGGAAATTATAGACCTGTGAGCTTAACTTCTGTGACTGGGAAATTATTTGAACGGCTATTAAGGGATAATATTCAGGAATTCATTGGGAAGAACTGTGTTATTAGCAATAATCAGCATGGTTTTATGAAACATAGGTCATGTCAAACACAACACCATCATAAGTCATTTCCATTTAGCAACCAGGCTAAAAAGTATGTATTAAACTCCTGTAGTAAATTCTCCAACTGAGCTAAAATAAACATAAATTAGATAGAAGATAAATAAGATATGTTTAATCTTAAACAAAATATTTGAAATTTGCACACAATTTCTGCTATGGACCTTAACGGGGCACAAATTGGACAACCGAGCCAATGCATTTGGGCATAATGCTAAGAATGACTCATTGTGGCATACACCTTGCACATGGATATGAATTGGTATTCCTAATACAATGGATAATGAGTAGCAAAAATGTCAGACATTACTTTTGCTCAGTAGATAACAACAAATGAAATGATCCATTAGCGAGTTATACATGGTTTATAGGGCACAAAGAATGTATTTTAACATTCAGTGCATTTATTCTTAATTGACCATATCATTTACATGACTTCTTTCCTGCAATATAATCTTGCTTTGAAAAACAGGGGAGACACAAACTGTTTACTTAGGCTGACAAACTTTAACTTGGGCTTACGTTGATCGGGAGCAATGTCCAAGAGAGTTAATTATTACATTTATGAGTGTTTACTTCGGCTTGTAATAGGAAAATAAAATATTTATCTTTTTTAAAAGGTGTACATGAGAATGTTTTATATCACACACCAAAGCCCATCAAAGGCACAAAAAAAAAAAAAAAAAAACGTAAAAGTTATTTCTCAAATTAAGATACAACCTAGCTATAAAATGTAAAGCTCATGTTAATCATGTTAATCATATGGTGGTCCATATTAAAATACCTATATGATTTATTTTACTATAATTATATTTGCACATTTATCTTTTTTCTTTAAGCTGAACCCAGAATATATGATGCCAAAAATAACCCAACATGTATTGTCCATTAAAACCACCTTAAAACAAAGATGGGAGCATAGAGAACATGGATTATTTGCAAGATGCTCAGAATAATATGAACAGAAAGGCAGATAAAAAGATACCTTCTTGCCAGTCCTCAATTGCTCTATACCATTCTATATCACATATCTTTTCATTTACATCTACTAACAGTGGTATTGTTATACTTACTTAGAGCAAACACTTCAAACATCACATTTCACCTCTGACTAAGAATACAACTTAAAAATCTAATTTTAGCAAAGCAGGGCAGGTTTAGTACTTATTATTAATTAAAGTGTTTTACCAGAAAGAGAGCATTGCGATTTGTCCTTTTTTTCCCTAAATATATATTTGAACCTGATAGAATTTTTACTAATGGTTCTTGCTTCATGAAGATTTATTTGTTACTGTTTTCAGTCTTTGCCCAGTACAGAAGATAAACACCAGGATCCAAGACATTGAGATAGTGAATTCATTAAAATAGGAAAGGACAGATAAATGATATTCTGCAACTAAATTTTAAATGTTCAGTTTTCCTATATACATTATTCATAGACAAAATTTCTGTTGTAATGACTTTTTTTTCTCATCAGATTGTTTTTTAATGGCATGACCAAAATTGTTTTAATGTACTCTAAAGTCTTTCTACATTTTTCTTGGAATATATTATTTTGAATCTTAAAGCACTTAAAATTGTCATTAGCTAAATTAAAGATTTTAGAGCAAACTATGGTATTAACATTTGTACACGTGAATATCTGAGGCTGATGCTACAAATATGACAGTCCTTCCCATACAATATCTACTTTTTTTTTTTTAACTTTGACAATTTTTATTCAAATGTTTATTTGGGTGGAGGAGGGGTACAGAAAAGAAAGGGGGAGAGGGTTCAATGTCGTTGGTAAGTTTCATTATTACATTCTTTCATTCCGATTTTTGCGGTCATTACCATCATACTAGGCATGTAAAACAGTACATTGCATCGGCAATTTGATCTACTTTTTTAATATTACATACTGAATGGATTAAAAATGAGTTAGTCATATTAAGGGTTGGCAAATATTGAAATTTTATAAGTCCAGTGAAGGGGTTACTGAAACCACCATGACCACTTCAGTTATTTGAAGTGGTCGTGGTGGTGGCAGTATGTATGTGCAGTGTTTCAGCTTGAAACAATCCACATACCGAGTAATCTGTACTTGTGTGTCAGAGCTAGTTATATTCCTGCACACATGATTAAGAACTGCGGTCCCGGACTACCTAATGTCAATTCTGTGCATAAAATATGTCCGGTGTCAGTGCACTCAGCACATTTTTCTCCATCCTTCCCAATAAAGTTGCTTATTCAAAAGAAAAAAAAAGAAAAAAAATGTCCACCCCCTATCTTCCTTCTTCTATGCCATGTCTTGGACACTTGGGTGGCATGATATCATTTTAGAAACTTCAGCTTGAATCAAACAAAAGCATCCAAAAAGAGAGATTTGGGTTAGTTGTGGCTACATTTTTCTTTCTTCATATGTATGGGGTGTTTTTTGCAAAAGCCCATCTGGCTTTTTTTTTATACTGTACATGTGATTTCTGGATTATTTTCTGTATTCTTCCAACCATTTCAATAAACTACAATTAAAATAATAAAATATTTATTTCCTATTGAAATAGAAGATGAGGCATTGCTGGAGCAACAATCCATTACAAGGAATACTTATTGAAAGTTACAACAGGTCAATATTAAAATCAATACAGCCCCAAAGGAGGCATCTTTTGCAAGAGCCCATAATTAAACTCCTGGCATGGTCACCCTAGGCTTAGTAATGTCCTTTTGTGGTTATTTGGTTTCTTCGGGTTTGTTTTCTAATTAGCTAGATGTTTCCTTTCCTGCGGTAATAAATCATGTCACGGAAAGCTAATGCCAAAATCATTGAATCTAAATACTCTGTTTAATAGATGCCCACATTCTAGTACATCACAGATTAATTAAACAGTTTAAAAAATATTTTCTTCAGGTCACGGGTTCTTAAAGTGAAATATTGCAATGACACAGACTGCAGGCTTCTTGTAAAGAATGGAGCATCATTTAAATATTCTTAAAGGGGGATGCCATTTTGGAATCAATGGCACATATCGAACGGTTAACTAAAAGTTAGCGAATAGTTTTGCTATTTTTTACTCTCAGGATTGTTCAAACAGTTAGCTAATAGTTCTGTTTTACACCCAAGATTGTTCATATTTTTGACTTACTTAATTCCATGTTTTTTGTAACTATTTGGCATTCATTACAAGTATATGTAAATTATCCTTATTATATGATTCTGTGGGGTGCAGCGAGCATGTGGAGAGTAAACGAATAAGAAGAAAACGCTCTCTGTTTAATTTGCGTTAAACAATTTAGAGACTGACGATTTTTCAATGATATGTGATTGACTTGTGTTAAAAGCTGGTTTTTTTCCCAGCATTTTGCAGTTTACTCTAGCTTAGACACCCCTTAATTGAGATTGAGTTGACACATGCATGTGCACGGAATCTGAGAAATGTGTAATGGGATAACATTATACGCCTGGCTCACCAGTACTATCTCTACTAACCAATGCCTCACTCCATGTATAGTAAATGTAGAGAAAGATCGTTGCAGCAGTCAAAACGTTGCAGTTTTACACTTTCAGCACCTGAATAAAAAATCATTACTTTCAAAAGGTGCTAGAACTAATTTTCATACTTTCCTGAATACATACTGGTTTGGGTAGGACCAGACTACTTCCACCCTAGAGTGGTTGGTAGGTGCTGTTCTTATTTCTTAATTTGGAGTTATCCATAATCATACAACCAATATGTGTCTGTCTTAGCATGTCTTTACTGCCCCACTCCTCCACGCTGTATAGTATGTACCAGTGCCCACTTCGGGGGTTTAACAAGTCTCCCTGATGTATATTAGTTCCAGCCTACTAGATACAGTGCCAGGTTTGATGGCATGCTTTTTGAAGAGTATTTCTCAAATCGTTCAATAAGTTACATAGTTACATAGCTGAAAATAGACTTGCGTCCATCAAGTTCAGCCTTCCTCACATTTGTTTTTTGCTGTTGATCCAAAAGAAGGCAAACAAAAACCAGTTTGAAGCACTTCCAATTTTGCAACAAACTAGGAAAATAAATTCCTTCTTGACCCCAGAATGGCAGTCAGATTAATCCTTGGATCCAGAGGCTATTGACCTACATTGAAAAATTATATCCTTGAAAATTCTGTTCTTGCAAGTATGCATCCAGTTGCTGTTTGAACATCTGTATGGACTCTGATAGAACCACTTCTTCAGGCAGAGAATTACACATCTTTATTGTTCTTACAGTAAAAAAAAAACTTTTCTTTGCCATAGATGAAATCTTCTTTCTTCCTGTCTAAATGCATGACCTCGTGTCCTATGTAAAGTCCGGTTTGTGAATAGATTTCCACATAATGGTTTGTATTGGCCCAGAATATATTTGTATAATGTTATCATATCCCCTCTCAGGTGACGTTTTTCTAAACTAAATAGGTTTAAATTTGTTAACCTTTCTTCATAGCTGATATGTTCCATTCCTTTTATTAATTTTGTAGCCCGTCTCAGTACTTTTTCTAGTGCCATAATATCCTTCTTTAGAACAGGTGCCCAAAATTGCACAGCATATTCAATATGTGGTCTTACCAGTGATTTATAAAGAGGAAAAATGATATTCTCATCCCGAGAATGAATGTCCTTTTCATGCATGACAATACCTTACTGGCCTTAGCCACTGCTGATTGACATTGCACATTGTTGCATAGTTTGTTGTTTATAACAATTCCCAAGTCCTTTTCGTGTGTTGTTATCCCTAATTTGCTTCCATTAATGGTATACGTTGCTTAGGCATTCTTTACGCCAAAGTGCATAACTTTGCATTCTTCAACATTATATTTCATCTGCCATTTGAGTGCCCCGTCCCCCAGTCTATCTAAATCCCTCTGCAAGTAATATTTTGCTCACATTGTATTACTTTACAGAGTTTTGTGTCATCTGCAAACAATGAAACATGACTTTCAATGCTTTTTTCAAGATCATTTATAAAAATGTAAAATAGAAGGGGTCCCAGAACAAAACCCTGAGGGACACCACTTGCCACCTCTGTCCAACTTGACAATTTACCATTAATGACAATTCTTTGTACTTTATTTTTAAGCCAATGTTCTACCCAAGAACAAGCATTTTCATCTAGACCGATTTCTTTGAGTTTGAACATTAATCTATTGCGTGGAACTGTATCAAATGCCTTGGCAAAATCCAAATAGATCACATCCACTGCAA
This sequence comes from Pelobates fuscus, assembly GCF_036172605.1. Classification (NCBI taxonomy): domain Eukaryota; kingdom Metazoa; phylum Chordata; class Amphibia; order Anura; family Pelobatidae; genus Pelobates; species Pelobates fuscus. Next base: position 51,442,758 of record NC_086317.1, read on the forward strand.
CACCCTGATTTATACTTAAGTTAATGTAATTTTAATTTAATATCAGATTCTATATATATTTTTTAAAAAGACCTTGGTGCTTTTTTGCAAAAACAGGATATTCAAAGATATAATTGATATGAATGTTAATAGGTTTTTGATCCAAGAATAAATCTGATTACCAAAATGTCAAGAAGGAATTTTTTCCTTTTTTATGGCATTCCCTTTTTATTGGGATTTTTTTACCTTCTTTTGGATCAACATCAAATAAAAGAAAGAGTTTCAAGGTTGAACTAGATGGACAATTTTTTTTTAAACTTAGAGTACTATGTAACTATGTAATTTAATTACCTAAATTACTGAATTTATACTGCATATGCAGTCCATGGTCTCTCTATCCTCAAGAAAATTTTACCATTTGCTTCCCAATTGTCTGCAACAACAAAACTAACTTCAAACTACCTTTATCATTTACACTTTCCCTCAAAGATCACAACCCGTCATCTGCTCCTTGAACGACGAATTGCTCCCATACCAGCAAACATTGAGCTTATGCTACTTAAACTGGACTTTTCTAAGGATTTTTGAATAAATGCTAGGAAATAGGGCAAGGGTCTCTGTTTGTACTGATATGTTTGTATATTATACTTTACATAACCTACACTTACTAGATATTGTGTAACTTGTTATAAAGTACCCTATATAAGGTGTGATATATGTTTCATTAATGTAAAGGACCACTATAGGCACCCAGACCACTTCAGCTCAATGAATTGGTCTGGGTGCCAGGTCCCTCTAGTTTTAACCCTGCAGCTGAAAACATAGCAGTTTCAAAGAAACTGCTATGTTTCACTGAGGGTTAATCCAGCCTCTAATGGCTGTCTCACTGACAGCCGCTAGAGGCGCTTCCGCGATTCTCACTGTGAAAATCACAGTGAGAAGACGCTGGACGTCCACAGGAAAGCATTGAGTAATGCTTTCCTATGGGCGGTTTGAATGCGTAATCAGATCTGACGATGGCAGGGGGTGGAGAGTTCCCCAGCACAGAGGGAGCCCGGCGCTGGAGAAAGGTAAGTGGCTGAAGGGGTTTTAACCCCTTCAGCCGAGTGGGAGGGGGGCCCTGAGGGTGTGGTGGGGGGGGTGGGGGCTAATGACCCTATATTGCCAGATAAATGAGTTTGTTTTCCTGGCACTATAGTGGTCCATTAAGCTATGAGGTTGTAGGTAAAGTGAATTTCAACTGAATAAAAAAAAACTAAATTAACAGAAATTATCTATTATATTCCTTTTTTGGAGTTGAAATATATGCTTTCAACTTACAGCAATGTCTTGTTAAGTGACTACAATCTTAAAATTCATAAAATTCAAGAAAAATATTTTCATATTTGGATATTATGACAAATAAAGACTGTTTACACCCTTTAAGGGTTAAATAGTAGCACCATACAAAATCACACAGTTTGCAATATATTTTTAGTATATATTCAGTGTTTAATTAATGCAGATTTGGCAATCTCTTTAAAAAAAGGCAAGTTCATTTTGTCTCAAGTTAACTTAAATTATTGATGCCATGTTAACTTGATATTCTGTTCTAGGTTTGCTGAAAAATGCTTATTGAAATATATTGCTTTGAAGTTATTTACCCTTGTGTATTTCTTAGGCAAGGGGTGCACACTGTCCTAAGGCAGGGGATGTTTGATGATCATATCTTAACACACATGCACTTTGCACTTAAGTAAACACACATAATTCTACCAAAGATAGGCAAAGTGTTGCAGGAATTCCACAGTGGATTACAGCCTCTATAATATTCACGACCATCTATTTTATTATGCATTGTTTGAAATTTATTTATCTCTAAACCAAATCTGTCTCAAACAAGTTAAGCTTTTTTTTTTTCCCTTTACATTTGCAGAAGTATTTAAATTTGAAAGTTAAAATAAGGAACAATTGTGAAGATCTATTTCATAATTTATCGAATTACTTATTTAAAATCCAATATAATATACATCTGCACAAATGAAGCTCCAAAAACTCAAAATGTGAAATTCATTGTTTTACTGATTACAGATTCATATGAAAGAGAACAAAGCTCGATTGCCCTAGACCACATGCTGACCAGTATGGTAATAATACAGTAATGTATGCTAATACATAGAATGTCCCATAGGCTACAAGTCGAAAGCTTTTGAAGCAGGCCTGCAGGTCATTATAACCACAACGTATTTCATAATGACTTGTCCCAATCTCATATACTGTAAATGTAGTTAAGGGCAGTTTGCTCCTACAATTGTAATAACGTTCCGTGTTAGAAACAATAATTTTGCTTAAAAAAAGAAAACCAATTTGAATTTATATACAGCAATATGTATTTTCCTGTTGAAAAGAGGTCACGCTAAAGAACAAAAAACGCTGTGTAGCAAGACTAAAAGGTTGATTTTAAAAGAATATAAGGAAAATGAAACCTAATAATGAGATATAATAACAAAAATTACATGTTGCATCTTTCACTTGGTGTTATTTTAAAATGTAGTATAAAGCTTTAGATATAGATCAATGAAGTCAATAATATAAAGTTGTTGTTAACAAAATGAACTATTTTACCTTTGGAGCAGTGAACATATCAAGTTTTGATATAATCTACAAATGATCAATCACACCAAAAGATAGATGAAACAGTCTTGGTGTAAAGAGTGACCAGAGCAGGAAAAAGGAATCTGCAAATCCTCAAACGATTCTGGGACACATTTATCTCTTTAGGCAGTGCGGATTAATGGGTGCAGACCCATCGCAACGAGCAATGCTCAGTCCAATTACCTTCGTCAAGCTCACTTGTTCAGCCCACAAGTACCAACATTTGTTTAGTCAAAAACTTACATCTTGTGATGGGAAATGTGCAATCACTATAGTAACAATAAAATTTGGAAATAGGAATAGTTGTCACGATTGGGTGAAACTAAAACACACAGACTTAATCAGAACATATAGACTTTCTTTATATAGGTCCTTAGAATTTCCGGGCATATGGAAAACAGAGTAATTTTGTATCGCCATGCTCAAAAGGATACAGAGATCAGGACAAATGATACACAAGCCAAGGTCAAAGGATTACAGAAGACAGGAAATATAATGAACCAGAACAGGAATGATAACAGGATATGAGTTCTGCAGTAACACGCAAATGGGCTAACAAAAACCACAACAGGGTAACAAGGAGTGGGAGATGTGAGTATAAATAGGTTAGTATTAACTCCCATTAGTCCAAGTTAATTTGGAATTACGTATGATTTGTGGAAAATACTTGATCTCTCCATTTTGATCTTTGACATCATAGTTAGCCGAATTTGGTTTCACAAAAAAGCACGCTGTGTGCAAGCGTGCAGTGCCAGACACGAACTCCGGAAGAGGGCGGTAAGCAGGCAACATTCCTGACAACAGTACAGTATGCGCCTTTGGTACTCCTCTTACATGAACTCACTTCATTTTCTTTACGGCCTCTCTCTCCTTTTTAAGGAGTGTTTGGGAACAGCCAGCTCCACAGAGTTTATAGGAATATGGTGGGAACATTATGCCAAACCCCTTGTTTTAAAGTGAATCTTAGGGCTTGATAAACCCCTCAATTCTGTGAGAGTTAAGAAAGGAGTAAGCCCTGGTTTTATCTTATTTACAAGTGGATCCTGAGGGACCTGCTGATTTTGTCAGTACTAATGTTTAATCTCTTTACTTGTATTATATATTTATAGCTTTTTGAAAATGTCATGAAATATTCTGTCTACTTCCATTTTCTTATCAGATTATCATTTTGATCAGATAATATATTATTATTTAGAAACAACCCCCCTTGAAACAAATTCAACTCTATCTCTGGGTGAGAATGTTTTTATTGTGAAATTATAAGCAATTTAGCTATTTCTACTGTTAAAATAACACATTCTAAGACATACCATCAGCCAAAAGCAAATGCCAATGGAAACCTAAGACAAACCAAAAAATATTTTGCTATTCCGTAAGTAGAGTAAACTCTTACATCACTAAGAGAATTCAGGACTTAGTAATGAAGACTGGCATTCCTATAACACTCTACTACTGATGACAGTTGCTCTAGTCACATGTTAGCATTGTATCTGAGAGGGAACACACTAGAAGTACCAGGGTACTGGGCAGCTATTGTTACTAGGGAGAAAGTGGGATAACATTGCAGTATAGGTGTAAGAACAAAGATAAAGTTACCTCCTCTCTGGCCTAAATCCCTATGTACATTTAAACAAAATGGAGGCTCTTTAGTGTAAGAGTAAAAATAGCCATCCAATTATGCTCATCTACATAGTTAAGTTTTAGCCTTGATGACTGCTCAATAATACATTTTCCCCACAATGTATACATTTTAAAAATGTGGATGAAGAAACGAACAGGTACAAAGTCATAGTGCCATCAATTCGAATGTTTAACCTAACTATGGTTATAGGAATAGGGGATGCAATTTGTTGCCTCCTACTCCATTAACAGGTGAATTAATAACACCTGCTTATTTTTCTCTTCCAATGTCATCTATTGCTCAACAGGTTGAAATAAAGAGATAGTTTCTGAATTCTATTTTAGTATACAATAAAATGCAGGCAAATCTCCAAATTTAAACATCCATATTGCCTTCGGTAAATGCCAACATTTCAAACTGAGGTATTTGTAATTTCTGAAATGTGTAATTCAGATAAACTTTTTGGAACAAAGTAAATAGCTTACTGAAATAATAGATAAATTCAGAGAGAGAGAGAGTTAGCCAGAAAAATGTAAACAATATTTTTCTTAAACCGACAATTAAGTTAAGATAGTGAAGGTCATTAGTATTTTCAAAATTCTGGCAGAAGTAATTTTTTGCATGCAAATCTGTCCTCTGATGTATAGCTGGGAGGCATGCTAATTATGTAAATAATTATACTCACTAAGTGTCAAATGTCAGGGTAAACATGACTTGTTTTTCGTTAGGCAATCTATAATAATAAACACTGAACTGTAAGAGACGGGGTTGCATGGGGCATAATAAAAAATGATATTAATAATTTACCACAAGATGCATTTAGTATCATCAGCATCTATTCCTATTTATATATACATATACATGCATGATATAATACAATTAAGTACACTAACTCAGCCTGCTCGGACTATGAATTGTCTGTTTATACCGATAGTGAATATTTTAAGATGCTTTATTATGTTGTGTTGTTTAAGAAATTAATTTAAATTGCCTTGTATAAATTTACAGGTCCATTTTCTAAATGTTCTTTTGCCAGAATAATTTATGATTACTAATGTATTCCTAGCTAATTAAATACAAACTGTTGTTTAAATGAAGAAACTTTAATGTTGCCATAAAATATAGACATAGGTAGATAAGATTTTAATGTCCATTCTGCACAAGCAAGTATACTCCAAATCTAACAGTTTAATTTAATTACTTTTTTTTTAAAATTAGTAACAAAAAGTAACAAACAAATGGAAGAAATTATATAATGTTTAGAATCAGGAAAATAATTAGGCAATAGGGCAATGTTTGTCATCCTTCTTGGAATGCTGTCATATACATCCTGAATTGTGGGGAATTCTTCATGAAAAAAAGATTCACTGATGTACTCCAGAATTTTTGATACATTTTAGTAGTTTTAGATCTGAGAGGCTGTAAAAACTATTTATTTTTGGTCTTCATGCTTGGTTTTTCAAATGCATTGGTTTCTTTGTTTGGGGAGGGGGGAGGGGTTGTTGGACTGAATCCCCAGGTGTGGGGCTCTTGAAATTCCAGAGTATCAACAACCCTGCTCATGGATATGGAGCTGGGGACATTACATAGAAAGTGTGGCATATTCAATTACATATTCCCATTTACTTGTTAGTGTTGCTGTCATCAAGTTGTCCTTTGGGCTCACACTCCAAGTATTTCTAAGTTCAAAAGCTAACAGCAGGACTCAAAATATCCACTCGCCACTAGCTCCTAGCCATTGGCGAGTAAAAATTTACCTCTGTTGAGTATGCCATGGCTTGCAGTGATATGTGGCTTTTAAGGCCCAGCTAGCAGAATAGATTGTCACATTTTGACACATAAAAATAGATGTCAATCAACTCATATGATAATATTATTAATTATTACTTTTATGCAGATATTTTACAGTGCCCTTACTAAGATGGGGAATACAAATTTACAAGAGGTATAGAACTCTGACTGTGGGGTTTAATCGAATAACTGTAGAACTTTTACACAAAGTGCTATGCAAGATGGCCCGTAAGCCTACAATCTAATGGGACAATGTGTATCAAGACAAATAGCATTGGTAAAGCAAGTTAATGCAGAAACTGTTTCTGTTTTGTTATTCTGCAGCACTTTACAATAAGTATATAAAGACATCAAGTAAACCATAGCAATGAAACAAGTCCATGTGATGAGAAATCAGAGGTCCATAAAGAGCCTAAATATAGGTACCGTAAAGATCTATAAATCTGGTATAAATATAGGTACCGTAAATATCTATAGATCTGGTATACAGGTGATACTCGAAAAATTAGAATATCATGCAAAAGTTCATTTATTTCAGTAATGCAACGTAACAGGGGAAACTAATATATGAGATATATGCATTACATGCAAAGCAAGATAGTTCAAGTCGTGATTTGTTATAAGTGTGATGATTCTGGCTTCCTGGGGAAGACTGCTGACCTGACAGTTGTGCAGGAAACCATAATTGACACCCTCCATAAGGCGGGAAAGCCTCAAAAGGTAATTGCAAAGGAAGTTGGATGTTCCCAAAGTGCTGTATCAAAGCACCTTAATAGAAAGTTATGTGGAAGGGAAAAGTATGGAAGAAAAAGGTGCACAAGCAGCAGGGATGACCGCAGCCTTGAGAGGATTGTCAGGAAAAGGCCATTCAAATGTGTTCGGAAATTTCCCAGGGAGTGGACTGAGGCTGAAGTTAGTGCATCAAGAGCCACCACACACAGACGGATCCTGGACGAGCTTCAGATGTCGTATTCCTCTTGTCAAGCCACTCCTGAACAACAAACAATATCAGAAGTGTCTTACCTGGGCTAAAGAAAAACAGACCTGGTCTGTTGTGCAGTGGTCCAACGTCCTCTTTTCTGATGAGAGCAACTTTTGCATCTCATTTGGAAACCAAGGACCCAGAGTCTGGAGGAAGAATGGAGAGGCACACACTGCAAGATGCTTGAAGTCCAGTGTGAAGTTTCCACAGTCTGTGTTGATTTGGGGAGCCATGTCATCTGCTGGTGTTGGTCCACTGTGCTTCATTAAATCCAGGGTCAACGCAGCCATCTACCAGGAGATTTTGGAGCACTTCATGCTTCCTTCCGCAGACAAGCTTTATGGGGATGCTGACCTTATTTTCCAGCAGGACTTGGCACTTGCCTACACTGCCAAAAGCACCAAAGCCTGGTTCAATGACCAGGGGATTACTGTGCTTGATTGGCCAGCAAACTCGCCTGACCTGAACCCCATAGAGAATTTATGGGGCATTGCCAAGAGAAAGATGAGAGAAATGAGACCGAACAATGCAGAAGAGCTGAAGGCCGCTATTGAAGCATCCTGGTCTTCCATAACACCTCAGTAATGCCACAGGCTGATAACTTCCATGCCACGCTGCTTAGAGGCAGTAATTGCTGCAAATGGGGCCCAAACCAAGTACTGAGTCCATATGCATGCTTATACTTTTCAGAGGTCCGATATTGTTCTATGAACACTCCTTGTTTTATTGATTGCATGTAATATTCTAATTTACTGAGATTGTGGATTTGGGGTTGTCATGAGCTGTAAGCAATAATCATCGCACTTATAACAAACACGGCTTGAACTATCTTGCTTTGCGTGTAATGCGTCTATCTCATATATTAGTTTCCCCTTTTACGGTGCATTACTGAAATAAATGACATTTTGCACGATATTCGAATTTTTCGAGTATCACCAGTAAATATAGGTATCGTAAAGATCTATAGTTATCGCAAAGATCTATAGATAGCGTAAAGATAGTTATCACAAAGATCTATAGATCTGGTATAAATATAGGTATCTTTTAGCAGAGTTGGAGTGATGTGTAACTATAGAAGAATAGAAACAAAGCCAGGTATGTCACCTTCTCTGTACCAGGTAGGCCATGAGAGATGAGAATGTGCCATGTTTTGAAGAACTTATTGGAGATTCAGCTGGAAAAAATAAAATTAATATAATACATTATGTGAGGGTGCTGTATGAGACAAGATTATTGGTGCATAGTGACATTGGGAATAACAGAGAGCGAAGGAGGGAAGAGAGATCATAAATAATACATCCAAATGCAGTACATACATTTTTAAATGTAGGTTTGTGTTTTTTACTCCATTTTGGGATTCCATGCCACATCAAGTGACAAAAATAAACTTTCCTATCTTAGAGAGGTCATTAAGTCAGTAATTATTTATGCCTCTGATGCACAAAGGGCTTGTATGCTTGAGCCACAGTGTACATTAATTGACAAGGATGGCACATAGTTGCTTGATGTGATTTATGCCACAACAAACTCTAAATGTACCGGGCAAGTGTAACCTAAAGGAGACTTTCATCTGAGAGCTTCATTCAATATGTTATCACTTTCGTATTCAGCTGTATCAAGATAAAGCTATGAATGCAGTAAAACCAGGCAAGATACTGTCTTACCAGTAATTATAGTCCCCCGCTGAACATTTTGATGAGCCAGTATCTGGTTACATTTTCAAAATTACATCATTGTCTTTACAGTTTATAAATCACCATCTGGACAATTTTCCCTTTAGAAATGTCTTTGATTATTTCATTTTACTGAACGATATTGGCAGTAAATTTTAATCTCCACCAGAAGCAACCAAGGACATTGATTTGTAGGTTAATTGGGAATTCTAGTTACCTTGTTATAGACAAGATTGACCTATATGCATGCATTTGTTCCTTTGTTCTGTTCCAGCAAGACTGAATTAAAACTATCCATTGTATATGGACAAACAGACAGAGAAAGAGAGAGAAAGAGATAGATACAGTGAGCGAAAAAAGTGTTTGATCCGCTGCTGATTTTGAACGTTTGCCCACTGACAAATAAATGATCAGTCTATAATTTTAATGGTAGGTGTATTTTAACAATGAGAGACAGAATAACAAAAATAAAATTCCAGAAAAACGAATGTCAAAAAAGTTATAAACTGATTTGCACATCAATGAGTGAAATAGGTATTTGACCCCTTTAGTACTTGGTGGCAAAACCTTTGTTGGCAATCACAGAGGTCAGACGTTTCTTGTAGTTTGCCACCAGGTTTGCACACATATCAGGGGGAATTATGTCCCACTTCTCTTCAAGTCATTAAGGTTTCAAGGCTGATGTTTGTCAACTCAAACCTTCAGCTCCCTCCACAGATTTTCTATGGAATTAAGGTCTGGAGACTGGCCAGGCCACTGCAGGATCTTAATGTGCTTCTTCTTGAGCCACTCCTTTGTTGCCTTGGCTGTGTGTTTTGGGTCATTGTCATGCTGGAGTACCCATACACGACCGATTTCCAACTGAGGGAAGAGGTTCTCATCCAAGATTTGACAGTTTATGGCCTGCCCATCGTCCCTTTGATGCGATGCAGTTGTCCTGTCCCCTTAGCAGAAAAACACACCCAAAGCATAATGTCTCTACTTCCATGTTTGACGGTGGGAATGGTGTTCTCTGGGTAATAGGCAGCATTCCTCCTCCTCCAAAAACGGTGAGTTGAGTTAAGGCCAAAGAGCTCGATTTTGGTCTCATCTGACCACAACACTTTCACCCAGTTCTCCTCTAAATCATTCAGATGTTCATTGGCAAACTTCAGATGGGCCTGTACATGTGCTTTCTTGAGCAGAGGGACATTGCGGGTGCTGCAGGATTTCAGTCCTTCGCGGTGTAGTGTGTTACCAATTGTTTTCTTGGTGACTTTGGTCCCAGCTGCCTTGAGATCATTAGAAAGATCCTCCAGTGTAGTTCTAGGCTGATTCCTTGCCATTCTCATGATCATTGAAACTCTACGAGGTTAGATCTTGCCTGGAGCACCAGACCAAGGGAGAATGACAATTATTTTGTGTTTCTTCTATTTGTAAATAATTACTCCAACTGTTGTCACCTTCTCACCAAGCTGCTTGGCGATGGTCTTGTAGCCCATTCCAGCCTTGTGTAGTTCTACAATCTTGTCCCTGACATCCTTGGACAGCTCTTTGGTCTTAGCTATGGTGAAGAATTTTAAATCTGATTGATTGCTTCTGTGGACAGGTGTCTTTTATACAGGTAATGAGCTGAGATTAGGAGCACTCCATTTAAGAGAGTGCTCCAAATCTCAGCTCATTACCTGTATAAAAGACACATTGGAGTCAAAAATCTTGCTGATTGATAGGGGATCAAATACTTATTTCACTCATTGACATGCAAATCAATTTACAACTTTTTTGGCATGCGTTTTTCTGTTTGTTTGTTTTTTTTGTTATTCTGTCACTGTTAAAATGCACTTACCATTACCATGTTCAAAATCAGCAGGGGATTAAATACTTTTCCCCTCTTACTGTAGATAGATAGATAGATAGATAGATAGATGCATACATCCAGTCATGGGAAAAAGAAAGTACACCTCTTTAAATTTTCTTTGTTTTACATATCAGAACTTAATATCAATCATCTGTTCCTTAGCAGGTCTTGATTTATTTAACAAAAATAAAGCCAACATGGAGAAGCTATGTGTGAAAAACTAAGTACACCTTATGATTCAATAGCTCATAGAACCACCTTTAGCAGCAATAACTTACAGTTATCATTTTCTGTATGACTTTATCTGTCTCTCACTTGTGGAGGCATTTTGGACAACATTGCTTCAGTTGAGTTTCTGTAGCATTTGTTTATGCACAGTTCCCATTTCAGTTGGTCTCAGGTCTGGACTTTGACTAGGCCATTGCCACACCTTGATTCTTTTCTTTTTCAGATATTCTGTTTTAGATTTGCTGGTGTGGTTGGAATCATTGTCCCAATGTAAACCAAGCTTTAGCTGTCGGACAGATAGCCTCACATTTGACTCTAGAATACTTTGTATACAGAGAAGTTCATGGTCAACTCAATGACTGCAATGTTCCCAGGTGCTGTGGCTTCTAAACAAGGCCAATTTGTCACCCCTCCAACACCATACTTGACAATTGGTATGAGGTGTTTGTGCTGATGTGCTGTGTTTGGCTTTCGCTAAGCATGTCGCTGTACATTATAGCAAAACTTTGGTCTTGTCTATCCAAAGGACATTGTTCCAGAAATCTTGTGGTTTGTTCAAAAGCAACTTTGCAGACCTAAGTGGAGCTGTCATGTTCTCCTGGCAACCCTTCCAAACAAACCATACTTGTTCAATCTTTTTTCTAATTATACTGTCATGAACTTTAACATTTAACATGCTACGTGAGGCCTGTGGTGTCTGAGATGTAACTCTTGGGTTTTGCAATTTCTCTGAGCATTGCATGTTCTGACCTTTGGGTGAATTTGCTGGGACATCCATTCCTGGGAAGATTGGCAACTGTCTTGAATGTTTTCCACTTTTTAATATTCTTTCTCAGTGTAGAAGTGTATCTGGGCCAGCCGCCTAACTATATATATATATATATATATATATACCCTGCCCATCTCAATATTGTGAGAGCAACATGAACCAAGAGAGTTATGCCAGCTTAAATGTCTCCAGATCACCAAGATGAGTGGATACAGATACAAGTTAAAGAGTGGAGCGACCATCGGCCACCTACTTTACTTGGATGAAATAAAGCTGTATGCCAAGAATGAGGAGGACATTGATCCACATTACTAGGGTATACAGCAAGGACATCAGAATTTCATTCAAACTAGATAAGTGTGAGTGGGTGATAACAAAAAGAGGGAAGGTGATCAGAAAAGAAGGAGTTCAAGAACTAGAAGGTCAAATAAGAGATGTAAAGAGCAGCTAAAAGTACCTTGGGGTACCAAACACATGGCAACCATGAGGAAGAGACAAGGAGGATAGTAACATCCAACTATCTTCAGAAAGTCAGACAGGTTCTGAAGTCATAGCTCAATGGCAAGAACCAAGCCATTAACAAATATTCCCTACCAGTCATCTGGTACCCATCTGGAATAATAGCTTGGCGAAGAGTAGAGTTAGCCACCATGGATGTCAAAACCCAGACACTACTCACAATGATTTGAGGATTCCACCTGAAATCCAAGCCAGAAGAAAGGATGTCTGGGCCTGATAAGTGTCAAGAACACAGTACTTGATGAAACACAGAGCATACAAAAGTACATCATGAATATGGCTCCCAAAAATGAACTACTAAGGAAAATGAAATGCCTGAGACAAAAACAGAGGATGTAATAAGCTTCCATGCTAAGACAATCCTCTCCATTGGGTGTTCCATTAGCAGATAGTGGATGTGGCTCACATTACAAAATCCTACCAGTAGTTGAAAAATGCAGGACTGAAATACAGCAATGTGGCACTAGTCCTAGCAGCACATGAACATGCACTCAGCACCAGATCAATAGAGGCAGTGGTCTACCACACTAGACAAGACAGAATGTGTAGACTGTGCAAAGAGGCCTCTGAGTCAATCCAGCACATCGTAGCTGGGTGCAAGATGTTAACAGGGACAGCATACACTGTATTAGCATACCAAAAAAATTAATTTGCAAGTTCTATATTTGACCCTGTAACTTTCCAAAACCCCATAAAACCTGAACATAGGGGCATTGTTGTACTCATGAAATATGACAGCATACAGCCATGTGTATAGCATCGCAGTAAAAGCTAACAGTATTATGAAATTCTCATTTCATAATTTCTCTGTTTTTAGATTTTATTCATGTTAAATTATGTTTCATAAATAAATATTTGATGTGAAATGAAATCCCTATTTCATTTGAAGAAAATTATATATAATAAGTGTGGGTGTACTTAGTATGAAAGATAAATTATGGTTGAAAAGACATACAGCTCAAATACTAGGTTTTGTTTTGGATCAGACTTGGACAATTGCCTCTGTCCTTAAAGGATTAATATATACTCAACGATATCTGGAATAACAAGGTGAAAGGTAAAGATTCAGCCATGGTGGACTTACACTTTCTCTTATTAATTGATTTTCGATGGAACAGTAAACATTGGATTATAGTATCAGCTGTGTAGTATTGTGTGCACAACTTTCACCAGCACAGCATTTATTTATCAAAAAAAAAAAAAAATATTGATTGGATGCCACTCAGAAGAATGAGTTTCTCAATCAGCCTAGTGACAATTAAGTACTTATTTATTCCTCAGATCGAACAAAAAAATGGCACAAAATGTACTAGGTTTCCTTTTTGGGTTTCTCCATATAACCTTATTCTAAATTTGAGGAATGTCCCAAATTGAAGTGAATAGTCATTCCAAAAAGGATTCATTTAACAATTATTTATTGTGGCTCCTGCCATTACCTCTCACTTCCAAAGCCAGTCAGGTGAGATAGTTTAATATTTACCTGCTTGCATTCCTGCATGTGTTATGTGTGAATTTATTTTTCCACCTTACATAATTAATCTCTACTAACAAGGCGCGCTCAATGCCTTGTTTCTGATCCTATTAATATGGTTTTCATTTATTATCTGTTTTACAAAATCATTGTAAAACTGTAACAATCTGTATGTACACATTTGCAAACCAACATTATGTAAATAGTCAACAGAGGGCACTGCAGAGTCTTTACAATGATTTTTCAACAAATCTCAAATTATGTTAAATTACTTGAACTTGCAGTTTTTTTTTGGTATTTTTTTTATATATCAAAGATATATATGTTTCTGTAATTTGAAAAAAAAATGCATATTTTAGACCAGAAATGGTAGTGTCAGAATAATCTTTGTCAACCATATTTACAGCTCATCTTTTTTTTTTTATCTTAAATTTGCAATTCAATAGTAAATTCCCAGCAATTCTACTTACCGAATACGTATGTTAGTTCACAACCACAGATCCATACTACATTTAACATTTGATATAGCGGAGGTAGCATGACCCCTAAATAACGAGCCCTCTCGTGTTCTGTTCTATGCTGTATTCTTAAGAACAGAGTTCCTCCCACCAGATCCTTACTCAGTGAAAATATAGTCCTGGTCAAATATTTAAAGAATAGATTTTGGAAGAAAAGGCATTATCTTCAGGAAACTGTTGCAGGTCGGAAATGACATTCTCACATTTATTTGAAAACCTTTCATACAGCTTTAGTTAAACTGAGTCAATCAATTTCATGTTCTTTTCATCTACATCTGTAACTCCTCCAATGTGTTACCTTATTTATAGAACTTTATACACTGTCATTTTTATCTCAACGTGGCAGATTGTATCACTATTAACTTGAATTCTGATCTCTGATTCACACATCTCATCTAAAGCATCTGATCTTCTGAGTAAAATGTCGACACTAAGTATATAAATGCATTCATAGTTGCTCTTTCGGCAGATGAAGCTAAAAAATCCCATCTATAATGTCCACAAGCAAAATGATATTGTGTGACCTTTCATCAGTGCAAATCTGATTGTGTAGAACAGGTGTTGATGCAGGTCACGTCTATGCTAACTTTCATTTATTTCTGTAATAAAATCACATAAGATAATGGATGCATTGTGTGTGCTTCATGGTACAGTTTAAGACAGCAGCCTTTTACTTCTCTCTCTGGGAAAATAAAGAAAAATCATTAATATTAAACCCCCAAATTTATATATATATATATATATATATAAAAGCAAAAGTGGCCCACGACTTAATTAATGGACTTGGGTATATATATATAAATAAATATATATATATATATATATATATATATATATATAGAGAGAGAGAGAGAGAGAGAGAGAGAGAGAGAGAGAGAGAGAGAGAGAGAGTAGTCTATGCACTATACTATGAATTGTGGTGCAACTTGCAACATTTAGGTAAAAGTAAGTGAATTGTAAAAAAAATTACATTCTTACAAGTTAAGCATTTTCTTCCAATTCAGATACCTTAGTCATTTTCAAGTCAGCTGCTTACTGTGTAAGGAAATGTTCCTAAACACTTTTTCTATATTTTTATTTTATTTTATATTGCAATATTTTGTAGCATAAAGCATAAAGAGATCATATGGCATCCTTTACCTTGAAATACTTCATACATGTAATATATATATATATATATATATATATATATATATGTATATATATATATATATATATATATATATATATATATAGAATGAGGACTGTTGACATGTCTAACAACTTGGAGAAGAAGTTTGATTGCAACTTTGGGAAAGCAGATTCTCCAAATACCAGCACAATACACACATACGCATTGTATGCAGACACTATGCCCACATTCACTAAATACCTGACTGCAAATAGAAAGAGTTCCGAGAGCATTTATATAACTGCAGTTTGAGCGTGGTCTTTGTTTATGGTGTCTATTAGGTGTCTTGGAAGCTTTTGTCTTTTTTTGTTAGCAAAACAAAAATGAAAAGTGCCCTAAAAATGTGTAACTTGAAGGCGTGTATTTGAAGGCTTTTGGTAAATGTTAATATTAAATCTTCAATATTTTGAGTACTAGATTTTGTTCTGTAACAGCTTCTACATGATTGTCAGACAATAGGATGTTATCCAAACAGTAAAATAATAGTAGACCCCTATCTTTTTGAATTGCTGTAAGTGGCTTAAAACTGTTGTTGCTGCACCTCATAGATATTAACCAAAAAGCTTATCCTTACTGGAATAATTGTAGTCACTCAGACCAACTGTATTCCTGGACATCAGTGGTGCTGCCACTTGAGTGCTACACGTGAGCAGTAAACAAAAACACAGCCACACTCATATGATATCCCATACATTTTAAAAAGAAGTTTCATTAAAAAAATGTTGTCCGTTGATTTTCTTTGTACATACTTACATGGCAATAAAACAGACCACATATGAGTGCCAAGAGAATATCTGTGTTAAGAGTCTGCATTTACTGGTATGTGCACAAACAGAAAATAGATGCTCAATGCCCTTATGACTTTCCTGATCACAGCTACAATTTATAAAAGGTAATTGACTAATGAGGACTATTTAGTTGCAGACAATGAGCAGAATGACGCATAGCACCCCTACCAACTAGATACCTTTCCAGAACATCCAGAACAGGCATACAAGCTGAGGTGGGCACATGCTCCACTTATACCTCATGAAATCCAGTTTACCCATAAGTTATACCAAAAGTTTCTGTGGAAAGAGACTGTAGGTTTCCATACAGAATGCAAAAAACAAGATACAGTTGGTCCTCACTTTGCAACCTACCTGCTTTACCACTGCTCAGACTTACAACCAGTAGTGATGTATCGAACGGTTCGCTGGCGAAAAGTTCCCGGCGAACATTTCGTGTTCGCTTTCGCCACGGCGGGCGAACATATGCGCGGTTCGATACGCCCCTATTCGTCATCATTGAGTAAACTTTGACCCTGTGCCTCACAGTCAGCAGACACATTCCAGCCAATCAGCAGCAGACCCTCCCTTCCAGGCCCTCCCACTTCCTGTACAGCATCCATTTTAGATTCATTCTGAAGCTGCATTCTTAGTGAGAGGAGGGAAAGTGTAGCTGCTGCTGATTTGATAGGGAAATGGATAGCTAGGCTAGAAACATAGAAACATAGAATGTGACGGCAGATAAGAACCATTCGGCCCATCTAGTCTGCCCAGTTTTCTAAATACTTTCATTAGTCCCTGGCCTTATCTTATAGTTAGGATAGCCTTATGCCTATCCCACGCATGCTTAAACTCCTTTACTGTGTTAAACTCTACCACTTCAGCTGGAAGGCTATTCCATGCATCCACTACCCTCTCAGTAAAGTAATACTTCCTGATATTATTTGTAAACCTTTGTCCCTCTAATTTAAGACTATGTCCTCTTGTTGTGGTAGTTTTTCTTCTTTTAAATATAGTCTCCTCCTTTACTGTGTTGATTCCCTTTATGTATTTAAATGTTTCTATCATATCCCCCCTGTCTCGTCTTTCCTCCATGCTATACATGTTAAGATCCTTTAACCTTTCCTGGTAAGTTTTATCCTGCAATCCATGAACCAGTTTAGTAGCCCTTCTTTGAACTCTCTCTAAGGTATCAATATCCTTCTGAAGATAGGGTCTCCAGTACTGTGTACAGTACTCCAAGTGAGGTCTCACCAGTGTTCTGTACAATGGCATGAGCACTTCCCTCTTTCTACTGCTAATACCTCTCCCTATACAACCAAGCATTCTGCTAGCATTTCCTGCTGATTTCCTGCTAGTGTATTCAGTGTCCACTACAGTCCTGAAGGACTCATCGGATCTCTGCTTTAAGGACAGCACCCCAAAAAGCCCTTTTTAGGGCTAGAACATCAGTCTGCTTTTTTTTCCTGTGTAATCTAATTGCAGTTGCCTGCCTGCCAGCTTCCGTGTCAGGCTCACAGTGGATACTGTGCCCACTTGCCGAGTGCCACCACTCATATCTGGTGTCACAATAGCTTGCATTTAAAAACAAAAAATTTGTTTTCACTGTAATAGATTGAATAACAGTTAGTTATCTTCAAGCGGGTGTGTCAGGCCTACAGCGTGTACTCTGCCAACCTCTGCCCGTGCACAGTGCCACTCATATCTGGTGTCACAATAGCTTGCATTTAAAAACAAAAAAAGTTTTTTTCACTGTTATAGATTGAATAGCAGTTAGTTATCTTCAAGCGGGTGTGTCAGGCCTACAGCGTCTACTCTGCCAACCTCTGCCAGTGCACATTGCCACTCTTATCTGGTGTCACAAAAGCATGCATTTAAAAGCCAAAAAACAAAAACCACCACCTGACCACATGTCCTCGTTTCTTCCACTCATACCGCTTTTTCCATCTTTGAAGGGGTTTGGCGAAACAAGGAAATAGTCCTCTACTCGTAACAGGGATTAAACTGATAAGAATAGTACTACTTAACACACCTTATAATAACGCAGAGAGGGGCAACGCAGAGAGAGGAGTCTGAAGAAGAGGAGTCAGAGGAGGAAGGTGGCTTTGAGGAGGTGGAAGACCAAACACAGCAGGCGTCCCAGGGGGCATGTTGTCATCTTTCGGGGACCCTTATTGTTGTACGTGGCTGGGTGGAGGAAGAGACCTTCAATGACATTAGTGAGGACAAGGAACGGGACATGGCTAGCTTGGTATCCAACCTTGTGCAAATGGGGAGTTTGCGGTTGTGCAAATGGACTGTTTGCGGTTGTTTGCGGTGCGTTAAACGGGGAGCTTGGTCTGTCACTGTGAAGCGGGCGTAACCCTTACACTACCTGATCGATACAACATCATACAATAGGTCCCCCCCCTCATTATTTGTATGGCCCCCACCCACTGCTCACGGGTTGGGGCGGGAGGACAGTAGGTCCCCCCATTGTGATTTATGGCCCCCACCCACCGCGCAGAGGTGGGGGTCAGGGGGGAGGACAGTAGGTCCCCCCCTTATCCTTATTTACTGAATATTCCCCTTTATAACAATGTTTGGCATTTAGTGAATATTCCCTATTCTGCTCTGTGTCAGTGTGTATCAGGGTCTCTGAGGACAGGTGTCAATCCATATCTGCCAAGTGACCCTATGTAAGAGGAACAGTCCCTATTCTGCTCTGTGTCAGTGTGTATCAGGGTCTCTGAGGACAGGTGTCAATCCATATCTTCCAAGTGACCATATGTAGGGGGAACAGTCCCTATTCTGCTCTGTGTCAGTGTGTATCAGGGTCTCTGAGGACAGGTGTCAATACATATCTGCCAAGTGACCCTATGTAGGGGGAACAGTCCCTATTCTGCTCTGTGTCAGTGTGTATCAGGGTCCCTGATGACAGGTGTCAATCCATATCTGCCAAGTGACCCTATGTAGGGGGAACAGTCCCAATTCGGCTCTGTGTCAGTGTGTATCAGGGTCTCTGAGGACAGGTGTCAATCCATATGTCAAGGTGTCAATATGTCATATGTCAGGTGTCAATCCATATCCATTGTGATTTAGGAATGTTAGGTGATTTATGCCCTTAATGGATTAAAACCAGACTCTGCATCAACTGTGTAATTTTTCATGGGAGTTTTGCCATGGATCCCCCTCCAGCATGCCACAGTCCAGGTGTTAGTCCCCTTGAAACAACTTTTCCATCACTATTGTGGCCAGAAAGAGTCCCTGTGGGTTTTAAAATTTGCCTGCCCATTGAAGTCTATGGCAGTTCGCCCGGTTCGCCGGTTCTCGAATATTTGCGGAAGTTCGCGTTCGCGAACCGAAAATTTTATGTTCACGACATCACTAATGACCAGCTCTCTAGCGTTGAGATTCAAGGGATTCCCCACATTAGAGAGCTGGTATATGCTTGGGGATTTCAGATATACCCTGTACAGTAAGTGAGGTCTGTCTGTAATGTTAAAAAAGAATAATTTCATTGCCATAAAAAACGTTCTTATCCAACATCAGAAAGAGAGGAAACACCAACTGGAGCCATAAGAGCAGGATATTATATAATAGATTTAATGCATTGTGGTAATTCTTGTTATTTGCAGCAGAAATGTGGAGTGAGCCAGTTATAGCTAATTCCATAGTTAGCCAGAAAAATATATAATTTCTATGTTTGATGCGGTTCTTAGTTATATAAGACACTACATTTGAACTGAAATTAGCCAAAAATGTTCACCTTTTTGTTAAGAAACATGCTTCTTGATAGATGCCAATTACATACTATGATTCTGAATAATCATGCATTGAACAAGCAATAAAAGACTATTTTTATGTCCTTATACCTGTTCTACTTGAATGTTCAAGAGTCTGATAACAACTGTTTTTAAGGGAAGAAGTGCACACAAGTAGTTTTCCAAATAAATGCCTGCGAGTATCTAACCACTAATTTGCAAATCCAGCTCTTAATTCTGCAAATCATAACATTTGTATTAAAGAACCTGTCCTACGGTGCAGTCCTACACATAGTCTGCACAAAAGCTTTTATTGCAGGCACCTGCCATGCGATACCCACTATATGCCTGCAGCACTAGGAAATGAAACAGCTCACACCAGCTCTCAAATCAGATGCACTTGAAAGAAAAACAAAGCTTTCATATAGCTCTGGAAATCAGCTACTAGACACATAAACTGGGACAAGTGTGTGAGTTACTAAAAGAATTGTCTAATTATTATATATTATTTATGGAGAGAAAATATGTTCCTTAGCACTGGCTGTGTAATGGGAATTATAAGAATTATATACAACATATTTATTTATCAACTCTATGATTGACAGTTACATTCTCCCTGCAGTAAGTACATGAGCAGTTATAGGGCTCCATAGTAGTAAAATGTTGTCTTTACTATTTTATTGCCAAAAAAAGGATGTAGTAGAAAGTAACACGAATAATAAGATAAAGACTGCTAACCTATTGCCAACAATAAAGTTTAAAAAAAGTTTATGGAAAAATATTAACTAATTTAACACTCAAATACTACTGGCTAATATGTCTGATGCAATAAATAACTTTTCATATGTGATAGGACGTTGGGACTGTATTGCAACAAAACTTTTTCCATAAAATTACAAGCAGCCAAAGGAAAAAACTTAAAAATAAAATAAATGATGGAAGAAAATAGGGGTCCTATATTAATTGAATGGGACCCAACAATCTGCATTCACACTATAGACTGGCCAAGGATCCACCAGGATAAAAAGAAAGTTCAAGTGTTTTCATTCAGAAATCGGTCACAAGGATGGTTACATAATGCATCTACTTCTCTTTGTTTTGTATAGTTACAATTTAAAGGTGTTTTTTGTTTGTTTGTTTTTTTAGTAGTAGTTTCAGTCTTTTATTTTAAATGTGTTTGTTTTTAAGAATTCCCATTTGCAAGGATGGAAGATAGATGAGGATATAAATCAAAGGGCCAGAGAAGTATTTTTTAACACAATTACCCGTGGAGACATGTAGAACTCTATATAGTGAAGCAAAAGAGATATATCAGTATCTCAGAGCTCAAACTGCACAAAACACTGCCTTATTATTAACTGATTTTGGATCAGTTATACACGTGATGAAAAGTATTGAATAGTCAAGTTGTAAACAAACATGTGACCAAAAGTTATGTGATGAATGATCCTATGAAAGACAGACCCTTTTGATGGACAATATTGAGATGACAGCTACAGAATGATGTGTCATGTGTTGGAGAGTCTTGTGTTGAACAGTTTATAAACTGTCCTATTTTAAGATAATCATGGCCAGCAGCCCTCCTTGTGTAACCACATTTTTACTGCATATTTTCGCATTCATAAAAAAAAATCCCTTATATTGTACTAGCTAAATATAAATCCACGTGGCTATTGAAGGCTTGTAAAATTATTATTCTGACCAGAGAAGGATTATATACCACAGGGCCTGATGCATGTACTGGACTGGGGCCCTTCAAGTAACTTCATGGTTCCAGGGCTCCTGTATAATCTCTGGACCCTAGGCAGCCACTTATTATTATTATTATTATTATTATTATTATTATTATTGGCATTTATATAGTGCCAACAGATTCTGTAGCACTTTACAATATTATACGAGTGGGGGATAAATAGGACAATTACAAAAAAACTTACAGGAACTATAGGTTGAAGAGGACCCTGCTCAAATGAGTTTACAGTCTATGGATAGAGTTGCCATATGCTTAATCCAGCTCTGAGTCTGACGGAATTAAAAAAGTGGCTTTTTTTGTGGAAACCAGGTGGGCAAAAAAATGTACAAGAATTTGTATGTTTTTGCCCATCTCTAATATTCATAAAAAGTTCCAACATGACAAAGAGTTGTACTATTTATTATAATTATGATTAAGCAAATTTTAGTTGTGTAATAAACAGTCCATTAAGCACACTAATCACGCTTCTTTGTATACTGTAGAATCTAAAATGTAGTTTGATTTGTTTGTTAAATTTTATAATTCTTCGTACAATTATATTTTTACTAAATTCTTAAATAAACACCAATGAATTATATAACAGACCCATATTTGATTACAAACATTATATGCAGACAGACAGATAGATAAAGAGACAGACAGAGAGTGTGGATGGCAGCACCATCTTTACAAAATGTGAAGGTAATTAATGGTAGAATTGCGATAATAAATACATTTTAATTTACTCCTGGAATCTATTAACATCTGCACCATCTGTATTTAGCAGCTGGGCTGTGTATGAGAGCACTGGATACTCAAATAATAGACTTTCCAACAGAAAAAAAAAAAAATCAAGTGGAGATAATATTTTAAGTTCCCCAGTGTTTTACTATGAAACACAAATGCAGCTTAAGAATTGTCCTTGTTGACCTGAAAGTCTTAAGTAGACATGGAGAGACATTATGATATACAACAGAAATCAGTCATTCTAGATTACATTCCTTCTACCAGGGGAGTGGAACACATCGTATTTTTACAAAGTCTAAAGGGCAAACAGAGGCAGCTCTGAGAAAGTAAAACATAAACAAGAAGAAAATAGCATCACTCTCTATCCTGCGCTGTTTAACAAAGTACATTTATGTTAAGTAGGGATTGCAGGAAATTGTTTTATTTTAATAAATAATGTAAAAAAAAATACATACAATAATATCTATATTTGCTCATTTACTAAACAGTCGTTAAAATTGCTGATTTAAAAGGCTGATTATAGGCTTAATTTAAACATAATATTAAAATGTTCAGTCCCCTTTTAGTTATGTTTATTACTTGTTCTATTCTATATATTCTATCTATTTATTTTTTCATATTTTTCATGTTTATTCATATAATACACACACACTAACTATACGGTCAAAGTACGTGGACAACCACCCATCATACCTATATTAGCTTTTTGGACATCCCATAACATTTATATTAAGTGCCACTCTTTGTGCAGCTATAACACTCTTCTAGGAAGGCTGTACAATATATATATATTTAAGTGTAGATGTGTGTGTGTGGGTGTGTGTGTGTGTGTGCGTTTGTTTACATCCACAATAGACAACTAGGAGCAAATACATTCTCTAAAGTTTGCCTATAGTTTATTTGCATAATAGAGCAAGTACATGGTTTGATGATGAAAGGAGACATATGCCTACCAAACATAACTGAAAATACATTAAATAATGTAAAGGGTATTTAAAAATAAAGGTCACACTATTACTTTGTCTAAACATTCACATGTGTGCTTTAATTGAAAAAAATCTTTATTGCCAATTTAATTGAGTTATGTGAAAATCACACAGAAGATGTCAGTTCTCTGAAAGTGACAGCGTCTCGTGTCCTCAAACCCAACTTCTATTGCAGCACTTACTGGAGTAACAAGCGCGATAAGCACTAACTATGAAATACAGTTACTCATGCCACATTTCCATATTCGTGGCAACTCCACTAATCAGTGATTCTCTGATCACATTCATGTGCACTAAGCATCTGCTGAAAAATGCAATATTTGCCCTTTAATCCTCGTGGAGTTTTTCCACAGTGCCATGCAAGAGAACATGTCTCTTTTGCACCACATAAAACATACCATAGGTATTCAAAACATTTGCATTTATAAAATATAAAAGAAATTAATACATTTAATTTTATTTAAAAACCATTACAGCCCTTAAAGGGTTATTCGAATATTTACATCAATTGTTGCATTTATTTTAGTATGCCCTAATTGACTGTCCAGTCAAATGTTTTCAAAAAGAAGCATCTGATACATAATTAATAATTTACTATTTATGTTAAATGCAAAAACTGTAGTACCGTGTTTCCCCGAAAATAAGATCGGGTCTTTTATTTATTTTTCCACCGAAAAACGCACTATGGCTTATTTCAAGGGAAAAATGTGTGCTAGAAAGCAGATCATAGACCAATTCACTAGGGTATGGAATCCTGCAAATCTATGTTCGGGGAAACTTCTTGCGTATCTATGTTCGTGGAAACTTCCCCGAACATAGATAAGCTTACTCGCGGATGGAATTCTGCGAATCTACGTTCGGGGAAAATTCCTTGAACATAGATTAGCGAATGACTAGGGCTTATTTTCAGGGGGGAGCTTACATTAGGAGCACCCCATGAAAATAAGCTAAGGTTTATTTTTGGGTGATGTCTTATTTTCAGAGAAACACAGCAATTATTTGTTAACGTATAGTATTCTTGCGCTTCATCACTCAAGACCCCTAAAAAAAAAAGTCACTAAGGTAAAGATCAAGCTTGTACCTAGTCACATTTCTGTAACTTTCTTTTTTACGAGTGGATATAGTTTGTCTTGCTGTGCTTTGGAACTTGTACATCACATTGCTAGTATTCTGCAAACATAATGTATCTTATGTCAAATTCAAAGCACATATTCTGAGCTACATTAGTCTAGGTCAGGAAGGATTTCTTTGTAATTTATCAATCAATGGGTGTCTGCTCGTTTCTTTAACTTGTAAAATATTGTTGTTTATAAGGAATGACTTGAAAATCAAAACTCTACTTTGTATTGAACATTTAATTACAAAGAATTACTAAAGTTTAGTATTACTTAATAAAAATCTGTTAAACTAACTGATATCCTTGTGCCAGTTTGCAAAAATGCTGTTTTGTTTTGTTATATTTTGCTTTGTTTTAACTGTCTTGGGATCATTGTTTGATAAAAATATGTTTGCTTCTCTTACATTCTTACTACATTAACACAAATATAATTTTGCCGTGAATGCTACCAAGGGGTTAGACTAGAACACTTTTGTTTTTTTTTATTTTGTATATCTTTTTCAAGTCTCCTCACTTGAAAATCTGTCCCCTTTTATATGTGTAGCGGAGAGCTGGTTTCTCACAGACTATCTCCGCTGGTAATCCAAGTGAGGCTCAGGAACAAGTAGTAAAACCCAAGAGAATAATATCCATGGTTAGTAAAGTAATCCAAAAGTATCCCATTACGTTTCCCAATGACTGAATGACACACAGCATCAGGAGCAGAACTGAACTTTTAATTAACACAACCTTCTTTTAAGCATTTCTCCCATGCAAGGGAGACACCCACAATAATTATTACAGTAACCAATCATTTGCTCGTCACCTCCCACACATCTCCTTCCCTCAGTGTGACACATAATCCCTTACACAGTTTTACCCCATTTCTAGATGTACCCCAAATTCGTCAGATATAGGTATGTAGTGGGGATCCCCTGGTAGCCCTGATCTGGGTGATCAACATATTCAAAAATCACCGAGATCGGACCAGGGGTTCGGGATTTAGGTGGAAGTGACAATTTTGACAATCGAGGTGGTAGCCGAACGCGCTTCCATGAGTTTTGGCCTTGCGGTCGGTCTTTGTTCGGGAGGTAAAACACATACAAATCTATGCCATCCAGAGCAGAGCCGGTGTTTGTATTAATCCCCTCGTTCGGGACATTAAGTTCACCGAATGGGGAGCCGGTTGGGTATTACGTTCGTGAGTTATGGAGCCCTGAAGGTTTTCGGGTAATCGAGTGTCCGATTTGAGTTCCAGACACTCGACGACCAAACACCGCTGAGCGTTCGTATGCAAGATGGCCACCGCCACGTTGTTTGTATGCCGAACAGCTGCCACCCAGATACACACAAAGTAACGATTTAATTACCAATTAGCCTGTGGTTACAGAATAGGAAATACTAAACGAGGGGCACACTTCTCTCTGGGGTGGTCGGATGGTTCAGTATTTTCATTCGTATGGTGAACAGAATGAAAATGCCGAACAATCAGTGGAATGCTATGTACAATAGGAATATACCTAGCGGGCATTTAACAAAAGCACATTGTAACATGAAATTTTGCAGACAGCCCAATGCAATCTGCTACAATATGTGTATTTGAAAAGGTTCTGGATAAGACACAATCAAAGCCTTTATACTGGGCATGTCTTGTCTGCTGTCTTTGCAAGACTCTCCCTTGTAACCCAGTCTATACTTTCTGGGGCTGTCTAATCACGAACATCCCAATGCAGCTCATTGGAAAATCTCTGCAAGTTAGGTGCTCTGGGCCATTGCCTTTCTCCTGAGTTTAACTCTACTAAACAACTAGGAATTAACATTATTTGTTGCCTGATTGACAGCCAAGAGGGTGTACCAAGGTTCATTTATAAAAGTGACAAATTCTATTCAAAACAGCCCTTTTTTGCAAAATGAAAAAGAGGACACACTATTTATACTAAAGTGCTTGTGGTGTGTGGCGTGTTCTTTTTATCATGGTAAGCTTAGGGAAGAAATGTATGTTACCATAATTGCTTTAGAAATATTAGAATGACAAGCATTTTTAACTACCTATTGCTGCTACTTATGTCTATGCTATGTCTATGCTATGTATGTCATAATATATTAAGATTTAACAATTCTCTTGTCTTGAAGGGCATAACCAGTATATCCCAATCATAAAGGACATCACAGATTAATGTGCACTGTAAGGAACTGCTTTAATTGGTATCCCCATGTATGCAGTGTGTGATGAAAGATGTTTTTAAAGACTTAGAAAAGTAAATATATTTGTCTGTTTTTTTACAACCAATTTGCATTTCAAATAAGGAAATATAAAACATTTTCTATAATGCATGAGACGTCAGGGTGTTTTATATGCAAAAACGTTCCTAAAATATATTTAGATCTATTTAATTCATTCCTCTTTGAACAATGTTGCTTTGATAAATTAGTTCATTAGTTAATTTTTCATGCTTTCCAAAAAATAAGTAACATAATCTATAAATATCGAACGTACTCATTTCCGTGACTCATTGACTCATTTTGTTTAAAAATTGCAACATGTAACCAGCTCTTTTGATAGGCAGGGGTCTGACATTTTGGGACCAAGTGGGGCCACACATAATAATCTTGCTATGTTTGTACTCCTTACTATAGAGAAATATCTGCTTTATTCTGATTAATAAGACGCATGCTATTGATTTGCTTGTCATGTTTTCTACTACCGTGAAACGAACACTGTAATCCGGACTGCCAAGAGGTAGAAGACACCTGAATAATCAATGCCGGAAACGTAAACCCAATGTCAGATTTAATGATGGTGATAAAGTGCACGAAAACAGTCATAAATCTCACTTGCTGGTTTTTGCATCTAAACTCATTTCCTCTCCCCATATTTGTTTTATCCGACTATCTTGTAATCATTGGTTATGCAGGATGTAATATTTTGCATCTTCACTATTATATTTAAATTGTATATAAATCTTATCTATTTATAAGATCGCATAAACATATTACAAAGCATGTAATATTTTGTAGCGTCTAACAAAATAATGAATTTGAAAACATTTAGAAGCTTGATTCGTTGACGTGATTTTGGGTGAATTGATAACCCAGCTTGGAAAATAAGAGTTAAAAATAGAGTAAGTTATGTATTTCTACTAGTTCAGGGATTTGCAACCTTCCGCACTCCAGATGCTATGAACTACATCCCCCATAATGCTCTTACACCCATAATGCTGGCAAAACATCATGGGAGGTATAGTCCAAAACATGTGGAGTGCCGAAGGTTGCTAGTTAATACTGCAATTTGAATATTAACTTACCCCAACTCTCTGCTCAGCTGGTAACTGTAATGTTTTTTGATAGTAAATCAGAATTGTCTTATGTGAGATTTCTGTACAACCCAACATGAGTTGCACTATTTTAATTCTGAAATTTCGAGCCAGTTTCATTTTTCAACTTGCATTATATGCAAAGTCAGACAAAGTCAGAGAATACCATGTAAAGTAATTTAATATTCAAGGTGTGCGTACACTATTGAAGGAATGATGTCTTCTCAGATGCCCAAGGTGGTCAGGGGTACTCTGATCATAGAAATATTGTGGAATTAACTGTGTGGTTTATTCTTACCTTTGCTGCACTGCTTAACTCAGCAAGTGGTTTAATAAAATGTACTGGGGTGAAGGAACGAGTATATCACACGTCCAGAGAAATGACAGTCCACTTTAACCTACATAGAGCATGATTACTGATTTGTTATATAAGTAAGGACAAACGATTGCTGCAATTTGAAGACAAATGGAGAAAACATAGAAGTCATGTATAAAAGCAATTTTAGCTCAATTCATGGTCTGGGAATCCTGATAAATGTAGTCCTGGAACCACATCTGGAGTGCTAAGTAAAGCCATCAATGGACAAAGTCAAAAGGAACCAATTACTGAGTCAAAGATGACTTGTGCTGAGCCGAACAGCACAAAAGAACGAAAGTGTCCTCACCGGTTGATGCAGTTAATGAGTGGCTTAAGTAAGAGTTTTCTGTCCAATGTTACTTCTGCAGGTTATTTACCAAGCTGTGAATTGTCTGGTATTCAAGGTGAATTTAATATTGCAAGCCACAAGACTTCTCCAAGTCAGCCATCTTTACAATTTAGTTATTTTAACCTACAATTTAAACATTCCATATAATTCACAGTTTATTAAATAGCTCTGCTAAATATTTACTCTTGTAGTATGTGTGATACATATGACATTGGGGTTGAAGGATTTTCTGATATAGGCTTGCATTTGTCAGCGTAATATCAGTTAATCAAACATTGACTTTTGATGCTTCGAAATGGAAATACATGTGTAAGCTTCTATGTCTGATTGGGGCTGCAAGGGGTTAATTAGGCGATTAACACACTTGGCACACATGTAGCAATAGCTGTGATAGTCCAATGTAATGCTTCTCTTCGAGATGCATTTAATCCCATATTACTCATAGAAAAGCACTAGTTGTTTACGGCGTCATTGTGCTGCCGTGACGAAGAACAAAAAGACCTTCAACAATTTGATGTCTTAAAAAGGAAGCATCCCTAGTGGCTGTCTGGCTGATAGTCACTAGAAAAATATATCGGAAACAAATTTACACATTTCCCTTTCTCTAAAACAGGAATGTTTTACATTGCAATGCAAAAGGGGCAGCATCTATCCATACCATTACGTCCATTCATCCTCTTAAGTCTATTTATCAGCATCCTAAAGTGTCGCTTTAACACAAATATTTTATCAAAATTACTTTTTGTGTTTGTTAATAAATCCAGTAATTCTGTCACCTGTCATATACATTCGTTAATACAGTTTGATTCTTTATAATGCAGGATCAAATAAATATAATTTTAGAAAGAGAAAGAAAAGGGACGCCATTAAAACTCTTCACATTCGTTGTAAATGCTGAATTCATGCTAAGTGCATTATGTCTTTAGACTGTTATAAATAAATGAATAAAGTTAAATTTGCCTGCTGTTGGGTCGCACAGTTACCCATTAGTACAGCAAAGCTCAATTTAGAGGACTAATGATCCCATTCCCTTTAGATTAGAACAGAAGACAAGTAATTGATTATCAGCCAGTGATAATACTGACATGAATTTTGATTGAGTTAAATGCTTCATATATTCAGCTATAAAACATCTATTTAAAAGACAGACTAAAATGAGATCTGGTATTTAAAACCTTTTTCTAATAAGCAGTTAAATGAGGTGTTGACAGTGAGGGGGCTGCATGAATAAATATATTCAGAAGGGTCTGTCCTCCAGAGGTCACCTTCCATGTGTTACTGTCTAGGGAAGAAGTGGGTCTACCAGGTAAACCGTATGTCTACTAACATGCTCCTACCAACAGGTCCACTTTTCAGAAAGTTGAGTTTGATTATCATATGCCATCATATTCATAAGTTCTAATAAATACTGTGCCTCAGAAACCTGACCAGTGATTCCACATATTTCTTACTTTATTTTTATGTTGTGTTTTTCTCATTTGTAATTTTAAATTGAGTCTTGTAAAGGAAGTGGTGGTGGGAAGCGTGAGCAACTACAATATTATAATGGGCATAAACAAAATGTTGATATAAGACACAACATTTGGGTCTTGAACATGCTAAATAAGGGTTATTGTCTTAAATCCATTATCTATACTCTCTAAGTATTATTGTAGCATTTATAATAATCTAATTTCTGGTTACCAAGGTAATTAATATTTATGAAATTTAACCCTGAAAAAAGAGTAACTATTCTTATTCTTTAAACAAGGTTTCTTACTCTAGATATCATTATTAAAACATGTTTAGAAATTTGGTTTTGGAATACACCATATGTGTAATGCCATTTGCAAACTTTAGACCGATTTTCAATTTAATTTTATTTAGTTTAAGATTTGCATGTCAGTTGTCTGCCCACTTCAGTCAGTGACAGATTTTCCATAAAGAAGCATAGGCAACTGTATAGAGTCTGGACTGAGACAAATGTCCTGCTCCTGTCTGGTCCTGAAGCTCTGGTTCTGCTTGTGAGGGCTCTCTCTGAGCTGGCAGGGAGATCAACAGATCTCTGTGCGCAGCCCTGTGCCCCTCTTCATTGATGGAGTATTGTTAAGAGTTAATTCGCTGTCCCTAACACTTTTTAATTACTAAGAGTACGTCAACCAGAGCTTTAAGTCTCTAACTGACTGACGAGACTGTCTTAAAGTTCTTAAAGTGATATGAAACCAAAAGAGATGAAGACCAAAACCCTCCTCCACCAGACCACCTGGGATTGCCCTTCACTAGACCACCAGAGATAATACCCCTTCCTGCAAAAACTTAATTATTAGGGGAGTACATTAAATACATTTCCCAGATCCCTTCTCCAACATTCAGATACTACACAAAACAGCCTTCCTATAACACATAACATTTAGCCACACTCAGAAACACACACACACACCACAACAACAACAACAACAACAACCTTACTCCTCCATACACAAAATTAAGCCACCACACAAACAAGACATAACCAGCACAAAGAGTCACACACAGCCTACCCCTCACACAGCTCTCAGCCTCCTTCACACACCCACATGCAACACTGTTTCGTCTCCACACACATTCAACAATCAGCCACCACAAACAACTCTCTCTTGGGGGCCCAATCTGGCATCCTGCCTGGGGCCTTCGGGCAATCTTAATCCAGCTTGACACAAAGTTCACTATTTAGTAAATAGATCACTATATCGATGTTTGGCCTTGCAACAAAAAAGCACATAGGTCTATTTAAAATATGTCTATTCTGGTTCAGCAACAGCTGTAGTGCATTTTATTGGGAATGAGAAACATAACTGTTAGCATAACAGTACACAACAACACACAATGCATCTAATAAAATCCTTTACAAAGCTTACGTTAAAGACTCTTCATGATGTATTGATGATGTTTTTTCATTGCCTCTGGTTCACTAATTTGACTTACATTTTCCCATTAGCTTTTGTTAAATATACATATTTCCATGTATAGGATAGGTTCTGTAGCTGTCACCATGGAAACATTGCTACTCAAAGAAGATGATGGGCTTTTTGAAGGCTATGGAACACACGAGGCATAATTGTAGCAAAGCCTTTTTCATGTTGCAAACATCTGGAATTGGATAGTGGAAACAACATGAAATAAAAAAAAAATACACGCGACCTTAAATAACGACCCTAGGCTACCATTTCCACAGCAACAGGAGATATTTTTCATTACCCAACAACAAAGAATGCGTTTCCCCATAAGGTTCACTGGTAAAGCTATGAAAATACTTCCTCATTCCTTGACAAAAAGGCTTATGGCTCACCAGGCCCTATTTCCTTTCCCTTCTAAAACTATCCTATTACTATTGCACTAATACTGCTATTTACCGACTGATTATATCCCCTAGCAAGATTCAGGACTGTGTCTACTTTTGTGCTGCAAACTAATCAGTTTTTGAAATTAGTTATTGATCTCAAGCCCATTGTAGAGGACAAATTTAGTGGCTGGTTCATTGGGTATAGCAATGACACTATTTGTGTGTGACTCCCAGAAAAAAAAATATATAACAAATAAGAGATTCAAACACACGGACATAATAAGCACTTATTTAGGAATGAGTAATGAAAGTTAGTCTAAATAGCATATAATGCACAATGCAGGTCAAGCTGTTGTAAAATCGTGTTAGGATGTGCTTCCATTTCAAATTATTGTGCATTTTTTCTATTAGGCTTGTTGACACATGTCAGTTCATTTTTTCAGATACTCTTACTAAAAATCAATATTGAATAATCCGAACTTCAGTTTTTTACGGGTTTAGGGACATGTGAAATATTTACGGTAGATAAGTCACATACAAGGGCACAAGTCATTCACTTAAAACAAACGCAAAGAAATATGAAGATATAATTATACTGTTTGAACCTCCTCTGATTTTTTGGTGGTTTGATTAAATCTAAGGCAGGCTTTGTTTATAAAGCAAGGCACTGGAAAATTAAAGAAATTCTTATCGATTGAGCCATACCCAAACACTGCAATGTTTGCAAGCAGCCTTTATACAATAACATAGAGGTTGATAACAAAGCTTAAATTGCTTTACTTAACAGCAAACGCAAGATCATGCACTTTGTCGGAAAGATGCATGAATCTGTCCTATCGCCAGGAAGTCCAGAAGAGGAGATAATTACAGTAAGAGCAAATATGGTTTTCCGACTATCTAAAATGTCACTTTTGTTTGAAAACATAAACCCTTAAGGAATCATCATCACAATCTAGTCTTTTAGAATCCTGTCCCTAAATGGAATGATTTACTTATTTAGTGACAGCATAGCAGTACAGTCTTCATTGCTAAATAAGCAGGGTGCTTGTATCATGTCTTAACCGCTTAAGATGAGAGCAAAGAGCATCGTTAACTCTTAAAGGGTTACAATTAGAAATACAAGCCCAATAGTGTTTTCCTTTTTAGCTCTTATGCTTCAAATATTTGTGTTTCGGTTATGCTACTATATTAAATATAAAATTATGAAAATGCACATTAAAAAAAATATATATAATAAAAAAAAACTCAAAAAGATGCATCGGCATGAATAAGAAACAAACAGTCCTTCAAACAGTTAAATTATCTGAGTATGTCTCTATGTTAGGATTTACTTTGTTACATTACACACATTACTACACACACACACACACTCTGCATCCCTCACACACACACTAATACCCCTACTACAGGCCCTATCCCCTACTACAGGCCATATCCTGGCAAATTGCAGGTAAGTAGTCAAACTACTTGCTCTGGCAGGGTGTCATGGCACTCCTGACACCATAACCAATACAGAGGGCTGTATTGGTTTTCCTGTAGATTTTGGCTGGCTGGCCAGTTCCCGAGACAGGAGGGATAGGAGGGATATGGGGTTATACGTGTAGGATAGTTTGAAGTTACTTTCTCTCCTACTTTTTTTTTTTCCACTATATGTACTCCTCTCTGTCCTTTCGATTTCTGGTAAAAAATTTTTAGCACATATACTGCTTTTTTGATTATCTGCATGGCTTAATATATATTGTAATTAGTGTCCTTTTCTACCAATAACTCTTTTATGAGTTATATTGTTACATTTATTTGGACACAAAGTACTACAATTATTTGCTTGCAGTAATCTAAATCCCACTTTTTCATGAGTCTTTTGCTTTTTAATTACTGTTTTTTCAGTAAAGTTTATTCATTGTTTTTTTATATAATTTTTAGACGCCCATACCGGGGTGGTTTATGAGGGGGATCAGTCCAGTTGGCTATGGAGTGATCCTGCCTCATTTTCTCTCTTCACATTATAGGTTAGTCACAGCCATCCAGGAGACATGTACACATGTTACGAGAAGGAGGTTTTTGCAAAACCTTCAGAGACTATGCACCCTAATGTGCATATAAATATAGAGAGTTTGCTGTTGTCTAAGTTGCACCTCCAGCAATGTCCCTTCATGAGCTGTGGTAGTCAGAGCATTGAAACATAGAAACATAGAATGTCTTGCATGAACCACACGTTTGAGATCACCCCAGAGCGACTTTATGATATTAAGGTCAGGAGACTGTGATGGCCACTCCAGAACCATTAACTTTTTCTGCTGTAATCACTGGAGAGTCAACTTGGCCTTGTGCTTAGGGTCATTGGTATGCTGGAAAGTCCAAGAGTGTCTCATGCGCAGCCTTCATGCAGAAGAATGCATATAATCGGCCAGTATTTTCTGATAGCATGCTGCATTCATCTTGCCATCAATATTCACCAGATTCCCTGTGCTTTTAGAACTCACCCCCCAAAAAAAACATCCATGAGCCACCACCATCCTTCACGGTGGGGTGGTATTCATTTCACTACAGGCCTTTTGACCCCTTTCAAAACAGTGCTTATGGTTGTGACCATTAAGCTCTATTTTGGTCTCATCACTCCAAATTACAGTGTGCCAGAAGCTGTGAGGTGTGTCAAGGTGTTGTCAGGCATATTCTAACTGGGCTTTTTTGTGGCATTGGCATAGTAAAGGCTCTTTCTGGCAACTCAACCATGCAGCTCTGTTTTGTTGAAGTATCATTGAAGTATCGTTGTACTTTGCTCCTTGAAACAACCACACTGTCTTTTTCCAGAGCAGCCTGTGGGTTTTTCTTTGTATCCCGAACAATTCTTCTGGCAGTTGTGGCTGAAATATTTTTTGGTCTACCTGACCTTGACTTGGTATCAAGAGATCTCAGAGATTTCCACGTCTTAATAAGTGATTGAACAGTACGGACTGGCATTTTCAAGGCTTTGAATATCTTTTTAGATCCTTTTCCATCTTTATAAAGTTCCATTACCTTGTCTTTTGACAGTTATTTTCTGATCCCCATGGCCCAGTATCTAGCCTGCTCACTGCATCCACGTGAGAGCTAACAAACTCATTGACTATTTATACACAGGCACTAATTGCAGTTTAAAAAGCCACAGGTGTGGGAAATTAACCGTTCATTGCCATTTAACCAGTGTGTGTCACCATGTGTGTCTATAACAAGGCCAAACATTCAAGAGTATGTAAACTTTTGATCTGGCCCATTTGGATGATTTCTGTTATCATTGTGATTAAGAAGGAGCCGAACAACTACGGGATAATAAATGGCTTCATATGATCACTATCCTT